>NW_027185890.1:8191417-8357496 GCF_028583685.1 Petaurus breviceps papuanus
CACACACACACACACACACACACACACACACACACACACACACACACTAGCCATGTGACCTTGGGAAAGTCACTTTACCCCAATTGCCCTCCAAAAAAGCAGAAAAAAGAAATACATATCTTACTCATCTTCCTGTCACAAAGTTGTTGCAAGGATACTTTTAGTGAGCCTACAGAAGAAGAGCTTATGTCCTAACATATTTATTCAATTACTAAAGTCAATCATTTTGTCTATACATATAATAGTTTGCAGAACATTGAATATGAGAGAATAATATTAGGATAGTAACTTTTCTGTGACCCATTTCTAGCTGCATTTCATTGAAAAGAATGAGAGTGAATAATAATAATAATAACAACAAATAACCACAACAACAACTTACATCTTACTAGTTTTAAACTTTACAAAAGTTTTCCTCACACCTAGATCATAGGTAGTTTAAGTACTATCATTTATTTCCATTTTACAGTTAAGGCAACTAAGATGAGGTGAAATTAAATTATTTGTCTACAACCATATGACTAATAAGTGTCATCATTAGGGCTCAAACTCAGGTCTTTTGAACTCAAGACAAGCTCTCATTCTGCTCTATTATCCTCCCTGAGGGTTAAGCCTCCATATCTAATACGCATTGATCTCTGCCATCTGAGAAATCCCATAATATTTATAATGTATATCACATAATTTCTGATATAATTATATGTTATATCTGACAAGGATTATATCTAACATGGATTACCCTTCACATGTAAAGGGTATTTGCACCATGAAGCATATGTGTGATAGAGTTATTGCAGCAGGATAGTTCCACATGTAGCAATGAATGGGGGAAGGGATAGAGGAGATGAGAGGAACCTGGACGTTCTTAAAGGTTTCCAGAGAAAGAACACTCCTCTAAGTGTGGGCTTCAGGCTCACCAGAAGCAGTCTCTAGTCTAAAGTGATATGACTTGCTTCAGGTTATTAATCACTCCCTGCTTACTTCTCTTTATCACATTATGTAGGCTAAGGAAGGATTTGAGAGTAATTCCAGAGAGCCCTTTCTTCAGCTGTTTCCCTCCCCAGTGTTTGTCTTCTCAATGGGTGGCCCCTAATTTCTATCGCCCACATACCAACACACAAGATTAGCAGTTACTAACATATTTGCCATAACACAAGAATGAAATACATAGAAATTGCAAGAGGAAAAAAGAACCACTGTAGGTACTGTGGGTACAGCTAGCTAATTCAGCAACTAGGATTTTCCTGCATTAACTTGTTCTGCTCACAGAGAATTGAAGCACACAGTCCCAGAGAAGTGGAATAATTATAGGTAGTTGTCTTCTCCCTGTCTCAGAGCCATGGAAGGAGGAAATTGTTACTAGGCATAGCAAGGGGTCATATCACCAAGCTGACAAATGCTTAATGGTCATAGTCACCCACCCAGCTACACTACTAACTAGGTCAGTACCTAGCAATAAACATGGTCTCAGAGTTTCAGAAGGGGAGAGTGGAAAAGTACAAATATGACACCTAGTATTTGCCTGCAAAAGTCTATATGGCTTCAAGATGGCAGCTAGAGCATCCATTCCTGTATTATACCTTTCTCTTTCTCCTGGTACCTCTATTCCAGAACTCTCCCCTAACAATCTCAGAAGACTCCACACAGTTCATGACTTGAGGGGGCCAAACAAATTTTGAAGAAACATCTGAATCTATGGTTAATCTGGAGAAAGGCCATATTCTGGCAAAGGGTTACAAAAAATTTTTTTAAATAATTTTATTGACATCTTTTGGTTTTTTACATCAACAAAATTTCCCCCAGTATCTTCCTTCTTCTCCATCCCAGAGAGCTATCTCATATAGCAAATGATACCTTTTTATTGCTTCTATTAAAATAGTCATACTTTTATATCCTCTTTATAGAGCGATACATTTAATACAATTTAAAGCAATTACCCATCTGTTCTTTTTCTTGCACTTTTATTGTATTAAGAGGTAAAAAAGGAACACTCGGTGAAAGCAACCATTTCCAACATTATGCCTGAACTTAGAACCATATGAAAGAAACTACAGGGTAATACACATAGTATAAGTTGTATCTGGAAACCAATTTATTCAGAGTATCTGACAAGTGATCATCTAGTTTCTGCTTAAAGGAGAAATTGAGGAAACCCCTTCCCAATCCAGCCCATACATATCTCTTCTTGTGAGAAACCACTTTTCTATGGTAAGGTGAAACTTACCTCTGTAACTTCTATTCATTAGACCAAGCCATGTGCTCAGAAGCCAAAGAACACTAATGTAAATCCTATTTCAAACTTTAAAAGTTTGAAGACAACAACCACCAAGTCTTGTTTACCCCAGGCAAAATAGCCCAAGTATCTTCAATAATGGCATGGTTTTGAGCACTTTAAATGTCCAAGTAATCCACCATTGGACTTATTTTAATTGGTCAAAAAACTTTCTATACTGTGGACACAGAACTAATTAAAATGAGTCAGGCATTTTTAAACCCTACAGAGAACATTCAGACCATCATCTACCTTTTTCTGTTTTGGACCCCATTACTATTACTACACAGCCTAATATGACATTAGATGTTTTATAGTCTCACATTACACTGTTGACACACGAGTTTGCTATGGATTAGAATTACAAGGTCTTTTCCAGGTGAATTACCTAGAACTTATCACTGTGGCTGATGAAACCATACCTATTTCATGGATCCTTGGGAAAAATAAAACAAGAAAGACAGGAGAGTGTTATAGGACTTGTAATGAGTAAATACTAGCTTGTTCCCAAAAAGGGGAAGAAGGTGGATTCCTCAAAGTTTGTATCTCTCCCACTGTATTTGTAAGATAGATTTCCTTAGCCCAAGCTACTTCTGCACTTTAATGCTCAGCTTCCTCATATGTAAAATGACTTAGGACAAATAGAGTATCATTTAGGCCTCTTTCATCCCTAGAGTCTGCTATTTTATGAAGAAAATGAGAATTAGATTTTCAAATCTTAGGGGGAAAAGTTTTGGATATAACTGTTTGTATTAAGACAGAAATTTTCTCTGAAAGTCCAGGTGTTTACTAATTCTCATTGAATGCTTTTCTCTCTCAGAAAGTTTTATCTGTTTTATTGATTAAGGATTAGCACCTGATAATGAGTGTTCAATCACTTGTTTAGTGACCCATGGAATTTCTAACTGCAAAGGATAGTAAAGATATTGCAAAATTAACATGACCAAAGTGGAATTAGTTTTGTGAATACCCTACCAAAACCAAAGCATTTACTAAACTTCCTTATTTCCATCAAGGGCAATGCATACTTCTAGTCCTCCATATTCACAAATTTGGCATTATCCCCCACTTGGGTTCCTCATCCTCTATATCCAGTCACTTGTAAATGTTGTCATTTCTACCTCCACAATTTCTCTCATGTCTGTCCTTTCTCTTCTTTCAAACATTGCTACCACCCTCATTCAGGTTCTTTTTAACTCTAGCCTAAATTATTGTAATAGTCTTCTGATTGGTCTACTTGCCTCAGTTCTCTCCCCACCCTGATCTAACCTCTGTAAAAATAATTTTCTTCAAATGCAGATCTGACCAAATCACTCCCCTAGTTAATAAACTCTAAGGCCTCCCTATTGTCTATAAGATAAAATATAAATTCCTCATTTTGTTATTCAAAGTCCTTCTCAATTTGGCCCTCAACCTATCTTTACAGACTTGCAACACAGTCCAATACCCAAAATTCAACAGACCAGCAAAACTGGCCTTCTCAGTGTTTCTCACACATCACACTCTATCTTCCATGTGCATGCCTTTGCACTGGCTGTCTCCCATTAGAGATATAAACCCTCTCTTCTTTTTTACCTCATAGTTTCAATACTTCCCTTCCTTCAACATTTAGCTCAAGTACTCTCTTCTACAGAAAACTTTCATGATTTCCACAACTATTAGTGCTCTTTCTCTGAAACTACTTTGCACTTAAATACCTTGTAATTATTTTGCATTTATTGAGTGTATATTCTAAATACTCAAATATACATGCACACATGTATATATGCATATTCTCTCCCATTTCTCGGTATATATTTTGTACACACCTAGTTATTTACATGTTTTCTCCACATTAATATATGAGCTCCTTGGGGGCAAGGAATGTTTTTGCTTGTCTTTGTATTTCTGTCACTTAGCACAAAGCCTAACACATAATAATTAATAATTACTTTTTTTAATGATTGATTGATGTCCTCTCCTCTGATAAAAAATTGTTCCACAAGATGAAAGATGTTCTTTTTTATCATTATATTCTTAGACCCTAATACAGTGTTTGACAAATAGTAGATAATCAAAACTTGTTGATTTATTCTATTTTTGATCTGGTCAATTACATAAGTGCTCCCATGAAAAGGGCTTTTTTTAAAAAGCCAATCCCACAAAAATTCACAATCTTTTAAAAATTCCACTTGACTTTGTTTCAATGTTTTTCTACTCTATTCCATATAAGACTGTAGCAGAGCATATCCATTTCTCAGATGTTCCTCCCCAAAATGCTTAAGTACAGAGTTAACAAATCTAATAGAAAAATTTAGGTCCTGATTCAAACTGAAGAAAATATTTCAATTACTTTGTTGTTGTTTAGTCATTTCTCAGTCATGCCATACTCTTTGTGACCCCATTTGGGGTTTCTTGGCAAAGATACTGGAGTGGTTTGCATTTCCTTGTCCAGTTCATTTTACAAGTGAGGAAACCAAGGCAAACACAGCTAAGTGATTTGCCCAGGGTCATGGGAAAATATAGGTAATAAGTGTCTTACTAGCTGTGTGACCTTGTGCAAGTCACTTAACCCCAATTGCCCTGCTCTTCCCCCTACAAAAAGCAGAAAAAAGGCGTAAACACTTGCTTGTATTTATATCCCTAGTGCTTAACACAACTTGTGGTTACTAAGTATTTAATAATGTTCTCTATCTACCTAGCTCTGTCTCTCTATATTCCTATCTATCTAAAATTGTATAGCTTTCTAAAGAAAATACGTTAATTTTGCTTTCTTTCCTGGGTAAGTTGAAACCATTTCAAAGCTGTCATAAAGCAAATGACAAAATCCAGAGGTATGTTTAAAGATGCAATTATATAAAAAGGAGAGGGAAAAAGCCACTGGCATTTGGGGTTCAATGAAAAGTCTTGAGCTATTTTTCTAATGTTTTGGGTTCAGCAAAATTCATTTTGCCAAACTCTATTCCCCTTAATTCTGAAAAGCCATGCATATTTCAAAGGAAATTTGATCCATATGTTTCTGATTCATTTACACTTAACTCATCAAAATGTTGTTTTGTAAGAGCTATTTGGTGTCCAAAACGTCTTATGAGTCTTTTTTTTTAACCAAGAAGCTTTATGTTGCCAACCCTAAAAGGAACTCAGACCCTGAAAGACTGAGTCCTGCTTCCTGAAGATGCATTAACTAAACTTAAATCATTTACCCATTTTCTCCCCATTAGAGAGGGTGATAGAGAGTGGCAGGTGAATCAAATGAATAACAAAGAATGGAGGTTCCTAACTGTTTTTGTATCAAACACCTTTGGCACTCTGGTGAAGCCAAGGGAATCTTTTTCAGAGTAATATTTTTAAACATATAAAATTAAGACATTATATTACAAAGTACAGTTATCAAATCTGTGTGTCTTAAATACCAATTTATGAGCCACAAGTTAAGAACACTTATTGAGACTTGAAAAGACAAAAATTGCTCCATGGTAAATCTGAATTCAGTACCACACTATTAATTAGCAGATTTGATTCCCAACAAATCCAGGTTCTTCAAAGAAATTAAAAGTTGTGCATCCTTAACACTACAATATTTTCCTCAGTTATTCCCCATAAATAAATGTGCAATAAATAAATGTACAACCCTATACCATGAATGTATTTCCTCTGTTATTACAGATATTTTTTCATGCTGTGAAAATGCAATTGTGTTTTCTTTACATATCTACAAAGGTATTATGACATCATGGATGTGGAGTCAGTAAGAACTGGTTCAAATCCTATAGCAGGCATTTACTAAATGTATAATTCCAGAAAAGTAAGAGCTTCAGTTTCCTTAGCTGTAGATGGAAAATAATGACATCACCTGCCTCAAAGTGCAGTTTTAAGAATGGAATGATAATGACTGTAAATAAAATTGTATGTAAATATCAGTTACTAGTATTGTTATTGTATACAATTTACTATTTTTTTAGATCTTATATACATTCTTATCTTTAGTGATGCTAAACTTTTTAGCTAGTTAATAGGCATTTTCATTTTATTTTTGTTGTTATTATCTGAATTTATTTTTTAAAATATTTTCTTTTTCCACTTAGCACATAAAAACAATTTTAGCATTCATTTAAAAAAAATTTGAGTTCCAAATTCTCTCCCTCTCACCCCAACTCCCCATTGGGGAGGCAAGAAATTTGATACAGGTTATACACATGCAGTCAGGCAATAAATATTTCTATACCAATAGGCATTTTCAATTCTGTCATTTGTCATTTTTTTTAATTCTTTGACTTCAAAAATGTAAGACAGATAAACATAGCACACAGGAAGGATATTAGCACAGATTAACTCTTAATGTGGTAAGACAGGAAAAAGAGCTTCAAAGGGGTTAATAATCTTACTTTATTCTAGTCTATTTTTCTCAAGAGGACTACTGATAATGGAAGCACAACTCCTACAGCCTTCCCTAATCACCCTTCTCACAGGGGCCAGCGAGAAGGGAGGGCAGCTATACCTATGTTTTGATGGGGTCAATCGAGACAGGCACAGCTTGTACATCCCCCTAAATCCTTTCAAGCCTCAATGGGGGCTAGTTGAGGCAAACACAGATCTGCCCCCCCAGCCTTGATGGGGGCCAATAAAGGTTTGCACAGAATTCTAGCTTGGCCATTCAACCCTAAGGTCCCCCACCCCTTGACCAGTGCCCACCTGCTCTATAAGGCAACAAAGAGGGCATCTTGCCAGCAACAGCCTCACAAGTTTACATCACCTTATCTGTGTATCTCACTGCACAGTCACAGTGGATGTTTATATTATTTATCATTATGTAAGGCTATGCAAGTACATTGGAGATGTTTTGAACCATAACTATGGGAATTCATATCTAATACCTTGGAACAAGAGATTGTTATGGCCATGGATCCTGGGAAACTGAACTCTATGAAATAATTGCAAAAATTTACTTTACGCACACTAAAATCTACGTCACTTATACTAAAATCTACCTTACTTACAAAAAGGTAGTTTTACTTTCTCTTATATAAACTCAAAACAGTATTTTGTATTATATTTACTATACTTTTTGGCTTCAACATATATATATAGCCAATAATTCAGAATAACTTTCCAAATAGTTCTAATATCATAATGCACTTACAATGTTATTCTTTGATAGAAAAAGAACCCCAAGGCTCTTAAATGACAAGGTAAATCTCTCTACATAAATAAACAATCCCATTTCATCTCACCTTCTCCAGCATTCTGCCCCCTCTATCATCTCTGTTCTCATTAATTTTCATCCTTTCACTGGTTGACTTCCACTGGTTAATTTCCTGCTGCCTACAAATATACCCGTGTCTCCCAGTCAAACAAAACACTTCAGTTGCTCCGCCCATTCCTCTTAGTTATCGTCTATCATCATATATTTCCCTCTTTCATGGGTGAGCTTTTTGAGAAGGTTCAATGCCAATGATGCCCACACTTCCTTTCCTCTTATACTCTTCTTAATTCTCTGCATCCTGCTTTGCAACCTCATCATTCAGCAGGAACTCCGTTCTCCAAAGTTATCAATCATCCTTAGTTGACTAATCTAATGGCCTTTTCTCCATCCTCATCCTTTTTTATTTCTCTGTCACCTTTGGTACTATTAGTCACTCTCTTCTCTTTGATAGTCTATTCTCTAACTCTCTGGCACTGTGCTCTTGATTCTACTTCTGCTATCTGACTGCTCCTTCTCAGTCTCCTTTGCTAGGTTTTCATCCAGGTCATATTGTCTAACCACAAGTGAACCCCAAAGTTCTTTCCTGAGTCCTCTTCCTGTTCTCCCTCTGTACTATTTTTTTCTTGATGACCTTGTCAATTCACATGCATTTAATTATCATTCCTATGTAGGTGATTCTCAAGTCTATTTATTTAGCTCTAACCTCTGTCCTGAGCTCCAATATTACATCTCCAACTAAGTACTAGACATTTCTAACTGGATGTCCATAGAAATGTTAAATTCAACACATCCAAAATTAAACTTATTATATTTCCTCCAAAACTCTTCCCTCTTCCTAACATCCCAATTCCTGTTGAGGGCACTGCTATCCCCCCAGTTATCCAGGCTCCCAAACTAAATACAATTCTCATCTCCCCATTCTCACTTACCTCCCATATCCAATAGGTTACCAAGACCTGTCTTTTCTATGTTAGTATCACTTCTCACATTGACCTCTTTCTTCTGACACCACCACCATCCTGGTGCCAGCCCTCATCAATTCACACCTGGACTATTATAACAGCCTCATGGGTTGTGTCTCTGTCTTGTCGCTCCCTGCTTCAATCCATCCTCCACTCAGCTGTCAAACTGATCTTCCTTATGCACAGTCTGATCATGGCATCCCCCTATTCAATAAATTTCATTGGCATCCTATCACCTCTAGGATCAAATGTAAAAGTATCTATTTGACGTCTATTAAAATCCTTCAAAACCTGGTTCCTTCCTACCTGACCAGCCTTTTTACAACTTCCTCATCCTCTTTCCCCCATGTACTCTCTGATCCAGTGACACTGGATGCCTTTATTTCTCAAATGAAATCCTTCTGACTGTAGGAATTTTCACTGACTGCTCCCCATGCCTAGAATACTCTCCCTCCTCATCTGCTTCTCCTAGCTTTCTTTGCTTCCTTCAAGTCACAGCTAAAATCCCACCTTTTCTAAGAAGTCTTTTTAGGTCCCCTTAATCTTAGTAACTTCTCCTAAGACTGCTCTCAAATAATGCTGTATGTATTTTGTTTGTACTTAGTAGCTTGCGCGTAATCTCCACCATTAGACTGTGAGTTCCTAGAACAGGGGTGGGGAACCTGAGGCCTTATAGGTCCTTGGGTGTGGCCTTTTCACTGAGTCCAAGTTTTATAGAACAAATCCTTTTATTAAGAGAATTTGTTCTGTGAAGTTTGGATTCAGTCAAAGAGTCACGCCCTTGAGAACCTAGAAGGACACATGTGGCCTTGAGGCCATAGGTTCCTCACTTCTGTCCTGGAAAGTAGGGGCTAATTTTGCCTTTCTTTGTGTCTGCAGCACTTAGCGCAGTAAATGACATACAACAGTTGCTTAATAAATGCTTATAGACATGACTTGATTAGAATGAGCCATCATAGTAGGATTTCAGTGGAGGTTAGCTAGATTATTTGAACAAAAGGAACACTGCATAGTAGCCACTGGATACTGCCAACAGTTTTTAAGTATTCTGCTCAATCTTTAAAAAAAGCCTGCTCCAATTTGAAAAGAAATTTTAAAACTCAGTCTACAAATCCTTATTCTTATATACTACCGATTAAACACCATTCTATCTGTGGTACTCCTGCCTCAATTGTTATTCTAGTTATATCTCCACAAAATCAATAATAAAGTGTGATGTCATTTAAATGGATCCCCATAAATGACTTCTCACATTTTTTTCCATCAGTGTACTGAAATAATTTTGTTGTGTGCAACCCACAAACCAAGAACAAAGGAACGGGGAGTGCAACCAAAGTCAGACTGACTTCAATCAACAAATATTTATTGAGTGCTGAGCGTGTAACCAGCACTGTGCCAAGAGCTGCGGGGGATGCAAAGAACTCTATGCTATAGAGTTCCACACTGACATTCAAATCTAGGCATGGGGACTTTCATGGGAGGAGCACATTTGATGTGCACATTCTATTCCCTGGCTCCCATAAAAAGCACTTGATGTGGAACACAGAAGAGCTTGGAAGAAATACTGTTCCCATTTTCAAGTTGGAATTTTCAAAGACAGATAAATATGCACTGGCTTTTTTGTCCACTACTTATTATATGTGGTTGGGAGGAATTAGCATAAATGTTCAAATACCTGGGGTTGCAAAATACCATGGGGAGAAAAGTAAAGGAAACTGAACATACTTATATTCTGAAAGTCTGGAAAATAAAATATACCTTAGATGGATCTCTGTTCTGCATGAGTAGAAAGGATACCTAATAAACTGCAGCTCCCCTTCCCCGACATATACAAATCTTCTCATCCCCAAAGGACCTGCCCAACTTGTCAAAAACTTTTCTCTAGTACTTGTAGTATCCCTAGATCACCTCATTTGCCCATCTGTTGTATTTTATTCTCCCTGTGTGATTGAAATACCTCATTATTTCCAATAAAATCTTTGACCTCACTTCTTGCATACAAATCCCTGTTGGTAACATACTGTCTTCTGATAGTGTCCACCAGGTCCCTCTGATTATTATAATTTGGGTGATTGCAAGATCACACTGTTCCTTGATTTGAAGTCATTGAGAAAATCACCCAAAGAATATGCATATTCAAGAAATGGGCTTTGGTGAAAATGAACAATTTTAGATCCCTAAATGAACCACATTGTTTCCCAAGTGTCATCCAATTTAATATCCTCCTTTTACTTAGTATAAATAGTACAATTTACTATTCACCTAACACGTGGGACCAACATACACATATTATTGGGCTGATTCAATAGGATGTCTGACCAGCTATATGGTATACAGCTATAAAGTCAAGCATGAGCAGCTCTCCAGAGGACTGCTGCTGTGAATAGCTCTAAGATTCTGATCACACAGTATAGTGAACTCTCTATTTATTCAGCAATAAACTAAGGCAAAACATTCACAGAAACCAAAGTACAGTATTCACAATGATATAACATAACAACTTATCACTAAAGTGGCCACATAGTTTTACACAAAAGATATCATTCAGTAAGTCCTTAACTCAATCATCCTTAAGGAGTAATCCTCCTTAAGGGATACAAAGTTCAAAGGTCTCCCACCCCCTAGGTCATCTTGTCTTAATCTCTTCAGTCAAAAAGTCTTCATTTTTCTTGATTGGAGACTTATTTCCAATCATTCTTAACTCAATCATCCTTAAGGGGTACAAGGTACAAAGTACAAAGTTCTCCCACCCCTAGTTCACAGTAAATCATGATCTTGTCAGTCAGCACTAAGTACTCAAGGAAAAGTCTTTTCATCTTGACTCAAGGCTGGCTGCCAGATTCCATGGTTCCTCTTCCATGGTCCCAGTTTTTGCCTGAATTCAACCATCACCTAGGTTAACAGGTAGGCAGCTCTTAGCTCCTCATCCAGTGCCTCATACAGTTCCCATTCCAAATTGAAGCTCACAGTGTCTAGTCCATCTCAAGTCCTTCATAGTTTCTGGGAAGACAAAGTTTAACAGAGCTAAAACAACATTCATTCACACTGCCGACATCATTATCAATTTGCTATCTGCCTGTGAAATCAACACAGACCCACAAACAAGGTCCAAGAAGTCAAATCATCAGCATAGAAATCAAAACACCCACAAACAAGGTCTGAAAAGTCAACACAAATAATCAATATAGTCCCAGAATCTCTGAAACCCTCCTCCAGGACTTCAGTAAACAGACAAGAAAATCCTCTTTCAGGGCTTCTAGTAAAGTCCCAGGGCTTCTGTACAAAGTATCACAAGCACAAATCAACACAGAAAAACAGAGTGCAGCTACCATAAGTGTTCCCTTCTTAGTTATGCTCTGTGCCAGGTGTGTTGGAGCATTTTATCTGTCATTAGCTCCTCCCTGTTCCACCCACCTCTTCATCATTCCTATTCCTGTCTTTGGCAAGTCCCTCCCACTGTGGGACTCACAGGTTCGTTTCTTAACAAAGACTTGATATAGTCAGGGCAAGGTGCTAAGTATTCATTTGCTTGCCATAACAACAGCATATATGCCACAAGTTTCCTCAGCAGTCTACAATGATGCAAAATAAATCCAATCAGTATGCCAAATGTAAAATACCATATAAAAGTATTGAAGGAAGTTCATCTTCAATGAGATGCTAATAAGGTCTTATTCTAAGAACAAAAAAGGATGTGTATTATGTCTGGTGGCTATTTTGGGAGTGGTGGAGAATTAAGGGTAGAATCTATTCAATCCAATCTATCAAATCCAAAGAGAATTTATTAAACAGCCCCTATATATGAAAGGTGTGACCTTTCCTGCTAGGGAAATATGATATCAAAAACAGACCTTGGCCTCCTGGCATCCTACTGGAGGGATACAATTTGTACATAGATAAGTTTTCCCAGGAATTCCTGCAATTAAACATTTCTTCCCTCAAGTAATTTCTATTCTTTGGTTTATGGAACTCTAAATGCAGTTGTTTTTAAAATTTTATCCTTCTCTAGTCTGCTCCAGAGACTTAATTCTTTTCTTTTTTTTAAGCAATATGAAATAGTTTTGGTGATTATTGATTTATATGACGTCTGAATTTGCTATTTCCCGGTGAATAACTACTCATTTTAAGACTTTTAGAAGATAGAATATCACAGCCTCATTTCAAAGTTTCCCACATATTCCTGAAATGATAACAGGTAATTCTTGGAGCAGAGACTATTATCTAATAAACAGGGACACTCTCCAATACTCAAGGTATATCATATAAAGTCAGGTGTGCCAGGATCAAGTTATGCTGGCATCATAGTTCATGAGCACCTGGTGTTTGGTTTACCTTTAATAGCCAGAGGACATAGTCTGTACAAAGTAAAGGAGATTAATGAGAAGGCATATTAAGGGAGGAAACAAGGTAATATCTATTTGATAAACCTGGGTCACATTCTCCCACAAATAGAGATATCATCCATAGGAACTGTGCACACATAGAGAGACATACATATGTAGCCAGGGCATACATATGGAAAATCCATTCATCTCTCTCAAATATGGAAAAGCACATGTGCAGGGAGCATGTATGGTCAGGGAATATGTGTGGAAAGACAAGTTATACCTCTAATGCTGTAGGCTAATGATACATTCTGGTGATGGTCTTATGCTGCTCCTACTGGGTTTGCTCCCTCTTTATCTATACCAGATGTTGGTCCACTGGATAGTTCTCAATTAATAATTATACATGTTTATTGGACTGGATTGGATGTCATGACTTTGCAAGGTACTACTCAGTTATTCTCACTGGATGCTACCAGGAATGGTCCCCCCAAGCATGTGACCATGGACTTTATTTTTGCTTCCAGTTTCTGGCTGCAGCCACAGTTTTGGATATCTCTTCCCCATGAGAAGAATAGGTTTTTTCTAGTCTCTTTTATTCCAAAGCCCAAGGCTATACTCTAGTTGTTTAGGAAAGTTTTCATGTTGGCCACAGTACCAGTAATAGTCCTAAGGAAAGGGCATATAAATGAACCCTTTTAAGCTTTTTTTTCCCCTTTAATTAGTGACTAGTATTATTCCTTCAGAATTTTAGTTTCTTTCTCTTCTCCAGTGGAATATTTTCAGCCCCAAGTGCTAAATTCTTTATAACATAAAACAGAAATATGTCCAACTAAGTAGATACTGCTCAGGCTCATCTGCTTTGAATTCAACTTACTGATTCAGAAGTTGGCATCTCTTGCCTAAGTTATAATGAGCATTCCATATATTTACTGATATGTCTATGAGCCATGTAATGGCAGTTAGTACAATATTGCCAAACAGAGATGATATGGAGGTGGAATTGATAAGACTTAACCACTTACAGGAAATAGGTCAAATCCAAAAAAATCAAAAATATTGTTAATTGAATTGAGCAACAAATATCCTAAGTTTCTTGTTATACTAGATATTTATTTTATTAAATACTATTTAAAATGAGATGTCATACATCCTACAATTTGGCAGTTATAAATAATTTGGCTAAATGCACATTACTTCTTTTATCATGATGTTTGCTGCATTTGAATTTAATCTGTGGAGTTCACCAAGTAATTCAAATTCTACTTTGTCAGATCATTTCCTGATGCAGTAGAAGGATTAGAATCAGAATCAGATGAATCAGATGAATCTGATGAACAATCCGTCCATGTGATGATAAGAAGGCCACTTCATCTCTCTTGATCTCTTTTACAATGGCCAATCAAGTTGTCTGGTTCTTTTTATTTTTTTTCTCAGTTCAACAAATATCTATTATGTGCACAGCACCACACTTTGGGAAAGGAAGAGGGGATATTGGTAATGGCTAACAGAGTTTTCTATGGAGGAAATGAAACTATTCCAAATTCTTTAAACAGATTTTTAAAATAATGCTACCATATTCTAGTATCCTTTGTTTATTTTTATTACTACATGTAGACATCTCTGTTGTCTCTATTTTTTAAATATGTTTTTATCATAAGCCTAACAAAGGTCAAAAAAGTGAACATATATTTAGTAGAATGCAAAATCATTTTATATGAAACCATGTCATTTGGGGTTTTTTTAACTAACATAACAAATAAACCCAAAGAACCCAGGTACTAGGGTAAAGATTTATTCAACAAAACCTTGGAAACTGGAATGAAATCTGGCAGAAATTAGGTTTAGACCAGCACCTCACACAATATATGAAGATAAGTTCCAAATTAATATACAATCTAGATATAAGTGATTAAAACATAAACAAATTAAAGGAGTAAGGAATTACATTTTATATCTATGAAAGGGGTGAGAGTTTGTGACAAAACAAGGGAAAGAGAGAACCATAGGAAAACAAATGGATAATTTTGTTTCATAAAATTAAAAATTTTGTGTACAACAAAATCAATGCAGCTAAAATTAGGAAGTAAATCTTTACAGCAAATTTCTCAGATAAAGGTCTCATTTTCATATATATATGATATATAAGATATATAAGAAACAGATTCAAATGTATATGAATAAAGGACATTCCCTCATTGATAAAAGGTCAGCAGATGTGAATAAGTAGTTTACAAAGGAGTAAATCAAAGTTATTAGCAACCATATAAAATATTTTGTTTCTATTACAGAAATAGAAGTTTAAAAAATTCTATCTTACACAGATTGGGTTATGACAAAATAAAAGGCAAATGACTAATATTGGAGAGGCCATGGGAAAACATATACACTGGAACTATGAATCTTTATAGTAAATTTCAAAACCAATTTGAAATTATGCATAAAAAGCACATACAAACATATATGTATGTATGTATATACATACAGAGAAAACAATTATTGTGTGAGCAGAGTATATATCAGCCTGTTTTCTAGTGACAAAGAATTGGAAACTGAAGAGGTTGAGGGAAAGCTGATCATATTATGGTATATAAATGATTTGAATGGAATGCTATGCTATAAGAAATAGTGGAACAGTTTCAAGGCAGCCTGGAATGCTAATATATACTGGTATGAAGTGGACTGAGTAACACCATGTGATTACTTTATACAATAACAACAGCATTAAAAAGACAAGAAATCTGATTAATAAAATAATTAATAATTAAATAATTAAAAATAATTAATAAAATAAAAAGATTAAGAAATCTGATCAATAAAATGACATCCTTCCTCATCCCCCCTCATGTGTAGGAATACAAAACATTTCCATCTTAGTCACATTGTAAAAGAAAATGTAGACTACACAAAAAAAAAACTTCAAGAAAAATAACTTCAATCTATATTCAGACACCATCAGTTCTTTCTCTAGAGATGGATAGCATCCTTCATCACAAGTCCTTCAGAGTTGTCTTGAATCATGATATTGCTAGGAATAGCTAAGTCATTCATAGTTGATTATATTACAATATTGCTGTTACTTTGTAAATAGTACATTTCACTTTTCATTAGCTCATGTAAATCTTTCCAGGTTTTTCTGAGAGCATCCTGCTTATCATTTATATATATATATGTATATATATATATGTATATGAAAATCTTGCTTCAAATTGTTTTTCAGTTATTATTGCTAACTGTATGTCACCCTGTCCCTCCTCAAAAATTTTTTGCTTCTGACTACCCCCTGCCCCAATCTGCTCTCTTTTCTATCACCCCACTTTACTCTTATCCCCTTCTCTGCCTGCTTTTCTGTAGAGTAAGATAGATTTCTATACCAAACTATGTATTTTATTCTATTTTGAGCCAATTCTGATGAGAGTAAGGTTCACTCACTCTCCTCCTCTCCCCCCTTTTCCCCTCCACTGTAAAAGCCTCTTCTTGCCTCTTTTATGTAAGATAACTTACCTCATTCTACCTCTCTCCTTCCCTTTCTCCCAATACATTCCTCTCTCACCGTTTAATTTTATTTTTAGCAATCCTCCCTTCATATTCAACTCACACTTGTTATCTCTGTCTATATATAATCTTTTTAACTACCCTAATAATGAGAAAATTCTTTTGAGTTACAAGTACCATATTTCTATGTAGGAATGTAAGAATTTAATCTTGTTAAGTACCTTATTATTTCCCTTTCCTGTTTACATGTTTTTATGTCTCATTTGAGGATTGGATTTAAAAGTCAAATTTTCTATTCACCTCTGGTCTTTTCATTAACAATACTTGAAAGTCTTTTTTACTTCATCTGAAGCATAATACCCCAGTCTTTTTACCTTTACCCTGTGTTTATTCCCCTGTTTTAAATGTTTTTCTTATAAACAACATATTGTACAACTGTGGTTTTTAATCCACTCTTCTATGCACTTCCATTTTATGGAAGAGTTCATCTCATTAACATTGAAAGTTATGATTACTATCTGTGTCTTTCTCTTCATCTTGTTCTCCCCCCACCCATTTATGCTTTTATATCCCCCTTCTCCTTTTCAATCCCCAAAAGAATTTTGCTTTTGACCACCACCTCCCAAAGTCTTCCCTCTCTTCTATCAGCCCCTCCCTTTTCTTTCTCCTTTTCTCTCCTACTTTCTACTCCAAATCCAATGACAGTAAAGTTAAAACAATGCTCATCTCCCTCCCTTCTTTACCTCTATTATAATATACTTTTGTGCCTCTTCACGTGTTGAAATTTATCCTTTTCGGCCTCCTCCTTGCCTCTTTTCCCACTACAATCCCTTTGCACTCCTTAATTAGGTTTCTTATCATCACATTAGTTAATGTATACCCACACCCTATAGGTATATTCCTTTTAAATATAATAAAGATACAATTCTCAAGATTTGCAAGGGTCATCCTTCCACATAGGGATGTGAACAGTTTGCCCTTATGGAATAATATGTTTTTTTCCTATTTACTTTTTTATGCCTCTTTTGAGTGTTGTATTTGAAGATCAAATTTTCCATTGAGCTCTGGCCTTTTTTATAAGGAAGGTCTGGATGTCCTTTATTTCAATGAATATCCATCTCCTTGTCTGAATGATTGTGCTCAATTTTGCTGGGTAGTGGAACCTTAGCTGTAATCAAACCACCTTTGCCTTATGGGATATCATATTCCAATCCCTCCAATCTTTTAATGTAGAAGTTGCAATGTCCTGCACAATCCTGACTGTAGATCCATAATATTTGAATTGTTTTTTTTTTCTGGCTGCTTGCAGGATTTCTCATTGACCTGACAATTCTGGGATTGGCTACAATATTCCTTGGTGTTTTTGATTTGGTATCTCTTTCAGGAGAGGACTGGTGGATTCTTTCAATGACTATTTTACCCTCTGACTCTAGGACCTCAGGGAAATTTTCATAGATGATTTCTTGGAAAATATTGTCCAGGCTCTTTTTTTCATCATGGCTTCCTGGTAGACAAATAATTCTTAAATTATCTCTCCTGGATCTATTTTCCAGTTCAATTGTTTTTCCTGTGAAATATTTCATATTGTCTTTTACTTTTTTATTCTTTTAGTTTTGTTTTATTATTTCTTGATTTCTTATAAAGTCATTATCTTCCATGTGTTCAATTATAATTTTCAAGGAATTATTTTCTACAGTGAGCTTTTGTACCTCCTTTTCCATTTGGCCAATTCTACTTTTAAGGAGGTTTTTTTTCTTCAGTGAATTTTTGTACCTCTTTTTCTAGCTGGTCAATATCTTGACTTTTTACTTTTTGTTAAAGTAGGGCTCTGCTTCCAGGCTGGAGGGCACACTATTCCAAGGTACAGGGGATTTGTGCAGATGCTTTCAGAGATACTTCTAGGAACCTGTAAGTTTTCATGTCTTCCCAGGTGGTATGATCTAAAGAGATGTGTGTTTACTACTCTATTGGCCTGTGTTTTGGTCCATGAGAGACAACAAACACACTTTTCTGCCCTGGAACTATGAGAAAGGTCCCTGCTCCACTGCAACCACAAGCTCTGATATGCTAGTATTCCCCCTCACCCTGGGACTGTTACCCAGGACTGAGATTTGGATCCAAGTATTGGTAAAGCAAAAGAATCCTGCCTTACTGCTAGCAAAGAGATTCCTATAATCACCTTCTTACCAGTTGTTTGAATCCCTTACTATCAGTGGGCTGACAGCTCCTGAAACAGCTACTGTGGCTGCTGATTCAGTGGTTCCCAAGGCTTGCTCCTGGTTTATTGGGACCCTGTCTGGGTCTGTGTTGGGACAGACTACACTGGATTGTGCTCCACTCTCACCCAAGTGGATGAGACCTTTACTTCTGACCTTCTAAGTTGTCTTTGGTTGGAAAATTATTTCATCCCCTCCTTTTATGGCTTCTGCTGCTCCAGGAATTGTTTTATGGCATTTTTTAAAGGTGTTCAGAGGGTTTTGGGAGAGATTCTGTTCAATTCACTCTACATTAATTAATACTTCCAAGATTTTCTGGAGACTTCAACCTACAGAATTGGTTCATACATTCCTCAATTGATGGGCATTCCCTCAGCCTCATGTTTGTTTGTTTTTTCCTTTAATTCTCTTCTTCAAGATCAAGAAGTTTGTTTTTATTGTCACACCCCTCTCTAATTTTACTTTTCCCTCTTAACCACCACCTCTCCCTATCTGCATTTGATTCCCAGTTGAGTTTGATGTATTTTACTGCAAAGGTGAACACATGCATTTCTGTGAACACTCCTTTGTCTAGTTAAGATAAGAGTGAGGTTCATCTAACACAAGCTGTTCTCAACCCTTCCTCACTGATGGTATACTCTTTTTCTACATATCAGTTATAATAAATAGGAAGTTCCATTTCATTTTCCTTTCTACATTAGCACATTCCTTTTATTCTCCTTTTTCCCCTTTTAAAACCTTCAGAGTGAAAATGGTCTACCTGCAGATCTTCTGTTTCTCTTAACTCCCTTAATACCTTTTGAAGACATTAAGGTTCTAAAGAGACACTTGTTTCATCCCCATTAGAATGTTATCCAATTTCACATGCTCAAATATTTTTCTTATTTCCAGATTCTCTTGAGTTTTGTTTTTACATTTCAAGGTTCTTACTCAGTTTTGTCATGAGGAATGCTTAAATATTCTCTATTCCATTAAAAGACTACTTTTTTTTTTTACCTTGTAGGATAACATTCATCTTTAAATGGTTATTCTTGGTTGTAAGCCTGTGTCTTTTACCTTTTTGAATATTGTATTTAAGATTGCCTTTTGAACATAAGTAGAAGCTGCCAGATCTGGGGCGGTTAGGTGACACAGTGAATAGAGCTCCAGCCATGGAGTCAGGAGGACCTGAGTTCAAATTCAGCCTCAGACACTTAACACAAAACTAGCCATGTGACCTTGGGCAAGTCACTTAACCCCAATTGCCCTACCTTCCCCCCTCCAAACAGAAAAAAGAAGAAGAAGAAGCTGACAGATATTGTGTTATTCTGACTGTGGCTACTTACTACTTAAACTGTCCTTTTGGCTATATTCAGAATCATTTTTTTTTATCTGGAAGCTCCAGATCATGACTATGACATTGCTTGGACTTTTCCTTTTTGTGTTTCATTTAGCCATTGGTGGCTTTTTTCTATTTTCTATTTTCATTTTGCCTGCTAGGTTTAATAGCTCTCTGCAATTGTCATTGATCATTTCTTTAATTTTAATGTAGAGGCAGTTTTAGATTGGCTTTCATAAAGTCCAATGATTCTTCATTTATGTTTATACACATATACATAATACACACACACACACACACACACACATATATATATATATATATATATATGTGTGGAGAGACAGAGAGAGAGAGAGAGAGAGAATTGGCATAGTGGATAGAATATTAGCATTGGAGTAAAAAAAATGAATTCAAGTCTGGCCTTAGGCACTTACTAGTTGCGTAACCCTGAGGAAGTCACTTAACAACCATCTGCCTCAGTACCCTCCTCAACAAAATGAGGATAATAATAGCATGTACAGGGTTTTTGTAAGGATCAAAGGAAAATTGTAACTGTATCCTATACAATTATGATGCCTAAGTTCCATCTTGAAGAGGAGATATTAGAATGCGACTATCTCCTTTCTTTGGAAAGGTAGAGAGGATTCAGTTCAGACCACTTTATTGAAGTGTTAGTTTTATGCAATCACTTTATTTTCTCTTTTAATCTTTATTATAAAAAATGGTACTCTAGGTGGGAGAGGGAAAGGGGCATATTAGAAAAGGTGTTGCAATGTATAAAGTGCTGAATGTGGAATCAAGACCTGAGTCTGAATCTTGCCTCATATATTTACAGCTGTAAGACTCTGATGAATTCATTTAACCTCATGGAGCCTCACTTTCCACATATGTCAAATGAGAATGTCATATTTATGGCCTTTGAGTTCCCTTCTAGCTCTAAATCTAAGGTTCTATGTAAGAAAGAAAGAAAGACATCAGCAATTTGCAAAAAGAAAATTTGGAGAAAAATACATAAGTAAAAAACCACAATAGTTGACAGGTAAGAAATATAAGTTACCGAATTTAACATCTAGTTTGGAAAGAACAGCATGTCTCCAACTGCAAGGCTGAGGGAGCAAGTCATCTGTACACAAAAGTCAAAGGAAAGTTTTCAGATTTGTGGGTAAGTATAGGAAAAATGGGCAATGACTGGCCAAGGGGCAAATTTAAGTAATGTTTAGAGCTGTTTTGCCTTCAGAGCGTTTTAGATGTTTTATTTATGAGCATAGTTTTCATTATTATATTAAATAGACAATGTAAATGGGAATAATTAAAATCACACTTTCTACTACTCTCTCTTTTTTCTATTTTTACTTGGTTGAAGTTGTCTATGGTGTAATAGCAAGAAGTTGAGAATAAAAAAAGAAAGGGAAGTTATATAGTATTTTCTCTGCATCATATTTCTAAGACAATGTCTCCAAAGGCATGTCGGTGATAGCCAAAAATGCTTGGAAAACAAAGTTACTTTTAAATGGATTGGAAACTGCTTGAATCTACAACCTAGTTTATATAATACAACATGATGTTCCAGGAGATTTATTTAAAGAAAGCAAGGCAAATACCACATAATCGTACTTATTTCTACCTTTTTAGGGAAGAAGGTAGAAGGAGAAGGGGCACAGAGAGAGAGGAAAAGAGAAAGAAGAAAGAGGGGGAAAGAAGAGAAAGAAAGAGAGAGGAGAGTAAGAGAATCTTGAAAAAGAACCAAGAGAGAAAAATCGCCTTTTCGTCCTCTCAGCAGTGTCTTTCTGGGCCTCAAATATTTTTCTCCAATGACCACCCTAACCTTGAGAATATTTGAGTTTTCCTGGATGTCCCCAAGAACCTTGGCTTTCTAGTCATGTGACTAAGAAAAGAGAACCAAACTCTGGCTTTGATTAGTTAGGAGCACATCTGCAAGTCCAATTTACTACACAAAACAAATCCCCCTCCTGATCTTGTTCTGTCTTCTGGACCATACAGTGTTAGTGTCAACAATCACAGTCAATAGCACTGCTAGGGCTAACATAAGCATTTCAGAAATCCTAAGTTTAATATCATTGTTCAGAAGTTGGACCAAGCTATGACTAAACTCTTCAGCACTCAAGACCACAGGCTGACTGACTTTGATATATTTCCAGAAGAAAGTGTATCCAAACCTGCACACTGGGATAAAAGGAAATGTTCCTGGCTTTGGGAATGGATGCAGCCAATAAACATCTCTGGTGGATGGGTGAAAGAAGTGGAAGCAGAGGAGGCTCTTGAATGGCCAAAGTGTTTATGGGAAATGAACTGATTCTGTGGGTCACATTGTTAGCACAGAAAGGGAGGTTATAAAAGGAGAGATCATTGCTTTCTGTAGCAGTTCATCAACAGAAATTCCTCTTTGGGCCACATTTTTTAGGGCAATAGCTCAATGCCATTTCTATTGTGTGTAGGCTTGCTTCATGTCCAGACAATCTATGCAAAGGGAAAGAAAAATTGGGGAAGTGGAGGAAATGTTAGGAAATGGAATCCTTTGGAATTCTTTCTTTTCTTTCTATGTTGAGATGACAAGATCTACATATAGAAGCAATTATGTTATGAGCATGTTGTAGGGGAGATTCTTTTTCAGGTATGAGTTGGACGAGATAGCTACTAATATCCTTTGCAACTCTAAAATTCAGAGATTCTGTTCTTTTCTCCCCTATTCCCTGGCTGTCTACATCTAAGACTAGTTTTGAACTTCACAAATGCTATAAAAGATGTGATTAAGAAAAAGTGAAGAGAATTTATGATTCTTTAACTTTCCTTCATTTTTTATTTAAGATTTATAGAGTTTAGAACCAAAAGGAGCTTAGGATCCTTTGGTCCCACTCCCTTATTTTCACATGAGGAAACCAATGCCCAGGGAAGTTATTTGCACCAGGCTTGTGAGCAATAGACTTGAACCCAAGTCCTCTGTATCAAAACCCAGTTCTCTTATTCAGCCATGCTATTTTGCCACCAGGGGAGAAGTACAATATATTGCAAAAGTGGAATCACTTTAACTGATGAAATGCTGGACATGGAAATAAGAAGACTAATCTCATATGGAGTTTAGTGAGTCTTATATGTTTGCTAACTTTGTAACTATGCACAAGTCACAACCTAATTTCCTCATCTGTCAAGGGAGGATAAAAATGCCTATGATACCTTTCCTACTAGGTTGTTATGAGGCTCAGATGAAATGATAAAAATAAGGCTTTTAGCAAATTTTAAGGTGCTATATAAAACACTTATAACTTTTGTCCGTTATTGTTTACAAAGTTTTCTAAATAAAAGATGATCACTTCAGTCTAACTTCATTCATAATGATTGAATTAATGGAACAATGTTCAGGGAAACCTAGAACAATGGATTTCTATGAGGCTTGTAGCTAGACAGAGATTGCATCAGGAACCACCAGCTCAGGTAAAAAGGAGGGGATTCACAGAAAGAAAGCATAATAGCTTACATTTGTAATATCACTTAAATGTTTACAAAGGGTTGTACAAATGTAATCTTATTTGAACCTATGAAATTGGTGCTATTATTATTATTCCCATTTTACATATGAGGAGAGGTTTAGTGACTTCATTGTCTAGAATCACACAGCTAGAGACAGAATTCCAACTTATGTTTTTTTCTGACTCCAAGGCCAGGGCTCTACCTACTACTCCACTACTTGACTAATCCACAGTGCCTTTCTGGCATCATGGTAGAGTCATTAGCCAGTGTGCTTCTGGTGCCACAACCTTCTTACCAGCCACAGAGAATATGTTGAAAATAGCAGGGAGCTGGAGCAGCCCAAAACCAGTTGCTACTGTTTGCTGAGGTGGAGATGCTGGCATTATACCCTTTATTTCCAGTCTGCAGCCACCAAAATCTGTGGAGAATGACTCTATTTGGAGAGAAGCATTGGGTACAGCACATCTACTGGAATGGTAGTTCAAACTGTAGATGCACAATTAGGATTTACTCAACCACCCTGAACCCTGATGTACGGAGATGTTTCAGAGACAAGACTCTTTTACTTCAGTCATTATAAGTATGAAGATCAGATGAGATTCAACCATACTGAGCAATAAGAGCAGATGGGAGATGTAGTCTGGCAGGCATCAATTATACAGGTTAGAAGTTTGCAAATGTATTTTATCCTAGTGACTTTTCTTGATCTGAATTGAAATTCAAATTTTCTGACATATAATTTAGTGTTCTTTCCACTATGTTCTACTAATCATGTGCCTAAAATGTCTTTGTCTTAATGCAAAATTCTGTCACTGCACCCCCTCCCCATAGATCATTAAGTTTATTCCCTTCCTCCAAAGATTTCCTATCTTCCATGAAGAGAAACATTGACTTGCTGTAATACTCCCTATCTAGAAATTAAAGGCTTAAATTAAAAATGATCCACGGATCCCTTTGATTTTTCAAATCACCTTAAGTTAGTATATCCTATGATTTTAAGTCCCTAGAGGATGAGGGCCAAGATTATTAACTTTTTTTTGGTTAAATTGTATAGAATGTGCAAAAAAATAATTTTTATCTTAATGGTGGTGATTAACAATCAGTTTGATTCAATTAGGCAATATATATTGAGCTATTTGCTCAGAATTGTACTGTCTTGTCAGGAACAGAGAAAAGTATGACATTGCCAAATGTCTACCAACAATTTTCATCTGTATGTCTTCTCTTATATTCAATATGTCTAAAACTATATTTAACATCTAAACCCAATGCTCCTCTTGATTTCCCTCTCTTTATTAATAACATCACATTCTCCCAATCACCAAGCATCAAAACAGCAGAAAAAAAAAGATGAACAAAAAACAACAAAAAATAGAATCTGACCATAGAAAGTTATTATGGTAACAGGGAACACCAAGATACAAACTGAGAAAAGGACAACAATGTGAAAACACAATGGACAAGACACCAAAGGAAAACAGGAAGTGGTCTCAAACCCAGAAAGAACTCATGGTAGAGCTCAAAAAAGATATTAAAAATTATATAAGAGGGGTATCTTAGGGAAAGAAATGAGAGTGACCCAAGAGAATTATTAAAAAAGAGTCAACAGCAACCCCTTTCTACCTCTCCCTTCCTTCTGTACCCAGTGTATTCCTCTTTCCCATCCCTTAATTTATCTCATTCCCTCAAATTCACCTTATACCCATACCCTCTATCTGTACTATTAGTGGTACAATTTTTAAGAATTGCAAGTATCATCTTCTCACATAGGGGGTGTAAACAGTTTAGCTCCATTGAACCCCTCATATTGGAAAAGGAAAACAACTACTTAAAAAGTAAAATTGGTCAAATGGAAAAGAAAATACAAAAATCCACTGAAGAAAACAATTTCCTAAAAATTACAATTGACCAAATGGAAAAGTAAATATAAAAGTTAACTGGGGAAAACAACTCTTTAGAAGTTAGAATTGGGCAAGTGAAAGCTAATGCTTTCACTAATTTTCACTAATTGCTGCAAAGTGATATGAGCAGAACCAGGAAAACATTATACACAGTATCAGCAACATTGTATGATGATCAACTATAAATGACTCAACTCTCTTCTCAACAACACAATTATCCAAGCAAGACAAGTACAAAAGACTCACAAAGGAAAATGCTATCCATATCCTGATAAAGAACTGGTAGTCTCTGAATGCAAATGGGATCATAATTTTTCACTTTAATTCTTTTTTGTGTTTTTTTTCTTTGATCTGTTTCTTCTATCACAACTGTGACTGATATGGAAATATGCTTTATATGATAGCATATGCATAAACCTATATCAAATTACCTTTCATGTTAAGGAATAGGAGAGGAAAGGGAGGGTGGGGGAAATTTTCGGAACTCAAAATCTTGTAAAAATTAATGCTAAATAATTGTCTTGACATGTAATTTGGACAAAAATGAAATACTACTAAAAGGGGGGAGATTATAAGTTATTATGTAGCTGCCAATCTGCTTGGGCAGATTGGGCAGAATTCCCTCACTGGGAATTCCCTAACCCAATGAAATCATAGGCTCAATAAAGTAAACATGATCCTATCTGTTCACTGTTCTCCAGTTACATACTCTTTTCTATCACATTTTTGCCTTTGCTCACCACATTTAATGCACCTAAAATGTCCTCCCCTATCCTCATATATTGACATCCTATCAATCAAGAGCCAGCTTAAATGCCCCTTTCCTGTGATACATTTCCTGATTAAAGTTAGAAATGATTGATCCTATTCTAATTTTGATCTCTTAGCAATTTTATTATCCTTATACATTTATTATGTTTGTTCATTTATTTGTAATCACATATATGTGCTAATTTATATTTTTTCTGTATATATATATATATATATATAATATTTAATGTCTTAATTGATTATAAACTCATCAAGGGCAGAGACTATGGTTATTTATCCTTGTAGAGGCAGCTGGTAGCCCAGTGGTTAGAGTACTGTGCTTAGAGTTAGAAATACCTAAGTTCAAATCTGGCCTCAGATACTTTCTAGCTGTGTAAGCCTAAGCAAGTTACTTAACCTCAGTTTCTTTAACTGTAAAATGAGAATAATAATAACTCCTATCTCACAAGGTGCTTATCAGGATCAAATGAGATATGTTTGTAAAAAGTACTTAGAATAGTGCCTGGCACATAGTAGATGGTATTTGTATACTTATTGACTTCACGTCCCCTTACCACCACCACCACCTCCCCAGACCTTGAAAAGAATCTTACAAATAGATGACACTTAGTAAATGTTTAGCACTTAATTATTTTGATAATTGCCTTGTTTTAGTCTTGTGTGAACAACTATTTGAAACTTCTTGAGGGAAGGGCCTATGACTTAGGTTTTATTTGTACTTTTCAGTCCCTACAAAGAGTTCAACACTCAGTAGATTCTTCTTGTTGAATTGCTCAATAGATGAGGAAGATTAAAAACGAATGATCTTAAGGAGAATACAATGAAAGCTAAGATGTAGTCCATCATTTTTTTAGGTGAGTCTCTTTTTTATTTGTGTACTGTATTTCTGAACTTCTTGGGTAGAGGGGAGTCCCAGATAAGAAAACTCCTTCCAACAATATAGAACATCTCCTCTTCTACAGTTTACAGTCTTAGAGAGTTTCCAGGACATCTGAGATAAAATGGAACACACAGCCAATAGGTATCAGAGACTTGAACCCAACCAAGCATTCCAGATTCCAGGCATGGCTGCGATCCACTGCTCCATGCTATCTCTTTCAATGTACAGAGAGTTTTGAAAACAGGAGAGGGTCAAGGGTACCAAGTCAGAGTTCTAGGGTCTCTGGGAAATACAAGAAGCCTAGAATAAGATGAGTTACAAATTGAATAAAATATTCAGCATCTAGTAGAAGTGTCTGAGGAAGTTATTGGTAGGTTTGAACCATGCTTCTCATAAAGACTTCTCACAGACTCCTGCAGACACTAAGGGAGAAGCTCACTATGATCTTTTGGGGTTGCTGTCATTAGAGAATGTACAGAGTGCCTTCCACTATAGACTACATGCCTTACATTCATTATCTTCCTTGTGCCATTAACTAAATCAAACCTACTGGGCATGTTGGAAATTTAACTTTGCCCTTCAGTGAAATGTGAGGTGATGGGACAGAAGATTTGGCCTCCCCTAGCAGAGAAAGCAAGAAGAAAAGATTAACACAAGAATTCAGAGTCACTTTTTTCTCTATAAATCTGGCGGCATTCCCTGGCAGTGGTGTCCTAACAATTTGCAATTTTATAGCCAAAATCTCTTACCAACCATAAAATGGAAGAAGTATTATTTCTGTCCAGTTCTTTTGTTTTCCTAATGATTCTGCAGTCCATCAAATTAGCCAGGGAATTGTTTGCTATTACCCATAGGCATTGCAGAAAAAAAGAAGAAGAAAAAAAGACAGCAGGGACTTTAGAGGCCTAACTCCAGGCAGGCCAGGCAGAAGGTAAAGTATTAGATCCTTTCCTGAGTCCTTACTGCCAGCTGGTAAATCGCTGTTCCCTCTTATTTTCTGGAGTGGGGAAGCTGAAAACTGAGGTTCTTAAAGGCTAGTTATTTAAAGGAGCTCATTAGTGAGCCACCTGAAATGGTGGAGGCTATAAAGTAGACTATAAATGTCACTTGTGGTTGAGGAAAATGTGTGGATGGTGGTTCATTAAAACACACACACACAAACACATGAGTGCATTAGGAAAGCAGCAGCTGTGCTACTGTTTTATTCATAGACTATATACTACCCAAAGAAAAAGGGACCTTCATGGAAAAAAGGAATCATTTACCTGGACCGTCTGGGAAATCAAGCCCAGAGAGGTGAGAAAGATGGTGGTAGAAGGAGGAGGCTCTTGAGTTAGAGGATCCAACCCCACCTCCAACATCTACTCTCAATGTGCCCTTGGCAAAGTCTCTTAAACTACTCTGACCTCACTTTCCTCATCTTTAAAATAAGGGTGTTGATCTGAAATGGACTCTGGGGTTACTTTCAGCTCGTATACATTTTCTTTCCTGCTAACGAAAAAGATCAAATATCGGTCATTTAATAGATGAGGAAGCTGAAGTTCAGAGAGGTTAACACAGCTTACATCTAAGACAATATTAGTACTCAAGTCTTCCTGACTCCAAATCCAAAGCTTTACTATAGAGGATAGGCTATCTCACTGCCTGCCTATGCTGAGTGTTGATGCTAAAGTTATTGATGTTACATGGAAAAAAAATGGATCTCAAGACTTTGGAAATGAAAACTTGAGCTAAGTGACCCAATGCCCCCCCATATTTCACAATAAAAGCAAAGAAAAAACAATGACCTCACACCCCCTACCTAATCTCACCCCTGATCACTTCTCTGACACCAAGCCTAGTAAAAACCAAAAGGCATTTTTAAAAGAAAGCCAAGAAACATCTGCTTTGACTTGCATATTTTGCTCCAAAAAGCAAAACTGAGAAGATAAAGGTTGCATGTTTCAATGGGCCATGCAAGAAGGAGGAAAAGGTTCAACTGCTTATCCCACTTGACCTTGGCTTTAACACAAGATCACATTGATCCTGACAGAGAGATTAAAACACATAGTTCAGAAATGCTCATCAAGCAAGCTCCAAAGTTTGAGAGTCCTTAAAGTTTCCTGGCTTTCAGGCTTCACATGGAATTAGCAGGGAAGCTCCTAGGCTACAAATGGAGAGATATTTTAAGTTAGTGTAGAGAATTTCAAGGACAAAGACAGGCCAGAAACCATACTTAACTGTTTTCAAATGTTGTTAACTGCCCCCAGAATGTTTTGTCGAGAAAACACACACACCTATGAGGAGTTACTGAAAGATTTCTCTCTTCTGCAAGAAAGCATCACTATATTATGTGGTGAATAGATGAGAAACCCTGAAGCAAACAAAATAAATTCTTCATATGACCATTCATTCTACCATAAGACAAAACCATAGTACAAGTTTGGCTCCTTTTGAGAGTCCCTTAACCTCTCTGGTCTTCAGTTTCCTTATTTATAAAATGAAGGGTTTAAATTAGATGCCTTCCAAGATTCCCTCCAGTTCTAAATCAATGCTTCCATGTTATATGGACGTTATTCTGACATTTAAAAATCTATGCATTTTAAGTCAATAATGAGGCAAAAATTAAATGTGATAGATTGGCAACATGAGACCTAAGACCAAAATTAAAAATCCACAAAGGTTGGGGTGGCTAAGTGGCACAGTGAATAGAGTCCTGGCGCTGCAGTCAGGAGGACCTGAGTTCAAATCTGACCTCCAACACTTAACACTTACTAGCCATGTGACATTGGGCAGGTGAGTGAACCCCAATTGCCCTGCCCTCCCCCCTCCAAAAAAAGCAAAAAATTCACAAAGGTAACAAAATATTCTAAATTTACATGTCTTCTATGTCCTATATTGCTTTAGTTTAAATCACCTTGAACTAAGCATTAGAATCCTTGGGTCCTGGTCTTAGAATTGCCACTGACTAACTATATGACTTCAAACAACACCTCTCTGGTGGTGAATGGAAAACATTTTAACTCAGATTTGAGAATTCCAGAAATAAAGCCATCCTGGCTACACTGAACTCTTTTGAAACACTGTCGCTGCTATTTCCTGTTGTTTCTTCATTTATAGAGGAAATTATAGAATTGGAACATATGATGACTAAGGTCTCTACTTGGGCAGCTAGGTGGCCTAGTGGATAGAGTGCCAAGCCTGGAATCAGGAAACTGACCTTCTTGAGTCAAATCTGGCCTTATACACTTACTAGTGGTGTGACCCTGGGCAAGTCACTTAACCCTTTTTGCCTCAGTTTTCTCATCTGTAAAGTGATCTGGAAAAGGAAATGGCAAACTATTCCAATATCTTTGCTAAGAAAACCCTAACTGAGGTCAAAAAGAGTCAGACATGACTGAATGACAACAAGGTCTCTTTCAAGAGCCTTTTGAAGGTCTATCATGGAGATTGGGAGTCAATATGTGAACGTTCTATAAAAATTCTTATTAGTTCCAGTTTCTAGCAGGGTAAAGCATAAACTGTTTAGTCTGACATCAAATGCCCTTCATAATATTGACTCAACCTGCCTTTCTAACCTGCCAACCTTGCCAATGCAAGCTGCTCTTTCAAGGCTGGTATGTTCATTCTAATCACATCTTACTCAATCCTTACATCCCCTTGATCCTCATATCAATCATCTCAGAATGCCTTCAATGTTTTTCTTCTTCACCTTCACAAACCAATCCTACCCATCCTTCAAGACCAAGTGTCAGCTCCTCAATGAAGCCTTCTCCTATCAATCTAACACACAGGAATTTCTTACTCTCCTGAGCTCACAACATTATACTGCAATTATCATAGGACCATATGACTGTAGATAGACTAGTGTAAGGCAGAGGCATCAAATGTGTAGCCTGGGGGTGAGGGATGAGGAGAAAGGATACCACAATATCTCCCACAAAGCTCTTTATGCTCTTTAGTGCAGGTCGAACTATGTAAAAATGTAATTGGGAAATATTTCTCAAAATAAATAAAAATACAACATAAGTGATGTTAATTTGTGTTTTACTAGGTCAATAGGTGACCTGAAGGAATCTGTTCCTATTTCAGTTTGACACCACTGCTGTAGGGGACCTCAGGGGCTATATAGGTCAAACTACCCTTTTACAAGTAAAGAAAATGATACCCAGGAAGAGTTAAGTGACTTGAGCAAGCTGACACAAAATAACATGCATCAGAACTAGGATTATGAACCTGAGCTCCCTGATGTTAGAGTCAGGGATTTTTACAATGTTATTCATTATGATTTAACTTTTTCAAGTGAATGTCTGATCTTTCCCACTAGATTGTAAATTTCTCGGTCTTATAACATTAATAATATCTCCCTAACACAGTGTGTGTGTATATACATACATATATATATATATATGTATGTATATATGAGTGGAGAGGGGAGGGAAAATATAGCAATGGTCCTACTTATAAATCCCATCTGCATTAGACTATGGGGGGAGGGATTGGACAACAGGAAAAAGTCCCCACGTTTTGCTTGTAATCTTTACACATGCATGTTGAAAGGAACAATTTCACAGTGCAAGATTTGCGGTCACAAATACAATGTTTTCATGAAAATAAGAGGAAAGAATAAATCTTCCTAGGCCCAAATATCTTATTTTTGTTTTAGCATCTGAAACCCCTGCTGTCTTTCTTTAACCAGTATCCAAATGTATATCTGTTGCTTATTTCTCTCATGACAAATATTTTTAGCATATTTTCAAATGATCACGTTTTTCTTTCTATTCTTATCATAATTTCTTTAAGCATGACCTTGTTGTGATTTTGTGGGGCCCTTCTGTTTAAAATTAGCATAGCTGTTCCATGAAGTTACTAATATCACTATTTCCTACGATGTTCAAAAAAGCCAGGGCAAAAATGACTACCTAATTTGTTTGTAGATTTTACCATTATCACTGGCTCCTGTGGCCAGACATCTCAATGTTTTAAACTCAAAAATATTTATGCCACAGATCAGTCTGGGAAAATGATTGCATTAACAGTTATAGGCAAATGAAGAAAATAAAAGGCTTTGAAATTGTAAAAGAACCTTGCAACATCTCCAGCAACAAGAACTTGCTTGTTCCTTCCATATGGAAAATTTTCTTTGTTGCTAATTATGTTTTACCATTCCATTGCTCTTTACTACACAAATACCAGTTTTACACTGCTCATAACTCCAATCAGTTTTTCCTATACTAATGGCTGAAGAAACTTCTTACACATTTTCCTTGCCTGGCATTGTGGTTTGTCAGTCCAGATTTGGGAGGGAAGCAAAAAGAACGACTCCAGCCCAATGGGAAGAATAAACACCTAGAAGGATGAAATAGGGAACAAAGCCAGGAACAGAGCAGGTGATTGAAAAAAGGGACAGGTTTGTTCATTATTCAAGATACTCATCCAGCAGATGAGAAGTGAAAGAGCCAACATTTCCTTCCCCTGTGGTTTTTGCTTCCCAGTCCAAGTTCATTATAGCAAACTTTGTTATTGTATTTGTTGTTTTTGACCAAAATGTATTTCATAAAAGAGCTTGACTTATTTAGTCACAACAAAATCATTAGAAAAATCCAAAACAAACTGAGTTCATTATAAGTTATATTTGCAAAGGCAATAACAGCAATGGGTTTACTGGGAAAGAACCCTTCTAATAGTATCCCTGGGCCCTTTTATTGGAATATGCTGCCCCCTCTGCCCTTATTCCTACCTTAAAAGGGCAAATTTGAGCATCTTACTCTGATAAACAGGAGCACTGTTAAAGGCAGCCAAAGTAAAATCTGAGCCAATAATAACACAAGCCACACACACGCCCTTCAGAGTCTGCAATTATGGAGTTCAGCCTGTGACCACAACATGTGGTATGAGACCACAGATGTTTCATGGAACTTACAGGCTCCAGACCTAAGCGACTGGACCTGAAAGTCTTTTGCAAGATACCACTCAGGTAAGCCAGATCACACCAAGGACAACCTTTCTGGCCAATTACCTCAAAGCCACCAAAGTGGCAGACCTACTGTAAGCCTCTTTATCAGGCTGGCCAACATCTGACATATAAGCAGCCCCTTTTGATAGACAGCGGGCTGGATCCAAGACTCACATAGTATCTGAAGCACTAACCAGTGCACATTAGGAGTTGAGGAAGGTTCTTCTTTGCGGGAGCTGTTGTATTTACAATTAACCAAAACTAGAAAATCCCTTTATGAAACTTCTGCTCAGTGACCCAAAATTTAAACTTAAGCATTATAGGGACCTGATTGATGCAATTGTTTTGGTTTTGTTTTAAAAGGAGAGGAAAGAGAAAGTGAGGGGAGGAAGAGAGAGGCAAAGAAAGAAAAAGGATCATATAACTCTTTCCATGTTTCTCTATATTCATCATGTTCATTGTTCCTCATAGCACAGTAATATTTCAACACATTCATGAACTAAATTTCGTTTAGCCATTCCAAAGTTTATGGGTTCTTAATTTGATCCCAGTTCTTTGCTACTACAAAAAGTGCCAGTACATTTATGCCTTTCTTTTTGTTATTGAACTCCTTGGGATATATTTCTAGCAGTAATGCTTCTCATTCAAAAGGTATGATTATTTTAGTAACTTTCTTTACATAATTCCAGTTTGTTTTCCACAATAGTTGTACAAATTGACTTGTCAACCAACAATGTCTGAATGTGTCTGTATTTCTGACTAGTCCCATCTTTTGTCAATTTTGCCATTTAGATCCATCTAAGCAAAATGTCAGGATTTTCTTAATTTACATTTCTCTTATTAGTTGATTTGATGATTTTTTTTCCAATGGCTGTTAATCATTTGTAGTTCTTCTTTTGAGAAATGTTTATTCATGTCCTTTGATAACTTCTCTCCTATGGAATGGCAGGACCATAAATTTTAGAGCATGGAGATTACTTAGCATAACCACCTTTGAGGAAAGTGAGGCCCTGAGAAGTTAGGTCCCAAAGTTGCAAAGAGAGTAAACAGAAGAACTAGGTTTCACATTCAGGTCCAGAACCAGTTTACCCATCACAACTAAAATGTTTTCTAAGTGGTACGCTAACTTGTCCTCCAAGATAAATAAGGATACCATTTAAAAGAACATATAAATGATGGAAATAGTCTATAATGGAAGGGTTGTAGGAAGATACACTAACACACTATTGATGGAGTTGTAAACTGGTTTAACCAATTCAGAAAACAATTTGGAATTATACTAAAATAAATAGGTAAGTTATCTATAACTTTTGACTAGATGGTCTACCATTAGAGATGTACCCCAAGAATGTCAAAGTGACAAAGAAAGTCTCAAAGTGACACAAAGTGACTTTCTCATTTTCTTCTAACATCATGAGAGTACCATTTAAACACCTTGGATGTCTACCCATCATCCCTCAGTCTCTCCATGTGATCAACCCATCTCTTCTATCATATGATTCTTTGATTGCATGTTTTACTCCTGTTCATCAGAGTTCCCCATTGGTTATATGTTATAAAGTATAGCCTCCCTTATACCTACTGTAAGCTTCCCATTACTCTCTGTGTGACATTCATTTTAACTTCTTCAGAAACACTTGAATTCCATATGCCACTGTCATATAGTAACACCAGCAGAATGTCACTATTAAAAAGATGGGCTTTGCTTCCATAAGAAGCTTGGAATCAATAAAGGAACTTTGTAGCTTCCTGAAGACAACCCAGTATATCCTTTCCCCCCTATTCAGTTTTAGAATCAGAATCCTATTTCTATACTGTAGATTTCAAACATAAATACTGATAAGAAAGCAATATAGATCATCTACCCAAATTCAACATGAAATATGAACAATAGAAATTTTTCATCTATTTGGTCTTTACTATATAGGTAGTTAAGCCAATATCTTATAAGTGATTATAATTCTCTTCTAGGAAAGTGTTCTTTGGCTTGAGAGAATAAATATGTTGTCAACCACAAAAACAAAAGTCTAGGGAACTTCACTATCCATAGAGAATCCTCCTCCAACCTAAATTCTGCACTAGATCTCCTTCATCACAGTTGTGACCACCATTGAGGAGCATACTGTTTTATCCCCTGTCTGATATTTATCATCAGAGGATAACTAAAGAGGGTTAGTTCTCTTGTTACATCCTCCATGGAATCTTGAGTAATGGAATGGAAAACATCTTATAAAAAGGCTGTAAGATAGTGTTTTGTTTAACTTCATCAAATGCTTTTTCATAATAAAAAAAATAAACACAATGAGTTCTTATACTCACATCATTAGTTAATTGTGAAGTTGTTAAGAATTGTTTGTCAAAGCCTACCCATTCCTGACTAAGTTAAATAAAACAGAATTAAATTGTTCCACATTGTATGGCTTTTCTTTTTCCTATTACTTTTTTTTCTAATCCATATCTTCGACCTGACAAGTAAGTGATCTGACTGTACATGGACAGTTGACTCAATGATAACTCCTACATCAATAACAAGTCTTTTCCTGTCTGTTAAAAATGTATTTCATTCTTTATGGTGTTATTTGAAGCTTTCCATATATGATGTCTACTGATTCTTTCTCAGAGAAAGTGTGATATAGAGCCATGAGGCTTCTATGTAATCTACAATTATGTGAACTTTGCTTCTCCAAAGAGTATCTGTTTACTCATTTAGCTACAAATTCTTTCTTTCTTCTGATTGTATTAATAGCAAGAATGTCATGATTTATATGATTCAACTCCTACAGAAACATGCCCATTCATTGGTCATTGGACAGGGACTTCATGATATCAAGTCAAATTAAAGGTTATTGCTTTCTAAAATCCATGTGATGTTTATCATCATCTGACATCTTTCTTGCCATGATCACTGAAGAAGAGGATGGAGACATCCACCTGGGGACCATTTTACATTATTCCTTATTTTTTGCATTTTTGTGGCTAAATAAATTCCATCACCATATGGCCAACCTGTTGGCAATATACCTCTCTCTGGTCAGCTTTTTAAGTCCTTAAAAAGCAAACTCAGTCTGTTACCTGGGCCATATTCAAATACTTTTACTATGATAGCATTTTCCATAGCTAATGTTTTAGTCACATGGACTTCAAGATCCCAAGGTCACATCTAGGCCATAACCAGGCATCAAAGGAGAATGTTGTAGAGGATACAGAAAAAAAGAAGTAAAACACTTCCTGCCCTCATTGCACTTAGATTATATGGGGGGAGGAAAGAAAGAAAAGGAAAGAAAATAAAGAAAAAAGGAAAGAAAGAAAACATAGATGACAGATAAATATAGATATGGATATGGATGTGTATATATGTGTATATAAAAATATAAAATCAATACAAGGTATTTATTTTTGCTGCTTAGCTTTTCAATACTGTAAAGTCTATCAACTTATCTTCATGTTTGAGAATCACTGGAAATATATGGGTTGAAATAGCTCAACATGATTAGTTTATCAGATTTTGGTAATGCAGTGCTAAGTTTGTCCAGTTCCTTTTAGAATCTTTCCTTCCATCAGTACATATTTTTGTCATGTGGTGAAATGAAACCACAGCAATGTCTATGGTTCATCATCCAGTTTCTGAAGCAAAGGGATTTCACCTTAGTGCATGTTTGTCAGAGTAAAGTTCTTTCCTTTGGACGGTTATAGCATGGAAAAAGAATGCCTCAAATCTTATATATCACCTACAGTCATAAGATCATAGAGCTAGAATTGGAAAGAACCTTGGAAATTCTCTAGTAAAATGGTCTGTCACTACCAAGACATTATTTATATTCTTTCTGCTACTTCCAGGAACAATGTATTAGTACACACTAGTTCCAGCCACTTCCTGGTGATTTTACACTCCAATTTAAGTAAGCAGTGTGAGTTAGAAGCACTTTCTTATAAACTCAGAAAACACAGGCCTTACCCTTCTTAGCAGCCTCTGTTGCTACCTAAAACCAGTTAATGGTTATTATTGTTTTACCTCTCTCTTGACTTAGAAGGGTCAAAGTCATCATATGATACCTTCTTGGCCATAGATAGAAATGCCTTATAAAGTAACAACTGCTTCCAAGCATCACTTTGGAGATTAGTTACAGCTCAGTACATCCTGCTATTGCCTAGTTCCAACATTAGTGATTGCTTCAATAGTAAGATGTCCTCTAAGAAATAAAGAAAATTGAGTCCCTCAAGGTCACTTCACTGCTTTTCAACTTCTATCACTTTTTTTGTAGTATTTTGTATTTTGTAGTATTTTGCTGTATAGTGTTTTTCCACTGACAATAATCCAAGGACAACCAAAGCAAAAAAAAAAAATGATTCTATAAAACAAAATTCAAAGACATTCTGGAGGAAGTTCCAGAATTAGGATTCTGTGTTTCCATTTTACTATGGCTACATCTTTGGTCTCTTATGGGCAAGCACCTTCATCTATATTAATTTTCTCTGGGATACACTGTATGCTAAATTCAAAGCTGGATAATATTGTATCTGTATCTAGCAGGTGCATACAGCTTGACATTGATCAGAAAATAAATCAGCAGGTTATTGTTTATGCACACTTGAAGTTTAACTCCAAACACATGGTCTTTGATCTTTTTAGTGACAGTTCATTTCAAAGTAAATACCAAAGTTAATAAATGATAACAAGTCTCCCTCTAGAAGATGATCCATTTTTGCTGTTGTTATTCAGTCATTTAAATCATGTCTGACTCTTCATGACCTCATTTGGAGTTTTCTTGGCAAACATACTGGAGTGGTTTACCATTTCCTTGATGAATTCATTTAACAGATGAGGAAACTGAGGCAAACACGGTTAAGTGAATTGCCCAGGGTCACACAGCTAGTTAGTGTCTGAGACCATATTTGAACTCAGGAAGTTATATATGTGTATATACATACACATATATGTATGTACATACACACACACACACACACACACACACACACATATATATATATATATATATGATGTCTTCCTGACATCAAGTCTGACAGTCTACCCACTGAACCACCTAGTTGCCCAGACTATCCATACATATCAAAAATGAAAGCATTTTTCTACTTTACTACACTACTGACATCTCCACCGAACTCTTTTACATGTGTTATATGTAATGTGTGTTACAGGTTACATGTTTTGGGTTACATTGTTACATGCCAAAGGAACCTCTTCACCCTGGAAGCTCACTGAAGCCCAGGAACACTTCTCACATCATTAATACCCTTCCTTCTCCCCACCCAGAGACCTCACCTTCTGGTTGGTTGGTTCCTCCCAGAATCTCCAATTTAAACAGGAGACCCAGGTCAACCAGTCTTCATTGCTATCTAGGATGCATTACTGTATATCTCTCTAGGATTGTCTATAGCAACCTCTCTCTTCCCTTTTTTGCAGCAGGTTTTTAACTCCCATTTATGTTTTATCCCCTCCCACACCCTTAAAATTTAAGTCTCTAAAAGGCAAGGGTTATCTTTCTTTGGGCTTGCCTTTGTACTTCCAGCACTTACCATAGTGCCTGGCACAAAGTAAATGCTTGATAAATATTTGTTGACTGACTTTTAAAAAATAGCAATAAGAACCTTAGTAAACACAGACTGAACTGCCTTACTACTGCCAAGCTGAAATCCTCGCTTTTGCAGGCATTCCTTCCATGTAACTTCAGAATGTGTAGCTTTCAGACTATGCCCAAATCAACTCCTAAAACTGGTCCTTTAATGCTTCCAGAAGTTTAGTCTTTTTTTCTACATCCATTACTTGCTAATGTTATCCCATGCAAAATTTAAAATGCTTACTCAAATACAAGATTTCTGTTTCTCTTCCCCAGAAACACATGGTTCTGTTCCTGAGAAACTTATTAGCTTAGATCAGTAATATTCATATTTTAAGAAAATTCTAAACCCATTACCATCTGTGAATACTATTTTTCTACACATTTGTCAATCAACTGCTCCACTATATCTACAGACAAACCTTTGTCCATTATAATTTCAAATTGCCGGAGTAAGACTTCATCTTCAAAGGAAGGTTTAATCATTAGTGTCCAAGTATTCTGCCCTAACCCTAATCTCAGGAACTTTTGAATGATTAACTGTTTGCAACATGTTTCCAGAAAACAAACTGGGCCTTTGGTCTGCTTCCACATATCTGTTAGTCATGTCTTCACATTTTCAAAAAGCTACATAGAAATTAATGCTCCCATTGTGTCTTCATTTTTATTCTATTAGTATATACCTAGGAATAAAATATCTCTGTGTGTTTCTGTGTTCATTACTATACTATCTCCATTTTGCTCAAATTTTAATTAAAATTGTATTTAGTGAAGTAATAACATGAATTGCAAGAATATAAACATATAGTGCTATGTAGTAACAATAACCAGTAAGGCATACACATAAATAATATATACAATAGCAATATGATCAATGCAATGTACAAGCAATTAGACAACAATCGAATCAATAGCATATTGCTACTATTAGCTCTAAGGAGAAGTAATTTATAATCAAACAGTACAACTATAGATAATCACATAGAATAATAGATACTGGTACTGTCCTTCATTCTCAAAGAGGACTAAAATGACATCACTATGTTGGGGTCAAGGTACAGTGTGTCTGACTGTGGCTAATCAACCAATGTGAGCTCAGAAGTCTCTATCACAGGTCAGGCACAAATAGTCTACATAAACATTTGGAGTGGAGATGTCTTTAAATTTGCACATCTTATGCATTTAGTGAATTTGAAGTCTTATAGGACACACTCTCTGAGTTGACCAGAAGAAAGGGAATGCTAAGGGGTAGAAATTAAATACTGAATTGGAAAGCAAATTATTCCAGTGAAAAAAAATAGCGAAATTTTACCCTAAACCACTGCTGCCCCTTCTGGCAAAGCTTATAATTCCCTCTACCCTCTTTTCTGTATCCTGTCCATCACTTTCACCACAGGAACAGGCACAGTTTTTGTAGTGGAAGTCTAGCAAGCTAACATTTTTCAGCAGAATTTTAAGAATTTTGACCAAAAAAAATATATCCTTAAACTAAAAATGTTCACATGCACACACACACACACACACACACACACACACACACACACACACACTTCAATGATGAACTACCAAAGAACCAACTCTCCTATGAAGTATTTGTCCCCCACTGACCCAAAGACAGTTTGGGTGCAATGGTGACAGTGTTGCTGAAAATAAGGGATTGGTATGGTTTTCCACAGGGTTCCATGGGGTTATTTTATTCTCTCTGTGCAAGATATCAAGTGGTGCTTAAGGTATCAGGTGCAATAATTCTCTTAGAGTGTTCTTGTGCAGATAACCTCACAGTGACTCCCTCATACTTTCTATGTTCTGCATTCTGACTTAGGAATATGATAGAATTTCCTTACAAAACCTCATAAATTTCTCTGGTTTATGCCCCCACCATTTGGAAACCAATCTTGCTTTCCTCTCAGCACAGTCCCCAAAGAAATCATTTACTTGGCACATATACTAAATAGAATTTATTAACAGGAAATTGCAAATAAAATGTAATCATTTTAACATCTATGGACCCTTAACCACTGCTGCCCCTTCTGGCAAAGCTTATATTCCCTCTACCCTCTTTTCTGTTTCCTGTCCATCACTTTCATCACAGGAACAGGCAGTTTTCTTGTAGTGGAAGCCTAGCAAGCTACCAGAGCACTGAGGAAAGACTAAACTTCCTTACCTAAATAAGTTCTCACCCATTCTCGTATTGTTAGTTGCCAACTTACACTCCTGGATGCCAAAAGGAATATTCAAAGTGAACATTCTGAGATATGGAAGAGATTGACTCACCTCATCTAGTTAGTACACAACTTGTTAAGTAATGAGCAGCCACTAACAATCAGGTGTGCCAATTTCTGTGGTTACAAAGTAAAATCAACAAATCTTTACCAACGGTTTCGCTATATTACTTGTAACATTCTTTGATACTTTAATAGTTATGTCATCTCATATATATACACTCTCCAGTGGTGGAAGCCATAACCCATTCATGCCTTCTTACCCTGTGTGACCTGGTTCCTTCTCCTTGTGTAAATTATCCACAGAATCCTCCCAATGTGCTGAAGACCTTCACCTAGGCTTGCCTTTGGGAGGGAACATGTGCCAGGCAAGTCAGATTACCATCACTACATTGACCCTGCTCAAGAAAGCCTAGGACCATGAACCCAAGAACCTTGGGAATGGCAATATCCCTCAAATCACCAGACTTGCTTCTAGTCCAGTCTCTGAAGCCATCATTTAGGGGATAAATTGTTATGGAGAAGGGGTTCACATTCTTCCACCTTACAAGCAGCAACTGCTGGTCAACTAAATTCTACAAAAAGGTATGTAGTCACACGAGCCTAGGAATGTCATCATCTCAGACCATTGCTTTGCTTCCAGTCAAACCCTTGCAGTCATCATCCAGGGAAGCAATTGCTATGGAAAAGGGGTCAGCCATCTCTACCAACTGCTAACCAACTCCTACCCACAGGGCAAACCATTCTAGCTAAAGCAGAAAGAAACCCTGGGAGATAGATAGTACCATATGACAGAAAAATCAAACTACCATGACCTTGACCTAGTGGTCTCTCCTTAGACCTTGATGGAAACAGCCTAGGACCCTGGACCCATGAGCCTTGGGAATAGCAATGGTTCTAGCCCACTGCCTACAGCCAGCATCTCAGGAAGCAACACCCTTTGAAAATGCACACAGGTCACTGGCTAGTGAAAAGGAAGTTCTTATGACCAAAATCCTTAAAATAGCCAAATGGTTTAACATCAGAAATTATATGATTTTCTAATGGAAGTGAAATTTAAAAAGAGACGTTAACAACTGCTTTGCTGCTACACTCTTAGGACTATGGGCCTTATCCATTTGACTTGCAGCTGAAACTTTCCATGTGTCATTTCCCTCATGAGCAAGGGTTGTCTTTTCTATCTGTATCCCCAGCACTTAGCATAGTGCTTTGCACATAGTAAGTACTTAATAAAGTTTGTTTTTTTCATTTCTTTTAGGTCTCTTTAAAAGTTATAAATGCAATACACTTTTTGTCCATCTGTTATCCAATATAATTGCTCATCTTCATATAGCACTATACTGTATGATTTACAAAATGCTTTCCAGAAAAAAAAATGAAGAAAGTAGTACCAGAATTATTATATACAAATGAGGTAACTGGGTTGGGGAAGTTGAATAACTTGTCCAAAGTCACATAGTGAATCACCAAACTGGGACTTGAATGCAGATCTATTAATTCTATCTGGTGTTTTTACCAATGGTCCCTGGTGCTGCTAATAACTTACATTTATATTGTGTTTCCTTGATTTTCAAAGTGTTACCCACACATTTCATTTCTCCCAATAAACCCTGAAGTAGGTGGTACAAGTATTATTGGTCCCGTTTTACAGATTATGACTAAATTCTGGTGTCTATTGTCTGTAGACTCCCAAAATGATCTCCATACTTCCTCAATGAGTACCGTCTTTAGTTTTTCTCTTGATCTTTTTTTTCTTGGTCTTTCTCTCAACCACAACTCCTGCCCTCACACTTTGGGAACTTGAACATACATATTGATGTTCCCTCAATTATGCTGACATCTGGTTTCCAAAATCTACTCAGTTCTCATGACCTGCTCCTCAACTGTACTTCAGCTACACACAGAGATGTCCATACCCATCATCTTGCCATTGCCCACATATTTCACTCACTCATGTTCATGAACTCCAAAATTCTTTTACCTAATCATAATCTTTTACCATTCTATAATTCTCTGTGCCTTGTGATCTCTGATACTTCTCTTTATCCATAGCTTCACCCTCAGTTCTTTCCCCAACTGTCAATCCCTACACTGGTTACATTCTCTTTCATTCACCACCTTAACTCCTTGGTAAACCAACTCAACTGGTTCACATACAATTATCCTCTAACATCAAATCCTTTTACTCTATGCCATCTTGCACCCAACCTTGAATTCCTATTCATGTGTTGCTAAATAGAGCTTGAGAAAAATCATGAAACAGTAGTGATTGAATGCAATGAAAACTTGGGTTTAGTAATCTCCAACTTAAACATTCTCTCTCTCTTACAACCTGTATCCCCCATCCTAAAAAAAAACTATCCTTACTATTATCTAATATTCTTTTCTTCTAAAATCAACCCCTTGAGAAAACCATCCACACTAGATGCTTCCATGTAATCTCCTTTCACTTCTCAACCTCCCTCAATGTAGCTTATCTCATAAAAAAAACCTCACTTTTTCCAACTGTCCCTACTGCTATTGTCCAATATCCCTTCTTTCTAAAATAAGTCCCTTGAGAAAACCATTCTCCCTAGATGATTCCATGTTCTGTTCCTTCACTTCCCACCCCTTTTCAATATGACTTCTGATTTCATCTTTCAATTGAAACTCTTCAGAGTTACCAATGATCTCTTGATTATCAAATCTAATAACTTTTTCTCAGTCCATATATGCTTTACAACTTTTAAGACCCTGTCCTACTGGATCCTCCCTCTCTCCTCTTAGTTTTCATGATATTGCTCTCTCCTGGTTGTTCTCCAACCTTTTCACTGGCTGCCCTCATGCCTGGAATTCTCTAGCTCCTCATCACCTTGTAGCTTCCCTGGTTTCCTTAAGACTTACTTCAAATCTCAGCCCCTAAAGAAAGCCTTTATTGGTTCCACCTATGCTCACCCCTGCCTATCCTAATGATTTCCTTCTGAGACTGCTTCCCATTTATACTGCATATATCAAAGGTACATAGTTGCTTGAATATAGTTTCACCAATTATGATGTGAGCTCCTTGAAGGAAGGCATTATTTTTGTCTTTCCTTGTTTCCATAGCACTTAGTATGATTCTTAGTACACAATAAGTGTTTAATAATTGCTTTTTTACTAGCTGGCTGATTGATTGCTAACATCAATGAAGAATGAAAAAAGGAGCCTAAAAAAGCTTGGAAAGGATGTTAATCACTATATATTATAACATATCCTGTATGTAGTATAAACTGGATAGGCATTCCACATAATTGGTGAGGTCACGCAGGCCACCAGTACTGCCTACAATATATCCCCTTTATATTTTCACTTGTTGAAATGTTTTCTCTTCCTTCGAAGCACAACTCAGATAACATCCCTTAAATAAAATCTTATGAGAGGTCCTCCCCCTCCTCCAACTAAAATTTTATAACATTTTGGATCTCTTTTTTTGCTGTTACCACGTTCCACCCAGTCTCACACTTATTTTGTATGTATCTTATCCCTTGAGAGCTCTTGAGAGCGGGGACTATGTTGTTTTTGTGTTCATCTCCATAACCCTACCCCTTCACAAGACATGTGTTGCCCCTGATGCCTCCCAACACTTTCCAATGAGGCCTGAACCAGATTAAAATGTAATTGGGGAAAATCTGAGAAGATAAATTGAAATGCAACAAAACATAAAAAGTTACATTTTAAAATTAAGTCAGTATGCAGTGTTCCAGGATCATTGTGTATGTATTAGTATTCAAGGTCATTATTTGCTCTCTGGTACTACCCGTTCTATAAGTCTTACACTGACATTTCACTGTGGTGTGGAGGGGACTCTGGGTTCTTGAAGGCTATGACAGCACAATAATCTGTGGTGGATTTTACCATGATGGAAAACCTTCGGGAGGTAACCAGATTGGAGAGGTCATACCTCTCCCTGGTTACAGCTATAGTCTATTATAGGCAGCGCAGGCAGCCTGCACGATCTCACCAATCATGGAATGTCTATTCCACTTATATTCTATGCAGGGTAAGTCTTAATATAGTCTAAACACCTTTTAAAAAGACTCCTTGTTTCATTCTGCATTGTTAGTAATCAGTCAGACAATTAATCAAAAAGCATATATTAAGCACTTATTTTACTCTAGGAATTGCTCTCCTTATAATCTGCAATCTAAGCATATTGACTTCCTTGCTATTCTTCATGCAAAACCCTCTGGCTCATGACTGCATTTTCACTGGCTGTCTAGCATATATGGAATTCTCCCCCCCCCTCCCCCTTGTCACCTCCAGGTTTCTATGACTCGGTTCAATTTTGAGCTAAAGTCCCACCTTCTACAAGAATTAGAGAGCACATATATTCAGAGGCCACATTGAATTGGGGTTAGCCTTGTTCTGCTAGACCCCAGAGGGAAGAACTAAGAGCAATAGCTGGAAGGGAAGTATGATGGAAAGAACACTGAATTTGAATTCCCAGATTCAAATTTCCTCTCAGATGTTTCATAACTACATGACCCTGTACAAGTCACAATTTCTCTCTTAGTTTTCTCATCTGTAAAATGACAGAGTTGGACTCAAATGCTTCTAAAAACTCCCAGGGCTTTAATTCTTTTGTCCTATGACCCTATAAACTTGCACAGAGGCTGAATGTAAGTGGAAACTTCCTAAGAATTAGAACTATACAAAGAGAAACCAACTACTTTAGGAGCAGATTCATAACTAGATCAGGTCACCAAAGCTTTGTCCCTGGGGGTGACACTGGATGTACAGAGACCACATCTACATATTGGAGCCTCCAAGAGGGTTGAAGAGAAACACAGGCCCTAGGAGAAGAAAAATGGATAACATAACAACAATAATAACTATATATATAAATTGAACAGCATCATAATAATTAAATATACATGTGCATATGAATACATACACACATATATATGAAAAAAATACTTGCAAAGCACTTTACAAATATTATCTTTTATCTTCGCGACAACCCTGGGACACAGGTGCTAGTATTATCATTATTTTGTAGGTGAAGAAATTGAGGCAAACAGAAGTTAAGTGACTTGCCTTGGGTCACACAGCCAGTAAATGTTGGTAGGTAGCTTGGAACTCATGAACTTCTTGACTCTAGGTATAGATATCTATCCTCTGTACCACCTTTCCCTTGGATTAAATAAAGGACAGAGAACAAAAAGCCCACCCTTCCTATGACCAAATTGTCTGTGTGCTCTGTCAGACTCCACCCCATGCCCCCAGTTAGTTTCTGCACCAATCCTTTCCCCAATTGTTTTTTTTTTTTGCCTCAGGTGAAAAAATGACAAGTTATGCTTCTGCTTAGAAGGTAGTGGTTTCCCCATCACTGGAATTCTTCAAGCAAAAGGTGAGACATTTAGAAGCTATTCCTTTCAGGCAAGATGACCATTAACTTACTTTCCAATTCTAAAATTCTGATTCTTTAAACCAAAAATATTCTACAAATCCATACAATGTAGTGAACCAGATTTTATGCATCACAAGGCCATCTCACAACTTTGAGTAAAATAGTTTTGAAAATCTGTTGTATAAATGATAGTTATTATTATATTTTACTATATATTGTATTCTACTTCCTGAAATTCTCACATCAATGTTAATTCATTTGTTAATTATTTGTTCAACCTAGCAAGCTTTCAAGGTCCATGCAGATAAATCTCATTGTTTTCATCTACTTCAGTTCAACTAATACAGCTTTAATACAGGTTTTCTCTCTAACTATATATAAATGCCTTAGTATAGATATTGGAATACATGTTATCAATACACAGATAATTTTTTTAAATATGCTGAGTTCTCTATTTCTTCTGCTATCTAAAAATATTTGATCATTCACTCAAAAATCCCCTGTGACAACCAAACTCATTTTTGTACCAGAGAACTTTCAGAATGACTAATATGTGAGAGCAATAGTGATTAGGGTGAAAGGTGGTCACAGACTAAGGCCATGTGGAACTGAAAAGAAATCAAAACTTTTGGAAAGAACAGTCTAAGAAAGCAGTAAGGCCCTTTGCTGTCAGTAAAGCTAAGAAAAGTAAATATTGTTTTAACCTTTGTTGTGTTTCTGGCTCACATGTACTCCATATTTTATTGTACTATTTTACTGCATTTCATCTCACATTGTCCAGTTTGGGGGTTTTATTATTTTTTTTTGCATCTGCTTTTCTTCATACTTTATTCCAGATCCCTCATTTTAAAGATATACTTCTATTTCTCTTTTCATACTTTTTTCACTCCTCCATTGTTTTTGCCATATTATGTCATTATGCTGCATCTCAACTTTTTAAACTTTCTTGCCCTCTAGTTTTCATGTCTCTCTTCTGATCTTATTCCCTCAAATGAGAAAATGTATTAAAATTCTTATAAACTTTAAAGTACTATATAAATATCTGCTATGATTTCCTTTCCCTCTTCATATCCCTGTAATCCTAATTTCTCTTACAATCTTTGGTCCTACCTGTCTTTCTACCAATGAACTTCCTTTAGGCACCCTGATGCAATTTTCTCAATTGTTATACAGGCTTAATTGTGAGAGTAGAAGAGAGATGGGGATGTCAAGAGGGAGGAGGGGCCAAAACAAATCAGTATCTCCTGGATTTCAAGAAAGGTACATACTGGGGTAGCTAGGTGGCACAGTGAATACAGGACCAGACCTGGCGTCAGGAGGACCTGGGTTCAAATCCGACCTCAGACACTTAATACTTGCTAGCTGTGTGATCTTGAGCAATTAACCCCAAATGCCCTGCCTTTCCCCCTACAAAAAGCAAAAAAAAAAAAAACCAAAACAAATGCACACACACAAAAAAAGAAATGTACATACTGAATTAGTTATAACTCACATCAATAAGTCACTTTGAATCCATCTCCTCACAACAGCCCTGTGAAGTCGACAGTGAAAATATTGTCTTCATTTTTCAGATGAAGAAAGTGAGACTCTGAGAAGCAAATGACTTGCCCAAGCTGAGATTTGAGCCCAGCTTTCCTGATCACAAATCCATCCCTCTAAACATGTGGCACTGATTCCTCACTAAGTGAAATAAGATTGTACAATTGAAGAATTGAATTCCCTTGTTACAATTCCCTTCTTACCCCTGTAATCCCTGGTGAACCCTGAGATTTATTTTCCAATCCAACTAACATTGATTTCAATGTGAAGCTAGACAGCAGTAGGGAGGGAATTACAAGTCCATTTGTAAACCTAAATTTAGGCTACATGACAATTTTAAGAATAATTGACAAGGGAGGGCATAGGACCAATTGAATAGGAAGGGATGGTACTTAAAAGGTGAAATTGAGAGGTGAGAGAGGAATATAATGAGAGATGGGGAGAGACAGAATGGGGTAAATTATCTCATATAGAAGAGGTAAGGGAAAACTGTAACAATGGAGGGGAAGAACAGGAAGGCAAAAGGGAATGGGTCAACCTTACTCTCATTGAATTTGGCTTAGGGAGGGAATGACATACACACTAAATAGGGCATCTCACCCTACAGGAGAGTAGGAGGGAAGGGGATGAGAAGGGGGAATGATTGAAGGGAGAGCAGGTTGAGGGGGTGGGGAGTTAGAAGCATACACTTTTGAAAAGGGACAGGGTCAAAGCAGAGAATAGAGCAAGCGAGGGGCGGGATAGGATGGGAGGGAAATATAGTCAGTCTTTCACAATATATCCACTATAGAAATGTTTTGCATAGCTACCCATGTGCAACCTGTACTGAATTGCTGATCTTCCCAGTAAGGGTGAGTGATAAGGGAGGAAGGGAAAGAATCTGGAATTCAAAGTTTTAAAATCAAATGTGTGTGTGAGGGGAGGCCAGGTAGCACAGCAAGTAAGAGCACCAACTCCAGTGTCGGGATGACCTGGGGATAAAATCTGGGCTCAGATACTTAGCACCACACCCAGAAATAACTGTCCGTGTAACCTTGAGCAAGTTACTTAACCCCAATTGCTTTAAAAAAAAAAAGTGTGTGTGTGTGTGTGTGTGTGTGTGTGCGTGTGTGTGTACACATGCAACTGGGAAATAAGATATACAGGCACTGGGGTATAGAGATACATCTTGCCTTACTGGAAAGTCAGAAAGGGCATGGGGGAGGATATAAGAGAGAGCAGATTGGGGGAGGAGGTATACAGTGGGATCGCTGTGTTGGGGTGGTGGGTAGGGGAAAGACAGGGAGAAAATTTGTAATTCAAAATCTTGTGGAAATGAATGATGTAAACTAAAAATAAACATAAAATTTAATTTAAAAAATAAAAGCATGTACTTTTGAAATATTTTTTTTAAAAAGAAGAATTACAAGATTCATAGGTTATGGTTCTATTTGGGCAAATAAAGAATGAATTTGTGAAAACTCTTGAATGTCAGAGCCCAGCTCTGAAACTTTGGTTCTACTAGACAGTGTCTAGCATATGGGTCAATGGATAATAAACTAAATGTATTGTATGAACAGCCAAGAAGCACCCTACTGGCATCCTACCCAATCCCTTCTACTATGATACTAGCTTTTTATACTAAAAGTTCCAAGGTGCAAGGTTATCAAACTGTTGGGGTACAAGATATGGGGGTGTGTCCTGGTGTCATCTGGAAAGAATTCATTCAGGCTGTCACAGCCCTTTTCCAGAGGTGGCCAATGATCCAGGGGAAGCTAAGGATTCTTGTAGAGGAAATGTACCCTGTGGGCAGGGAGATGAGGTAACAAGGGATAGCTCAGAGTTTTGTACATATTTAGGCACATCATTATTCCACTGTTCAGTCCATTTGTCCAGGGCAGAGGTGCCCTAGTTAGTTTCAGTATTTCATTGACCAGATTATTTGAATCTCATTATCTCATTGACCAGTTTTCTCCAGAAAGGCTTCAGCTAATCTCATCACAATGTACTTATATTATGTGATACACTTTATATACTTTCATTTCTATCACCTCTGCTACAGTAATGTCATTAACATTCCTGTACTTATTGAAAAATATACCAAAAGTTATTATAACAGAAGTAAAAAACAAATCAACAAGCATCTATTTTGTTTCTTTCCTGGCTCTACCAAAGATTGCATACTAGTATTTGAAGAAAAAAAAAATCACATTTGAATCTCATCAGGATTAATCCTCAAGTACTTTGAATTTACTCCTAATTCTACTTCTAAATTTTATTCTAATGTCCTTTGATCTCTTAGGTCCCTTTTCACCTCTCAAATTTCATGATACTACAATTCTAGTTGCAAAATTCAATTTAATATGTGTATATTATACTAAGTGCTAGGAATACAAAGATGAAAATTGGTACAGTTCGTGCCTTCAAGGAACTTACAATCTATTTGAGGAAATACCACATGTACACAAGAATTAAAGAATTTTGCTCCAACCAGAACATAATACAAAAATCAAAAGTGTTGTGGCTGGGAGATATTCATAATAAGTAAATAAATGTGGCCCAAATGCTTCACTTGGTCTTTTATTCATGCATCACTTAATTTCCTTTGCATGCCAATCAAAGAAGATCATGGCAACAACATTAACCTCAGTACTCCAGTCTCCTGGTTGCAAGTACTGTGGATTTTGTTTTTCTTTCTATGGAAGACTGTCTGAAATGGATGTTAGGATCAAAGATTCATAATCATTAATATAATGGGAGTACAAGGAATTTTCTAACCCTATGTCATATAGTTGTCTGGAATAAAGAATCTCAAATGAGCATATGATAAAGGTAGTAAAAAGAATAAAATAATCTTAGATTGGGTAGGGCATTCTTCTGACTTTTCATAGCTCTGTGCCTGAATATAGTGAACCCATAGCCATGGCTATGTAATCAAAGAACATCAGGTTCTACCCTTTTAGGGAAAGGCTTTCTAGGAAGTGGGCATTAGTAAATGAGAGTAGAGAGCCACAAACTGCTCTGAAGAGTTGAAGCCCAGCAGATGGCAGTAGAGAGCAACTAAACAAACATTCACCAGCAATCACCACCAGCAAAGGCAACACAACAGAGAGTGGAGATGGAATATTCAGGAGAAATAATGTGACACCCTGCGGAGCTCAAAAATGCACAGTAAGAACCAGTTAAGAGAATCATAATGGCATCATTTGAGGACAGTGATAGTTCTGCAGCATTGTCATGTGAGTTTCCATATCTATATAGATTCCCATTTAACAATCCAAAGTGAGCCTTGACAACACAGGATCCTGACTTGCAACAGTGAATATAGATTATTCTTTCTAAGAATTTTACAGTAAATAGGAGAAGAAGGGGGTGGAAGACAATGTCATAGGGAGATGGAAGGATAAATGAAAGTTTTTGAAGGTTGAAGCAAACCTACACATGTTTGTAGGTCTTGAGGGTAAGAGATTAAAGATAAAGAAAAGAATGAAAAAGACAAAGAAGGGAGAGGATAAAGAACAAGGAAAGAGATAGGTAGTATTATGGAACAGGCTGCTATAGGAGATAAGATCGAGAGAACAGATTAAAGAGATAGTCTTGGCAATGAAAAAGGCAACCTCTGCCAAAGAGAAAAAATGAGAGAATGAATGATGCTATAGAGGGGTTTTAAGCAGGCATTTGGAAGTATATGACTGAAGTTCAAAAGAGATAGGGGATGAATACGTACATTTGGAAGTCTTAAAAGTGATAATTGATACCAGTAGAGTAGATGAGATTACCAACAGAACAGGTGTAGAAAGAAAACAGAAGAGAGTGAAGGACAGCTCCTCAAGGGACAATTGCACTTAGATGGCAGGAAGGAAAATGAATCCATGAAGTTATCTTATCAGATGTAAGAGAGAGCAATGTCAGGTAAATCAAGGGAAAATAGACCATTGATGAAGGGATAGTTAGCACTATTATATGTTGAAGAAAGATCAAACAATATAACGACTGAGACTAGATCTTTGAGTTTGCTGATTAAGAAATTACTGGTACACATGGAGCTCATTTTCAATACAGGTAGAAGGATGCAGGTCATATTGCATGTAAGATATATGTAGATCAACTGAAAAACAGAACATATTAAAAATCATTTTCCTCTATAAGAAAATACTATCATAAATATTATTTGAAACATTGGTTTTAAATATTAAATATTTATATTACATATTGCATTTTTGTTTTTCCTTTGGCTTTCCCTTTGTAATTTTGATTTATATGCCTTTTCTAGAGAGTATTTAAATATGTGCCATACTGAATAAAATCTTTGAGATACTGAATTTCCAATCTGGTTTCCATACAAAGGAACTTCTAAAGTTATATTAAGAATATTTGAATTTATGAGACTAATGTTTCTCAGATCTAGTTAGGCAATATCCATAGCAAGCAGAGAGAATGATTAAATAAGTCTTCAAATGTTGTGCAACTATATACTTCAGTATACCATGAATATTATTTCATTTTATGCCTGAAGCTGGCCATCTCTAATTTCTTCAATCATTTTGTGTAAATTAACAAATTAATCTAATAACATCTATTTTATATACATCAATCTGTCATAGGCATTTTAAAGGACACATACACATACACACAGAGAGAAGATAGGACAGTCTTTTACTTTCAAGTAATTTACAGTCTTATTAGTGAGCCTAGAAATGTGCACAAATGATAAATAATAATTTGAGGCATCATTTGGTAGGTATCAAATAGCAATAAATGTGATAAGTGCTATAGCTCTGTTCAGAGGAAGGACAGATGCCAATGAGGTATACAGTTCTGTACAAAGAAAACTAATTTGGAATAAGAAAACCTGAGCTATTTACTAGCTATATGACCTCTTCTTCAGGTTTCAGTTTCCTCATCCTTACAATGAGGGATTTGGATATAGATAATCTCTAAATTCAGCTCTAATATTCTATAAGTCTATGATCTATGTGGACTGAGGTGGTCAAGAAAGCTTTTATGGAAGAGGGTAAGATTTGAGTTAAGCAACAAAAGATAGATAGTATTTACAGAGGCAGAATGGAGAGGGATATTGATGTCCTTAAGTGTTTTATTTTCCCTAGGAAAGTAAGCAATGTTATTTGTCTAACAATCTCAAAAAAAATCTTATTTTTAGTTATATAAGAAAAAGAAGAGTATCAAATAAAGGATAGGAACTCTCCTTAGATTGGGTGGGATAAGAATAACAAATAAGAAGACCCAAACTACTCAACTTATATTGCTTATGCTTACTCTTTGAAGGTGAATGATCTTTGGACCAGAAAGGATTGAACAAAAATAGTTAATTGTGAGTTGACATTCAGTATAAGTAGTGAGATACCAAGAAAGTACCTAACTGCCTTCCATGATTTCAATTCATCACATCCAGACAAAATGGATACAGAAAGAATGGGCAATGTGATTATAGAGTCATCGTCAGTGATGTCTGAAAAAAAATCTTGGACAGAGAAAACTGTTAAATGTCCCAATTTGCAGAAGAAAAGGAAAAAAAAGAAAGAGAGAGACAGAGAGAGGGTAAGTGAGAAGAGAGTGTAGTCTGCAAACTATAGGCTAGTATCCTTGGTTTCTGTTATGGTAAAATCCTAGAACTCAAGATAGAGTTGATAAACATTTTGTAAGGGAAATGATGATAACTGAGATACTATGTCAAGAACAAGTCAAGCCAAATGAACCTTTTTGGAATGGTTGCTAGATTTACAAGTGATATAAAATGAAAGGGATAGTTAACACTTTTGCATCAAAATCCAAAAAGACCCAAAAGACTAGAACAATGAGTTGGATCTTATAAGATGAAATTGAACAGCAATAAATATAAACTATTGCACTTGGGTTCAAAAAGTCAATTTCACAAATGCAAGATGGGAGAGGTATAGCTAGAAAATAGTTTGTGTGAAAAGGATTGTATGGTGTTAGTGTACTAAAACCTTTGTGTAAAATTACAATGCAACACAGACAAAAAAGCTAATGTGATCTTAGGATGCATCAATAGTATATTTATTGTCTTTGACATAACAGTCTTAGTATGTCATATTAAATCTGAAGCACCACATTTTAGAAGAGAGTGGTGAAAAATCTCTACCCTGTGTCACATGAGGAACAGTTAAAGGAACTGAGTATGTTTGACATAAAGTAAAGAAAGCTTGGAAAGTAAGGAGGCCAGGATTTTTATCTTCAAATATTTGAAGACTAACTATGTGGGAGATTTAAACTAGTGTTATATATTACCAGAAGACAAAAGTGAGAGCAAAGGGTGGAAGTGGCAAAATTATATATTTTTAGTCAACATAAGGAAAACCTCCTCCTAACCAGAACAAAACTGAATAGAGGTACCTGAGACTTAATGGCTTTCCTTCATTAGAAGTCTCCAAGTAGAAGCTAGAATACCACTTGTTGGGGATATTTTAAGACAGGAGTCCACACCATTCCCAAGTGCAGCCTGAACTAGATTAAAATGTAATTGGTAAATATTTAACAAAGTAAATAAAAATAAAACAAAACATAGATAATATAGCATTTTAAAAACTGTCAATACGGAACCTATAGGGATCTTTATGTATAGTTTAGTGGTCTTCATTTCTATTTGAGTTTGATATCACTGTTGTAGAAGATACCTTTGGTTGGTCATAGTTTTGATAGCCTTTTAAATTAAAAAAAAATGGCCTTTTAAGTCCTTCTACCTCTGAGACTCTATAATTTTCACACCTCTATGTAATTTCATGTTTCTATAAATTTCATGCCTCTATTTTTACTTTGATGTAATTTAGATTATCTCAGAAAGTGTCCTCTTGTTCTATACTTTCATCAGTGTATTTGAATATAATATATGTACTTAATATATGAGAAATATGTGTATGTATATACTATATATTTGTTGCTATTACTCAGCTGTTTCAGTCATGTCTCCATGACCCCATCTGGGATTTTCTTGGCAAAGATATTAGAATGGTTTGCCATTTCCTTCTTCAGCTCATTTCACTGATGAGTAAACTGAGGCCAATAGGGTTAGGTGGCTTGCCCAAGGTCACAAAGCTAGTAAGTATCTAAGACCAGATTTGAACTCTAATCTTTCTGAGTCCAGGCTGGGTGCCCTATCTACTGTACCACCTAGCCACCTGTATGTATGTATATGTATATGTTAAATCAATGAATATTATGTACAGATCTCTGTTCTTCTCATGGAATTTCTCCTGAAATTGTTGGGCAGGAAACACCATACTGACTGCTCCTCCATTCTTCCTGAAACCACACTGGATCTCAGGTAGATGACCATCTTCCAGATGGAGGATCAGTCTTTTAAGGAGGACTCTGGCAAGGATCTTGCCAGTGAAAAACTAAAAGAGAGATCCCCTGTGATTGTCACAGGGCAATCTATTTCCTTTACTATTTATTATAGAGCTAGACAATGGAAGCATCCTCGAATTGTTGAGGGATAATTTACTCTTGCCATATAACCCAAAAGATTCCAGTCCACTTTTGGATGGGCAATAAACACCCTCCTTTGTAAATCTCAGCTAAAATAGAATTAGTACCAGGTATTTTTGCCACATGTGAGGAGCCTAATGGCATTATAAACCTCTTCTTCAGTTGGAAATTTGTTAGAGAGGGATTGACTTCAACCTGAGGTATATAGTCAAGGTTTCAGCATTTATTGATGACAATCTGTTGAAAACACTGTGGAAGTGTTCAATCCATCTCTCCAGGATCACATCCTTATCACGGATCAATGTGGCTCCATCAGCACTGAGTAGCTGAGATGTACCATAGGTCTTTAGGGCATATTTCAGGGCATCAAAAAGGTGCTTTAGACTGTTATCATCAGCATCAAACTGAATTTCATCTGCCTTCAGACTGAGCCAAAAATCCTACATCTCTCTAAGCTTCATTTGCACTTTAATTTTGTTGGAGTTAAATGCTGCTTTCTTAGAGATGGATGAATAAACTTGCTGCTAAACCCTATGGAGTTTTTGTTTTTCATTTAGCAACTTCTGAATTTCACCATCATCTTCATTAGACCAGTAATGTTTTACTAATTTATTTTATGCTTAAATATACAATAAGAAAAGAAAAAGTAGGATATTATTAACATAAATACAAAATAATAAAAGGGTAAAAAAGTACTACTATGTACACAGCAGAATGTAAAAAAATTCAAAGTATACAACAATAAATATCCACTTCAAGAAATCCCATATAATAAATACTATGCATTGTGTTCAGAGCTGTCCATCTTTTCTTTGCCTCCTTGTAAATTTTCTTTTGTTTTCTGCTGTGCTCTTTTTACTTTGTTCTTTTTTTTTTTCCTTCATCCGCCCCCTACTTCTCTCCAAAGAAGGCTACAATTAAGCATGGTTACACATGCAAAAATACACATACATATACATGTACAAATACATATAAACACATGAACACAGAAACATATAGAGACATAAATGCATGTATTTACATATGCATATACTTAGTTATCTACAATCATATTCCTATACAAATATATACATATGTAAGACCATACTATACTTGTTTATCCTCTGTTTCTCTGAGGGTGGATAACATTTTCCTTCATAAGTCCAAGTCTTTCCATGTTTTTCTAAGTCCACCAAATCATCTTTTTCTACATCACAGTAGTATTCCAACCTTATACTGTCTAGCTATTTTAATTATTGATTAATATGACTGACATATAGTGTAGTGTCCTTATTTTTCTCTTTTGATTAAATCTATTTTAGCTTTCTGAAATTGTGATTTACTACCCTTGGTTTTTTTCCCTAATAAATTCTACTCCTGATCTTTATTCTTTGCATGTATCTTTTATTTCCTATCCCTCCGGACTCTCTACTTTACTTCTATATTTCCTTCCCATTACTTAGCCAACCCCACCTCCAAAGATCCCTCCCTTATCCTCTCCCCTACCCTTTCCACTTGACCTCTTGTTTCTATCTGACTTTAGAAGACTTTTATAGCCTTCCAAATATATATGTTGCTCCCTTTTTATCTCATTCCCATTAATCAAGACACCATTCTATACCCCACTTTATGCTATTCCCTCACCCTCTTATTTCTTTATAAATTTAGAAGACTTTTATTCCCTTCTAAATGTATATATTGTTCTGATGTGTTCTGATATATATAAGATCTGATGTGAGTAGGGTCCAATTAAAAATCCATCTTTATCCTTTCCCCTTACCTTATCCCTTAGCCTTTTATTTCTTTCTAAATTTAAAAGACTTTTATAACTTTCTAGATATATACATATTGTTCCCTCTTTAACCCATTCCTTTTTATTTATTTATTTTGCTTTTTGGAGGGCAATTCGGGTTAAGTAACTTGCCCAAAGTCACACAGCTAGTAAGTGTGTCAAGTGTCTGAGGCCGGATTTGAACTCAGATCCTTCTGACTTCAGGACAGGTGCTCTAATTCACTGCACCACCTAGCCACCCCTTCTTTAACCCATTCCTGATGAGAGTAGAGTTCCAGAAATACAGCCCTCCTCCTCCATCTAATTCCTCTGTATCAGTTCTTCCTCTTACACCTCATTTGTATAGATAATTATTTTTTACCTTTTCCTAGAAGGTATTACTTTTCAAAATCACATCATACTCAGCTCTACCCCAATCTTTCTTTCAAACTAAGCCATTACTAATACCAATCTTAGATATATGTTGTATATTTCCTCATATAAAAAATAAACACTTTTATTGAGTCTTGTAATTAGTCTTTCATGATTATCCTATATTTCTCTTGGGTCTTGTATGTAAAATTTTCTATTGAGTAAAAGTCTTCTTACAATAAAATCCTGAAAGTCTGGCAATTCATTGAATTTTCATTTAATTTTCATTCAGGATTATGTTTAACTTAGCTAGATATGATATTTTTGGCTTCAACCCCAGTTCCTTTGCTCTTTAATATATAGTGTTCCAAGACCTGCATTCTTTTAGTTTAGCCACTCCTAGGTCTTGTGTGATTCTAATTACAGTGCCACCATATTTGAATTGTTTTTTTTCTTGTTCCTCTTAATATTTTCTCCTTGAGCTGGGGGTTTCTGAATTTAGCTATGATGTTCCTGTAGGTTTTCCTCACAGAATCTCTTTTAGGTGGTGATTGATGGATTTTTTTTCTATTTCTGCATTCTCCTCTTGTTCTAACACTTCAGGAAAATTTTCTTTAATTATTTCTTGTATTATTATAGCAATATTCTTTTTTCATATGAGCTTTCAAGGAGTCTAATTATTCCTATGTATTCTCTTCTTAATCTGTTCTCCAGCTCAGTTATTTTTCTTATGAGATGCTTTATATTATCTTCTATTTTTTCATTCTTTATATTTTGATTTATTATTTCTTGGTCTCTTATAACTTCACTAGCTTCCCCTAGCCCAATTATAATTTTCAAGGTGACATTTTCTTCCTTTAGATTCTGGATCTCCTTGTGCAGTTAGTTAACTTTTTTTTCATAATCTCCTTGTTTTTCTTAGATTATTCTTTTTTTTTAATTTCCTCAATCTCTCTCATTTGATTTTTAAAGTTTTATTTTAAGTTCTCCTATGAATTCTTTTTTGGGCAGGTGACCTTTTGACATTACTCTTTGGGGTAGGAGAGGCTTTTTTTTATTTAGTATCCTCTTATGAGGATGAATCCCAGTCTTCTCTATTCCCATAGTAACTTTTTTTTTAAAGCAATTGGGGTTAAGTAACTTACTCAAGGTTACACAGCCATTTATTTCTGGGTGTGGTGCTAAGTATCTGAGCTTGAATTCAATCCCAGGTCATCCCAACTCTGGGGCTGGTGCTCTTACTCACTGCGCCACCTGGCCATCCCTAAGCAACTGGGGTTAAGTAACTTGCTCAAGGTTACATGACCAGGTGTTTCTGGGTGGGTGCTAAATGTCTGAGCCTGGATTCGATCCCAGGTCATCCAGACTCTGGGGCCAGTGGTCTGACTCACTGTGCTACCTGCCCGCCCCCCCCCATAGTAACTTTTTATGGTTGAGTTCTTTCTACTTTGCCTGCTCTTTCTTTTTTTAATTTATAGCAACTTCTTGTTGTAATCATCTCTAGTCCTGGGGTACAAGGGAATGATACCTCTGGTCTCAAGTCTTCTTTCAGTTCTCCCCCCTGTCCTGGAACCAAAATCAAGAACTCTACCATCCTGTAAAGTGCCCACAGCCAGCACATCCTGTCCCACTACTGCCGCACTCACTGGGTGTGTGCTGGTTCCTTTTTGCCCAGGGCTGCATCTGAACCACCCAGCTGAGCCTTACCAATAGGGGTTCCCTCAGTCTTCCCCTGTTCAGACTCCCAACTCCCCACACTGTCCAGGAGGTAAAAATTCCTGTGACTGGGGTCAAAGCTACTTCTCAAACCAGCTAGGTCCAGGGCACCCCACTAGCTGTTTCAATGGAACTACCTACAGGTGTTTGCACTTCACAGGTTTTCTTCCAATCTTTTCCAGTTGGCCCAAGATAACTACTATTCTGTCCCAACTCTTTTTTATTTTTATTGCTCTACATTTGCCCTGAGACACTATTTTGTCTTTGTGAGGAAAATCTGGAGAGGTTGGAATATTCTGATCTCCTCTGCCGTGTTCCCAGAATTCTCTCCTAGATGAACCTCAATGCTTGAGTGTTTTCTAGCAAATATGAGTAAATACAGTGCTGTACACCAAATCTCTGAAAATTGCCCATTCCTTTTCTGCTCCACTGTTACCAACTGTGTGTTGGTTCAGCTTTCCCCCCAAATTAGAAACAAATTGTTCCCACTCAGAGAAGTGTTCTAATCTGTTGAAATTAATTTTTCTGGCAGGTGTCTTGCCTTGGGGCTTGCCACTTTTGTTGAATGCAAGTTTTAGCTTGGAAAGAACAAGTCTATGAGCAGTCCAGTACTCTGAACCACACATTGACTTAGTCAATTTTACATCCTGTCTGTCTCTTCTCCTGAAAATGACATAGTCTATTGGATACCAGTGTTTGCAGTGAGGGTGCATCCACGAAGTTTTAGTGCATTTAGGTAAATGAAAAGACAATGTTGGTGATAAGGTCATTAGATGTACAAGCTAAAGGCAGTCCAACAGGGTGACAGGAAGGGTCTATCACACCCAGCTGGAAACCTAGCACAGTCCTGCATGAGCCATGCAAGCCTGGACCCAAAGTGGCCCTGACCAGCAGTATAGACTGGCTGGAGAAGACTTCAGCAGAGTGAATCACCACCAGCTGTGGTGGTTTCCAGACTTCTCTTTTTTTATCTTTATTAATTTGTTTGTTTACTTTTAGTTTACAAGATTCAGTTCCACAATTCCTTGAGTTTCAAATTTTCTCTCCCTTCCTCCCCTCCCCACCCCCATGGTGGCATACAATCAAGTATAGGATCTGCAAATACTTTCACATTATACATTAGTCAGGTTATAAAAAAGGATTGTATCAGATGGAATAAACAATGGGAAAGAGGAAACAAAACCAAACAAGAAAAAGAAAAAGAGCAGGTAGTTTGCTTCAATCTGGATTCAAACTCAGTTCTTTCTCTGGATGTAGACATCTCTCTCCATCATGAGTCTTTTTGGGCTGACTTATAACCCTGAATTGCTGAGAATAGTCCAGTCTATCAAAGTTGTATATCAAAACATACATTCTGTCTGTAATTGTGTACAAATTTCTCCTGGTAATACTCTTCTCACTCAGCATCAGTTTGTATAAGCCTCTCCAGGTAAATATGAAGTCCATCTGTTCATCATTTCTTATAGCACAATAGTATTCTATTACATGCATACCACAACTTATTCAGTCTTTCACCAATTGATGGGGACCCCCTTAATTTCCAATTCTTTGCCACCACAAAAAGAGCTGCTATAAATATTTTTTTAAGTATGAGTCTTCCTCCCACTTCTATGATCTCTTTGGAATACAACCCTATAAGTGGCAATGCTGGGTTGAAAGGTATGACATTATTTATAGCCCTTGGGCATAATTCCAGATTGGTTTCCAGAATAGTTGGATCAGTTCACAACACCAGCAATGCATTCGTGTTCTAATTTTTCCATATCCTCTCCAGTATTTGTTATTTTCCTGTTTAGTCGTCTTAACCAATCTGACTGGTGAGATGTGGTTTCCAAACTTCTCAACCTATAAATGCCAAAGAGAAAGTAAAAGGTTAGTGGGGAACTCTATTGGAACTGGGTGATGGAAGAGTGTGGTCCAATGCCTGCTGGAGAAGAGGTGGTGGAGGCATGATGGCTGCATCTGCTGCCACATGGCTGACTCCAGGGCTCCTGGCCTGCAGATCCTAGGGGTATTAAGAGACCATTCAGAGGATAATCACTCTTGCTTTGACCTGCTTGGATCTGAGTCACAGGCTTGGTTGGTGGTCCTGGGGTGGATGGCCAGTGTGTCAGAACTTGTGATGGTTGTAGAGAAGGTGACCTCCTCAGACCTCTGACATTTGCAAAAACCCCAGCAATTTGGGAGACAGTTCTCTCCACTCTGAAAGCAGAGTTCTACCATGGCAAAGAGCTCAATAGTCAACTAGCATGCAAGATGAGCAAGCAGAGGAAGTGCAATCAGACCATAGAATCCTTTTTGGGGGACAAAAAGGATCAAAACATGGAACCAGAAGAAGTCAATAAAGGCAAACCTCCTGCATCAAAAGCTTCCAAGAAAAATATGAATTTGTTACAGGTCATGGAGGAGCTCAAGAAGGATTTTGAAAATCAAGGAAGAGAAGCAGAGGAAAAATTAGGAAGAGAAATGAGAATGATGCAAGCAAATCATGAAAAAGTGAGTCAATGGCCTGCTAAAGGAGACCCCCCAAAATACTTAATAATATATATATTATTTATAACATATATAATATATAATAATAAAAAATACCTTAAAATAGACTAACTCAAATGGCAAAAGAGGCCCAAAAAGCCAATGAGGAGAAGAGTGCCTTAAAAAGCCAAATTGGCCAGATGGAAAAGGAATTTCAAAAACTCACTGAAGAGACCAATTCCTTCAAAATTAGATTGAAGCAAATGGAAGTTAATGATTTTATGAGAAGTCAAGATACTAAAAAAACAGATCCAAACAAATGAAAAAATAGAAGGTAATGTGAAATATCTCCTTGGAAAAACCAGTGACCTGGAAAATAGATCCAGGAGAGATGATTTTAAAATTATTGGACTACCTGAAAGTCATAATCAAAAAAGAACCTAGAAATCATCCTTCAAGAAATTCTCCAGCAGAATTGCCCTGATATTCTAGAACCAGAGGGCAAAATAGAAATTGAAAGAATTCACTGATCACTTCTTGAAAAAAGATCCCAAAAAGAAAACTCCTAGGAATATCATAGCCAAATTCCAGAGTTCCCAGGTCAAGGAGAAAATATTACAAGGATGAAGCAATTTGAGTATTATGGAAACATGATCAGAATAACAAGATCTAGGAGCTTCTACATTAAGGGATCGAGGGCTTGGAATATATTCTGGAAGTCAAAGGAACTAGGATTAAAACCAAGAATCACCTACTCAGCAAAACTAAGCATAATGCTTCAGGGGGAAATATGGTAATTCAATGAAACAGATGATTTTCAAGCATTCTTGATGAAAAAACCAGAGCTGAACAGAAAATTTGACTTTCAAATACAACAAGCAAGAGAAGGTAAACAGGAAAAAGAAATCATAAGGAATGTATTAAAGTTGAACTATTTACATTCCTACATGGAAAAATGATTAATGTAACTCAAGAGACTTTTCTCAATATGAGTATAGTTGAAGGGAATATATGTGCATGTATACAAGAAGGATTCTCCCATTGTCGGTCGTGGCATTCCTTTCTCTTCCCATATCACCAATTCACAGTCTATTCTGGTCATGCATTTCTCTGACAATATCAAATGAGTTCCTGAACCCTTCCATGACACTGAACTATTCCAGAGAACATATCCATCTGACAGGCTGTTAAAACCTCATTCATAGAAATTGAGAGATAATTTAGAACAAATTCTTCAATATATAAATGAAGAAACTTGTCCCATAAAGATTGAACAATTTTCCCAAAGTCACGCAGGTATTAGCAGATAGACTCTGAAATATCAAAGTTTCTCTCCCTCAATTCATCACTCTTTCTACTTTACTTCACTATGTCTGATATATAGATAGATTCAGCATTCATCCTCACCCAAATCAATTGCTTCACCTGACCCCCCTTTCTGCTACTAAAACCATTATTTGCACAGGAATCCATGTCAAAAATGTTGATTTTTTTTTAGCTTTTCCTTCTCCTTCATTCTCCAAATCTAGTTTCCAAGTTGCACAATTATACTTCTCTAATGTCTCTCGCATCTGATTCCTTCTTTCCATCCTTTCTACTATCTCCTAGGACTCACATAAACAACTTCAGTAGACTTCTGCAATTAGTCTTCCCCTGTTCAATATATCCTACTCACTGCTTTGGTCATGAATTTCCATTACTTATAAAACTATAAAGATTAAAACAGCTTCCAAATTAAGTGCACGCTTTGGATATTTAATACTCTTCACCAACTATAACCTCCCTTTGAAGTCTAATCTCAGATTATTCCTTTGTTAAGTACTACACTTCAGCAAAACTGAGTTTATTGTTTCCCAAATATTCTTTATGCATTTCCATTTCCATGGCTTTACTTCTACTACTCTTAAGAGAAAAACAACAAGCATTTATTATTCAGTTCCAATATGCTAAGCATCAGAGAAACAAATGTGAAAATGGAAAAGCAGTATGGGATAGTCCTATCAGGACCTCCAAAGACGAGGATGGCAGAGTGATCCCCACCTGCTTCAACCCCACCCCCACCCCTGACCCTGAAAACATAGTAACTCTTGCCCCAGGGCAAAACCCTCTACAGTAAAGGCTTGGGAACCCTAGATGAAGGGTGGGGCTAGGGCCCTGCCTCAAAATGGGTAGAAAGCAGACTACAAAGACTCTGGAGTCCTACTATCCTCAGAGGGAGGAACCGAACTCAGAGGGAGACAATGTGGACTCCACACCCACAGCTGAAACATCAATAGGGAATGGGTCCCAAACACAGAAAGCTCTCCTAGATGAGATCAAAAGGAACTTTGAAAACTAAATGAGAGAGATAGAAGACAAAATAAATAATTCTTTCAAAACCAAAATTGAAGAATTAGAAAAACATTATAATGAAGACAACAGCTCCCTAAAAAGAAAAGTGTATGATATGGAAAAGGACCTCCAAAAACTAACCAAGGAAAATTATTTGCTAAAAACTAGAATCAACCAAATTGAAACAAATACCATTATGAGGAACCAAGAATTAGTCAAACAAAACAACAAGAATGAAAAATTAGAAAAAGAGGTAAACTACCTCAATGGAAAAATAACTGAACTGGAAAACAGATCCAGGAGAGAAAATGTGAGAATCATAGGCCTACCAGAAAATCATGATGAAAAAATGAGCCTGGACAACATTCTCCAAGAGCTCGTTAAGGAAAACTGCCCTGAGATACTAGAACCTGAAGGTAAAATAGAAATTGAGAGAATCCACCAGACACCTGCTGAAAGAGATCCCAAACTGAAAAGTCCTTGAAATGTGGTGGCCAAACTCCAGAACTACCAGATAAAAGAGAAAATACTTCAAGTGGCCAGAAAGAACCAATTCAAATATCAAGGGTCCACAGTGAGGATCATATAGGATTTGGCAGCCTCTACACTGAAAGATCAGAGGCAGTGGAATACAATTTTCTAGAACGCAAAAGAGCTCAGGTTACAACCAAGGATCACCTACCCAGCAAGACTGAGCATATTCTTCCAAGCAATGAAATGGTCATTCAATGATATAACAGATTTCCATGAAATCTTTCTGATGAAAAAGCCAGAGCTCAATGGAAAATTCAACCACCAATTACAAGATGCAAGAGTGACATAGCAAGGTAAACAAGGAAAACACACACACACACACACACACACACACACAAACCCTGCTATTTAATAAGAGCAAACTGTTTATAGACAAGTAGAGGGTATAAGTATAAAGTACACAAAATGACAATTAAAAAATCTTATTAAGGGCTATAAAGGGACTGCAATGGAAGAAGAGGAATGAAGTGGCAAATGGTAAATTATGCCACACAAAGAGGCATAAAAACAATACAGCAGAGGAAAAGAAGGGAGGGAGATGGGAATCATATGAACTTTTCCCTCATTGGTTCTGGTGCAAGGAAGGAATAACAACTAGTTAAGTACAGGACTCTATGGAGAAGAAACAACAAAAGTATCATTTTAGAGGGAAAGAGGGGAGGGAGAGGAGCTTCTCATATATATATAGGAGATTTGTTCTTGCCACTCTTGGTGCAAAGAAGAAATATCATACTTCATTAAGTATAAAAATATCCTACAGGCAGTAGGAGGGGGGAAAGGCAATGAAAAGAGGGGGGTTGTGGTTAGTAGGGAGGGAAGAAGTAAGTGGGGAAAGGGAGGAAAAGGGAAGGGGGCTGATAAGGGAATACTGAGGGAGGTGGTGGTCAAAAGGAAAACTATTAAGGGCGGAAGGGAGAAGGGGGAAAAATATGAGCATTAACAGGAAAGGGAATAGGATGGAGGGAAAGAAACAGATAACAATCATAACGGTAAATGTGAATGGAATGACCTCTCCCATAAAATGGAGATGGATAGCAGAATGGATTAGAAATCATAATCTTACAATATGCTGTTTACAAGAAACATCTGAAACAGAGGGATACACACAGGGTAAAGGTAAAAGGCTGGAGCAAAATGTATCATGCCTCAGCTAAAGTAAAAAAGCAGGGGTAGCAATCTTTATCTCAGATAAAGCAAAAGCAAAATTGATCTAATTAAAAGAGATAAGAAAGGAAACTATATCCTGTTCAAAGACACCATCGAGAATGAAGCAATATCATTACTTAACATATATGCACCAAGTGGTATAGCATCCAAATTCCTAGAGGAGAAAGTAAAGGAATTAGTGGAAGAAATAGATAGCAAAACTATACTAGTGAGAGACCTTAATCTCCCCCTCTCTGAACTTCATAAATCCAACCTCAAAATAAACAAGAAAGAAGTTAAGGAAGTGAATAGAATTTTAGAGAAGATGGGTATAATAGATCTCTGGAGAAAACTGAATGGCGATAAAAAGGAATATACTTTCTTCTCTGTGGTTCATGGCACATACTCAAAAACTGACCATGTTCTAGGGACATAAAAACCTCACAATTCTATGCAGTAAGGCAGAAATATTAAATGCATCCTTCTCAGATCATGATGCAATAAAAATTATATGCAATAAAGGGCCATGGAAAGACAGACAAAAACTAATTGGAAGTTAAACAATTTAATCCTAAAGAATGAATAGGTCAAACAAGAAATTATAGAAACAATCTGTAATTTCATTCAAGAGAATGATAACAATGAGACAACATACCAAAATTTGTGGGATGCATTACAGGCAGTTCTTAGGGGAAGTTTTATATCCCTGAGTGCACACATGATTAAATTAGAGAAAAGGGAGGTCAACGAATCGGGCATGTAATTGAAAAACCAAGAAAAGGAACAAATTCAAAATCTCCAATTTAATATTAAATTAGAAATATTGAAATCCATAGGAGAGATTAATAAAATTGAAATTAAGAAAACTATTGAATTAATAAATAAAACTAAAAGTTGGTTTTATGAAAAAAACAATAAAATTGATAGACGCTTATTCAACATGATAAAAAAAAAAGAAAGAAGAAAAGCAAATTATGAGTATCAAAAATGGAAAGAGGGAATCTACCTCCAATAAAGAGGAAATCAAAACACTAATTAGGAATTATTTTTCCCAATTGTATGCACATAAATTTGCCAATCTTAGGGAAATGGATGAAAATTTACAAAAATACAAGTTGCCCAGATTAACTGAAGAGGAAGCAAATTACTTAAATAACCCCATCTCAGAAAAATAAATTGAACAAGCCATCAGTCAACTCCCTATGAAAAAATCTCCAGGGCCAGATGGATTTACTAGTGAATTCTATCAAACAGTTAAAGAACAATTGATTCCAATACTCTACAAACTATTTGGGGAAATTAGTGAAGAAAGAGTATTACCAAATTCTTTTTATGACACAAATATGGTACTGATACCTAAATCAGGAAGAGATAAAACAGAGAAAGAAAATTATAGACCATTCTCCCCCATGAATATAGATGCAAATTTTTTTAAATAAAATATTAGCAAAAAGACTACAGCAACTTATCTCAAGAATAATATATTTTGATCAGGTAAGATTTATTCCAGGAATGCAAGGATTGTTTAATATTAGGAAAATGATCAGTATAATTGATCATATCAACAATAAAACTAGCAGAAACCACATTATCATCTCAATAGATGCAGAAAAGGCTTTTGACAAAATACAACATCCATTCCTATTAAAAACACTAGAAACTATAGGAATAAATGGAGCCTTCCTTAAAATAATAGGTAGCATCTATCTAAAACCATCAGCTAATATTATATGTAATGGGGACAAGCTAGAAGCATTTCCCATAAGATCAGGGGTGAAACAAGGGTGTCCACTATCACCCCTCTTATTCAATCTGGTACTAGAAATGTTAGCAGTAGCAATTAGAGAAGAAAAAGAAATCAAAGGAATCAAATTAGGCAAAGAAGAGACCAAGCTATCACTCTTTGCAGATGATATACTTAGAGAATCCTAGAGAATCAAGTAAAAAACTACTTGAGACAATAAAGAAATTTGGCAAAGTTTCAGGATATAAAACAAACCCACATAAATCCTCAGCATTCCTATATATTTTCAATGAAATTCAACAGCAAGAGATAGAAAGAGAAATCCCATTTAAAGTTACTGTAGACATTATAAAATATTTGGGAATCTACCTGCCAAAACAAACCCAGGACCTATATGACCACAACTACAAAACACTTTTCACACAAATAAAGTTAGATCTAACTCATTGGAAAAATATCAATTGCTCATGGCTGGGTCAAGCTAATATAATAAAAATGACAATTTTACCTAAATTAAATTATATATTTAGTGCCATACCAATTAATTTACCAAAAAAACTATTTTTAGAGCTATAAACAATAGTAACAAAATTCATTTGGAAGAATAAATGGTCCAGAATATCAAGGGAATTAATGAAAAGAAATGCAAGGGAAGGTGGACTACCTATACCAGATTTCAATCTGTATTATAAAGCAGTAGTCATCAAAACTACTTGGTACAGTCTGAGGAATAGAGTAGTGGATCAATGGAATAGATTAGGCACACGAGATTAAGTAGTAAACGACTATAGTAATCTATTGTTTAATAAACCCCAAAACTGGGTTTTGGGGATAAGAACTCACTATTTGACAAAAAATGCTGGGAAAACTGGAATATAGTATGGCAGAAACTGGACATAGACAATTATCTAACACCATATACCAAAATCAAGTCTAACTGGGTGCATGATCTAGGTATAAATGTTGATACTGTAAGCAGTCTTGTAAAAAAAGGAATAGTTTACCTGTCAGATTTGTGGAGAGGGAAAGACTTTATGTGTAAACAAGAATTAGAGAGCATTATAAAATGCAAAATGGATAATTTTGACTACATTAAATTGAAAAGCTTCTGTACAAACAAAGCCAATGTAACCAAGATTAAGAGGGAGGTGGGAAATTGGGATAGAATTTTTACAACCTATGTCTCTGATAAAGGACTCATTTCTAAAATATACAGAGAATCTATAAGAATACAAGTCATTCCCCAATTGATAAACGGTCAAAGGATATGAACAGGCAGTTTTCAGAGAAAGAAATTAAAGATATCTATAAGCACATGAAGAAATGCTCTAAATCACTATTTATTAGAGAAATGCAAATCAAAACAACTCTGAGGTACCACATTTCACCAGTCAGATTGGTTAAATGACAAAACAGGAAAATTACAAATGCTGGAGATGATGTGGGCAAATTGGAACATTAATGCATTGCTGGTGGAGTTGTGAACTGATCCAACCTTTCTGGAGAGCAATCTGGAATTATGCCCCAAGAACTATAAATAATTTCATACTCTTTGACCCAGCAATACCATTCCTAGGGTTATATCCCAAAGAGACCATCGAAGTGGGAGGAAGACCCCTATGTACAAAAATGTTCATAGCAGCTCTTTTTGTGGTGGCAAAGAATTGGAAATTAAAGGAGTACCCATTCATTAGGGAATGGCTGAACAAGTTGTGGTATATGCATGTTATGGAATACTATTGTGCTATAAGAAATGAGGAGCAGATGGACTTCATATTTACCTGGAGAGGCTTAAAAGAACTGATGCTGAGTGAGAAGAGTAGAACCAGGAGAAATTTGTACACAATTACAGACACAATGTATGTGTGATGACCAACTTTGATAGAATGGACTCTTCTCAGCAATGCAGTGATATAAGTCAATCCCAAAAGACTCATGATGGAGAGAAATGTGTACATCCAGAGAAAGAACTAGAAAGAACTGAGTTTATATCCAGATGGAAGCAAACTACTTTATCTTTTTCCTTTTCTTGTTTGGTTTTATGTCCTCTTTACCATCTTTCATTCCATCTGATACAATCCGTCTTTATAACCTGACTAATGTATAATGTGAAAGTATTTACAAATCCTATACTTGACTGTATGCCACCATGGGGAGGGAAGGGAGGGAAGGGATCGAAATGTGAAACTCAAGGAATTGTGGAATTGAATCTTGTAAACTAAAAGTAAACAAACAAATTAATAAAAAAAATAAATATACAAGATGAAAAGTCATCCTTCAATAGACAAGTGATCAATTAACATGGACAGTTCTTAAAAGAATTGTAAATTATTAACCACCATGTAAAAGAAGGTTCCAAATCACTAATAATAAGAGAAGTAAAAAATCAAAACAACCTCATCCCTAGGAAGTTGGCAAAGATGACAAAGGATACAGATAATCAATGTTGAAGGGGTTGTGTAAACACTGTCACACTAAAGCATTGTTGGTGGGCTATGAATGATAATAATAATTCTGGAAATCAATTTGGAATTATAAAAATAAAGTGGCTAAAATGTCTGTACCCTTTAACCCAAAGACTTCATTGCTAGGCAGATCATCAACAAAAATAAAGGATCCTTATAAATCAAAATATTTATAGCTGCTCTTTTGTGGTAACAAAGAATTGTAAATAAAGTATATGCCCATTATGAAGAATGGCTTAACAAATTTTAGTACTTGAGTGCAATGGAATATGATTACATAGTAAGAAATAAAAACCATGATGAATACAGAGATATATTTAAACACATGAACTGATAAAAAGTAATCAGAGTCAGAGGAACAATATACCCAATGACTCGAGAAATGCCAATGGAAAGAATAACTATAAGGCAATTTAAAAGTTCGTGTTAAAAAATTAGAACAAGAGATTTGAGAACACATCCCCTACTCCTTTAAAGGAGTAGAGAACCCATAGGCATGAAATATTGCATATAATATCAGATATTTTCAATACATTGATCAATTTTATTTAATCTTTTTCTCTTCCCTTTAAAAAAAACTTTGTTAGAAAGGCTGACTCTCTAGAAAGTGAAGGTGGTACACAGGGAGAAATCTGAGTGATTAAAAAACAAATATATCAGTAAAATAAATCTAAATTGGACAAATACAAAATTATTGAAAACAGTCAAAGCCAGAGGTGATAAGCATATGAATTAGTTTAGTGTGTGTGTTGAAAGAATGAAATAGATACAACAGATACTGAGGAAGTGGAGTTGAATGAGTCAGCAATTGATTGGATATGAGGGTTGTGAATGAGAATGAAGAATAGAGGCAGAAGATGATGCTTTGCCTGGGTCATTGAATGGTTTTGGATAAAGCTCCTTTTAGTATGTCGGTGACTAAGTCCATTTGTTGGAATACAAGACCAACCCATCTTTTACACAATTTAGCTCAATTTCAAATAATTTTTGGAAAGGATACTTACACAAACATATATACATTCACACACACATTAAGACAGGCAGTTTTAACCTGGAGAAGAGGAACTTTTTTTTAATTGATATTTGTGTTTCAGTATAATTGGTTTTCTTTGTAATACTATTTCTTTTAGGCATCTAAAAATAATATTATTCTGAGAAAATGAAACTAGTGAGATAGCAGAATGTCCCAGAAAACAGTTTCCAGATTGTCAAAAGGGTCCATGACATAAAAAAAAGTGTTCTTGTGCATTTAAATCCTCTAAAATTTGACAAAAACTTGGTAGTGGGAATGATTTTTTTTAATCTTCCTAATTTCTCATAGAATCTTTTCATCAATTCTTAGTATGTTGACATTTTAAAAGTCTTATGTTCAGTAAAACACTGATGATAACATTCTTCCTAAAAATAGAGCATGATTATATAACTTTATGTATCTTCTCCATATTTTCTGTCCCTTCCTTCTATTTCTCTAGTTATTTTATTTAAATTTTATTTCCCTCTTTTATTTAAATTAATATCCAACTACAGGTGGGACAAAAGGGGCCAGTGACACAGGTCAATGGCAACTGTTTTATTATACTATTACTGCCCCATTTTTAGGCCTCTGGGATGTTTCTTTGGTTCCTAAGAGGTATTTCAGCTTTGGATTCAATCACTCTTTAGCCTGTTACAATATGATTCTGATCTTAAATAGGCTGTTTGGCATTTCCATTCTACTGGGTTTTAACCTAGTTTTCTCACCTTCATTTCTCAACTGCCTGGAAAGAATTACCCAATTAGGTAAAGAAGGGCTATGAACATAGCAGTTTGTAACAAATGAATGAGAAAGCTTTGATTCCCCAGACCATCTTCTGCATTCTTGTTAAACTATTTTTTGTGCACATGTTGGGAAATCTTATTTCTGTCATTAGTTTGAAAGGGTGAAAATTTTACCCAACTTAAGACACATCCAGCTAGATATGTTTTTAAAATAGTTTAAAAATTATTTGTCCAAATGAAAAACCCTGTATGTTCTTCCCTGCACCAATACCCATATAAAAACAAAATGACACTAAATACAACCAATTTTCCTTCAACCATTATGCAATAAATACAACAATGGTTTATTGGGACCTTATTTTGTATACAGCTCAGTGTTCACTGAAAGCATACTTCTCCCAGAGGTAGAGATGGAAGGAAGAATTAAAGAGGTAAGTGGAAGTAGGAAGTCATATTGGTTCCCCTGTTCTTGGCTAGGTTTTGGCACTACTCACAATCATTAGACTTTATTTCAAGAAAACAAAACATCACCTACCCTACCTGACATTTATTGAGCTAGATTTTCTTCCTTATTTGTAGTCACTTTTTTTTATCAATCAGGTAAAATGAGCTACTAGCTTCTTTGAACACACACACACAAACACAAACACAATCTCCTCACCCAAAGCGGCCACCCATGGTATTATACCCTCACAAAACACAAGGTTCCATCTCTCTAGAAGGTGAGTACTTATTTAGTCATAAAGGCCAAGGAAGAGAACTTGAAAGTGAACGGGTCTGCACGCACTAGGAAAAACCATCTAAGGTAAAGCTTCATAGAATTAGAAGAGTTCCAGCTAAGAACTCTCAACATCTCCCTGATTGGCAGAGTACTTCTGCTACTATTTTTCTTCTTTTTTTTGAGAGGGGGAGGGCAATTGAGGTTAAGTGACTTGGTCAAGGTCACATGGCTAGTTTGTGTGTGTTGTGTCTATGTTACGCGTCTGAGGCCGGATTTGAACTCAGGTCCTTCTGGCTTCAGGGCCGGTACTCTATTGACTGCGCCACCTAGCCTCCCCACTTCTGCTACTATTAAACAAATCACTTCTATCTGCCATGAAACTAGTATAGAAGCAGAAGGCCCCAGATGTGTAATCATCTGGGGACTGGATCTGTGATTTCATTGATAAAAGAAAAATTCACAGGTGAAGAAATTTCTCCAAGTAATACAGGTTAGTATCTTCTCTGCAATTTATGGTCTTAAAGAGTCACCTAGACAACTGAGAGGTTAATTGAGTTGCCCAGAGTTACACAATCTTTATGGGTCAGAGGCAGGACATAAACCCAGGTCCTCCTGGCATGCAGATCTCTTTATCTACTCTGACATATTTGCTTTCTAATTAGTTATACAAATAAAATAAATTAAATAATAAAGGACTCATGGAAGTGGATACATATTAAAAATATCAACTATTGTTATTTTTGAGTGCTAAAATTATGACAGGCATGAGAATAGGATGTATATAAGTGTAAAGTATTAGCACTCATTCCCTGCCCTCAAGATTATATGCAAATACTCCTAATACATACTTCAGTTTATACTGATAAATACAAATATGTCAGCATAGGAAAGACAATGAATTGACTTGAAGCAAATGGAGCAAATCATGTTCTGTTCTTTGGGGGATGGTAGATTTTGATCCATATTTAAAAGATGGAAGAGACACAATAATATGAAGAAGCGAGAGACTTTTCCTAAATGGGAAGAACACCCTATTCATGGAATCCCAGAATTCAAGGATAAGGGGAAAAAAATCATTCCCTAAAACTGAAGCTAATGAGTCAACACAAAGCAGGTTTATAGCACACATGAAATTATCCAGTTACAGAAGCAACCTAGATGTAAGGATTATGGGACTTAAAGATCTTCCATGCCCCATTGGACTTGCTGATGTAGCAGGAAGGGGCAGAGCAAGAGGAAGCAGAAGACAAACTAGAGTTCCTGCAGTGGCTAGCAGTGGTGGTGATGACGGCGGCAGCAGCAGCAGAGGCTGCGGCAGCAGAAGCACGAAGCCTTTTTGAGTCAGCCAGAATTTCTGCTAAGGACTCCTGCTGAGGACTGCCAGGGGCCAGAGCTGCTGGGAGCACGCTTCCTGGATGCTGGGTGGTTGCTGTGAGTGGGGAGAGGAGGACCTTTGCCTGAGGTAGCCTGTTCTGTTTTAAAGGCATGAGAATGTGGGTGCTTTATACTTTATCTGCCTGTGGCAATTTCATAACTACTCTGATGGCTTTGACTTTCTGGTTTGGGGACTCAGTCTTTTGGTATTTTAATAAATGTGCCAGCTTTATTGCACATATAGAAAGCCTAATATATTTTGTGATGGATAACCACATCAGCATATTTACAATTTCCGTAGGCATTGTGAATATTGCATTGCTGATACACTAGCTAAAAAATTATTTTCAAATACACTGCTAATGAGATTGAAGTGTCTTTAACTCTCTTTAACATCAATAGAAAATGCCACAAGTGCAAGATGATAGTTTATCTTGGAAACTGGACTATATTAAGGGTAATACATCTAAACAGGAAGGTTGTAAACTGTATTAAGGTTAGAAAAGGAGGCAGAGGGGATGAAATAGCATGTCCCAGATGCCATCCAAGAAAAGAGGTGATCTAGTTTCAATGATCTAGAATGAAGATGAATAGCATACCTAACTATATTAGTGTAGTTGATCCTATGGGACTACTCTATATCCACTTAATCCATTTGTTCAGGAGTGGGAGATGCTCACTGCAACCAACAGCTAAAAAGAATCCTTTTCTAATTCCCTCTCCTTGTTGAAAATATTAGGCAAAGAAGTCTTTCTACCAACAATAAATAAGTTTGAAAGATGTCTCTACCAGTATTCTTGGTTATACACAGCAGGACACAAATCTCAAACCTGTATCAGAGATGCTTTAATTAGGTGTGACATGGGAAGAGGCAGATTGAAGACTAGGCTCACACTGGGAGACAATCAGGGAAACAGATAAGCCTAGAGCCTGAATTGGCCTTTCACTGAAGTTTTCATCCTCAGGACTTCTCAGAATACAGTTGACAACAGAGGGATACTAAATTCAACTTTCCCATATCTGAATATAAATCTTGAGGAAAACTCATTTCCATACTATTCTGGGAGAAAAGGGAAGGGTCCTGCTTCATTTGGGAGTGTGTCCTAATGTTGTTTCATTGCATTAATATTTATTCTCTTTCAATTAAAAATTTTATTGTTTCAGTATTGCTTCAGTGTCTGAGACTGTTAGCAAAGTGATCAACCCAAAGTCTAGTACTGAATTAACTTCAAATATTCCCACTTGTCAAAGTTGTCAAAGATAAACACATACTTAAAAAATAAGACACAAGTTCAACAGTATATAGTTGGAAGGGACACAACAAGATTGAGGAAGAAAGAGACTTCTTTCAATAAATCTTGTATTTAATCCTGCTTATATTTCTGTAGATTTTTATACAAATCTGGGGCTCTGCACCTATTGATAAGTATCTTCTCCAACCAGTTCAGGTGGAGATATCAAGTATGAAGCTAACTAAATTGAAATAAATAGTACAAACTATGTTCTGTTCATTTGCAAATGGTGAGTAGAAATAATAGCATCATTTTCATTTCTAAATTGCCTACAGTAAAAACACCTATTGACAGTAACAACAATTGATAGTTACTGGCATCTAAGGATCTGAAGGTCACATAAAAGTTAGTTGCAGAGGACTGTGGCCCCCTGAAAAATCAATCAAACCGTTTTAGATATCAATGACCAAATAAGGTCAATATAGGGTCACTATTCTATACCATAAAATATTTTGCTGTTTTTTAAAATGTGTTCATTTGTACTCTTTCTCAGGAATAATAGGACTTACCTATTGCATACATACTCATAATACTTTTAATATCTAAGGAATTTCTAGAGAACAGGCAGAACATAGTAGCAGCATTATATATTATATTTTATGTTATATTTCATATCATAGATACACACATATATGTATATATTTCTGGAATATGTGAGGGACATATTGGCAGGTTCTCTCGGACCATCAGAAGAGTTCAAGATCTAAACAACAAAGAGACAACTTTTGGGGGAGCATCAAAATAGTGCAAGCACTTCGTGAAGAGTTCAGGGACCAGCTGAAGCAGCACCATCTGCTATAGATGATGCATAAGGGCATACACCCTCCACAGAGAGGCAGGGACCCAACCAGGACAACCACTAACACTCAAAAGAGAATGTAGCAACAGAGCTTAGCTCTCTTAATTCAGATGTGTATATCTCAATAACACAAATGTTCAGAAGGAAGTTATATTCAGAGAGTAATCTGTTCACTCTTCAACCCTTTAACTTCTTAAGACTAAATTCAACATATATTTGTTGATTGAATATTATGTGCAAAGCATTGTAATAAATAATCTCTGAGGTAAGATAATGTGATTTGGTCCCTGCAAAAATCATAAAATATCAGAGCCAGAAGAGGCCTCAAATATTAAGAACAAGGGCTCTTAACTTTTTTGCCATGGACTACTTTGGCAATCTGGCAAAGCCTATGGACTTATTCACTAAATGATGAGATTTGTTTTGTTTTGTTTTTTAATTCTTAACTGAATGAGATTCTAAATTTCAGTTAGAAGCTAGTGAAGATCACAAACCCCCTGAAATCTTTACATATAACCCTAAGGAACCCATGAATCTCACATTAAGACCTACTGATCTAATCCAACTCCCTTCATTTTAACAATGAAGAAATCTGCCTGAGCCTTAGTAAAAGTAAAGTGCTTAAAGTCATAACAGCTATGTACTGGTATGGATTGGACTAGAACCTGACTTGCCCAATTCCCAGTTGGGAACTCCAATATTCTTTCCACTATATCACATTGCTTCCACAACCACCTATATAATTATAGCAAGAGCTCAGGAATCCATATTTTGCCCACATAGGAAACTCTACTTTTTGGATCCATTTGTAAAATACCACCAAGGTGACTTGCATAACCCATTCTAACATCACCCCAGGAGGAAAAAAGAGGATGTAAGGAAGAGGAAAAGATTTGCAGAGTTTTCTATAACTTCAAGTTAGGCCAAAGTCCTGATATGAACAAGTGGTATGCTGCATGCTTGCTGGCAAAAAAAAAGCAGCCAGCAGCATGACCATGTTATAAATTTATATGAGAATCTGAGAGAGAAACTTATTTGGTGGTCCAAGTTAACAATCTTCCTATATCTATTTACCCAGATTATAATTCTATACTGTGAAGTTTGTGCAGTACCAAGACCACTTGCCAAAAGAAAAAAAAAACTAAGAATAAGACTAATATTGAGCAAGGAAAAGTACCATGTGAGCCTGATTCCATATAGTCCATGTCTAGACTGAGCAGCTCCTCTGAAAGGGGGGATTAGTGTCATCTGCTACAACAGAATTAAACTGTCCATAGTCACAAGTACACCTGAGCAAGCAGATGAGAAATGACTGCTATATGTTAAAGGAAAACTGAACTGATAGGACAGTGAGCTAATCTAAGTAAATGGTGGATGGGTACTATCTATCATAGGAAAGCAAGCAGAGAAGCAGAATTTCTCAGTGACATCAAACACGAGGCAACAGATAACACCTGATGTGAGGGGCTATTGAAAACATCAAGAGCAGGAAGAAAAGGTCAATATGAAGAAGAGGTGGACTAGGGGTGTGAAGAAGTGTGGAACAGCAGAGTGGAACAGCAGGGAAGACTAGAGATGCCTTCTAGGAGGAGGGGAGAGTTGCAGGAGGCAAGCAATAATTCACAGGTGAAGACACCATGGAAGGAAACTCCAGTGTAGGAAATCAAAACCTATCCACTCCTGAAAGGGGTGTACTATAAGTAACAGAGCATGAATGTCTTTCAAGGGACATGTGCAAAATGAGGGAATACAAATAAAAACAGGGAAAATCATGCAGGTAACCAGGCTCCCCAAAATCTTCTTGAATATTCCATAGTTATCAATTTATCCTCTTGATAATTCTCTTATAATTTTATTCTCTCAATCTTTCTCTAATCAACTCACTTAGCTTTACACTCACAGTATAAGACCTAATTTAGGGATGTTAGGACAGAAGTCCAGACCATCTTTTATAACCATTAGATTGTAACTACCTCCATTAGATTATAAATTCCTTGAGGGAAAGAACTATCCTTTTTTTCAAGTGCTTTATTAACTTCTGATTTATATCCTTCCTTTCCACCAGATTTTGAGTTACAAATTTTATCCCCATGTTTCCCCTGCCCACCGCCCTGAAATAGCAGTCCCACAGGATATCCCCTCCTCCAATCTGCTCTCTCCCATATTTTCTCCCATACCCCTTTCAACTTTTCCAGTGCATCTCTATGCCCCAGTGCCTGTATAACTTATTTCCCAATTACATGTAAAATAATATTAATAATAGTATATATATATATATATATATGTATATTTGAATATTTGATTTTAAAACTTTGAATTCCAGATTCATTCCCTTCCTCCCTTGACGCCCACCCTTACTGGGAAGATAAGCAGTTCAGTATAGGTTGTACATGTGTGGCTAATGCAAAACAATTAACACAGTAGATATACTGTAAAAGACTGACTATATTTCCCTCCCTCCTATCCCACCTCCCACTTATTCTATTCTCTACTTTAAGTCCATCCCTTTTCAAAAGTCGGTGCTTCCAACTTCCCTCTCCCTCAGCCTACCCTCCCTTCCATCATCCCCCCTCTGATTCCCTTCCCCCCCTACTCTCCTGGAGGGTGAGATGCCCTATTTAGTGTGTATTTCATTCCCTCTTCAAGCCAAATTCAATGGGAATAAGGTTGATCCATTCCCTTTTGCCTTCCTATTCTTCCCCTCCATTGTAACCATTTTCCCTTGCCTCTTCTATATGAGATAGTTCACCCCATTCTGTCTCTCCCCATCTCCTCTCATTATATTCCCCTCTCGCCTCTTAATTTCACCTTTTAAGTATCATCCCTTCCTGTTAAATTGGTCCTGTGTCCTCTATCTATGTATACCTGTAAACATATATACACACATTCACATATATATTCATATGCCCATGTACCCTCATATAGAGACATATATATATTTGTATTCCCTTCAACTACCAAGAAAAGTTTCATCAGTTACAATTATTGTTTTTCCATGTAGGAATGTTAATAGTTCAACTTTGATAAGTTCCTTATGATTTCTTTTCCCTGTTTACCTTGTCATGCTTCTCTTGCTTCTTGTATCTGAATGTCAAATTTTCTATTCAACTGGTTTTTTCAGCAACAATGCTTGAAAGTCCTCTATTCCACTGAATGACCATATTTTCCCCTGAAACATAATACTCAATTTTTCTGGGTAGGTGACTCTTGGTTTTAATCCCTGCTCCTTTGACCTCTGGAATATCATATACCAAGCCCTTCGATCCCTCAGTGTAGAAGCTGCCAGATCCTGGGTTATACTTATTGCGTTTCCACAATATTCAAATTGTTTCTTCCTGGCTGCTTGTAATATTCTCTCCTTAATCTGGGAATTCCGGAACCTGGCTATAATATTCCTAGAAGTTTTCTTTTTGGGATCTTTTTCAGGAGGTGATTGGTGGATTCTTTGAAGCTCTATTTTGCCCTCTGGTTCTAAAATATCAGGGCAGTTTTCTTTGAGAACTTCCTGGAGGATGATTTCTAGGTTCTTTCTTTGATCATGGCTTTCAGGTACTCCAATAATTTTGAAATTATCTCTCCTGGATCAATTTTCCAGGTCAGTGGTTTTTCCCATGAGGTATTTCACCTTGCCTTCTATTCTTTCATTTGTTTGGATCTGTTTAACAGCATCTTGATTTCTCATAAAGTCATTAGCTTCCATTTGCTCCAATCTAATTCTAAAGCAATGATTATCCTCAGTGAGCTTTTGAGATTCTTTTTCCATCTGGCAAATTTGGCTTTTTAAGGCCTTCTTCTCCTCAGTGCCTTTTTGAGCCTCTTTTGCCATTTGAGTTAGTCTATTTTTCAAGGTGTTATTTTCCTCAGTCATGCTGTTGACTCTCATTTCATAATTTTCTTGCACTGTTCCCATTTCTCTTCCCAATTTTTCCTCCACTTCTCTTATGTGCTGCTTAAGGTCCTCTATGGCCTGTAACTAGCTCATATTTTCCTTTGAAGCTTTTGGTGCAGGAGTTCTGACTTCACTGTCTTTCTCCTGTTCTATGCTTTGCTCCTTTTTGTCCCCAAAATAGGAGTCTAATGTTGGAATCTTCTGTCTGCTTTGTTTCCTTTGCCTGGTCATGTCACCCCTCAGTCATTGACCACTGGGCTTTTTGCCACAGTAGGACTCTGCCACCAGACAGGGGAGCTTTCGTCCCAAACACTGGGGTTTTCTCAGCTGCCAGAGGTTTTAGATGGGTGCCCTCTCTGAGGTCTCCACAAATTCTGGCTAGCTGGACACACACCCCAGGACCTCCACCCTAGACTGCAATCCAGATCTAAGAAGTTTAAAGGAAGAGCGATTACCCCTCAGACTGGTGCTTGGTCCCCCTATACTCTGCAGGCCAGCAGCTAAAGCTGCCAAGTGGCGCTGGTTGGCTGTGCTGGCGTCTCAGTGGCTTCTCGCCCTGGGGGCAAAAGGCATGCACTCCCACTTACTGGGTCCCAAAGTCCAGACTGCACTGACCTCTCACTTTGTCCTTGGCATCTATGTGTTGATAAATCTGGAAACGGCCACAGCTGCTGCTGATCTGGAGTGCCTCTGGCCAGGGGCTGGTCCGGCCCACCCTGGGGCTAAAGCCTCTGTGTGGGTCTGGGCTCACTCCCAGAGCACTGTGCTGGCCAATTCCTGCCAGCCTGCCGTGCTGTCCTCAGTGGGAGGTTAACTTCACTGTGTCATTTTGTGGGTTCTTCAGCTCCAAAGTTTGTGTAGAGTCCCCTTTTTACATGGATTGGGGAAGGTGGAAGTGGGAGCCATGGAGAGGTCGTGTTTCTGCTCTGCCATCTTGACTCCACCCCCCCCAAAGAACTATCTTTTGCTGCTTTTTATATCCTAGTGCTTAGAATAGTTCCAGTCACCTTGTAGAACCTTAATGTTTATTAATTGATTAATTGATATATTGTTGCTTATTAAGTCTTACTAAGACCAATTCCCTTATGCAGGTTATTAGAAACAACTGCCTTCCTATTCCCACAGTATAATTCTCCCACTTCCCTAATTGAGGGAGCAGTCACCAAAAATGGCTCATGTGATAGATTTTATTTTAGCAAAAAAATTTTTCATTCCATTGTAACCAACTTCCAGTTTTGTGTAGCTTCATTTAAAGTTGTGAAGAATACTTCATAGGAGATTTCTGAGGTTTTCTAAAAATAAGTTCAATGTTTGGGACATGTTTTAGCATTTTGAATTACTACTGCATTTTGAACATCTGTTGGACCCTTGTTAACCTTCCGAAGGACATAACCCAGATCAATGTTGCAGATAAAATGCAACCGCACACTCTGAAATCTTTCAGACATGAGAAAATTTACTCTAATAGATGAACTTGAGTGCACTGTTACAACTACAATTTACATAAAGAGCATTAACAAGTGTAACAATAAAAGTGGAAGCAGATCAATGAATATGTTATTGGTAAGTTTCCTATTTAAAAAAAAACTCCACACATAAGTAAATAGGAAAGAACTGATTAACTATAGAGATAAGTACAAAAGGAATAGCTCTTGTTTTCCTATTATTTGTAAAGTGAATAAATGCCAAATTGTGAAACTTTAATGAGAATCAGTGAACAATACCAAATGTTTGGGAAGAGACTATTTCAAAAAGAAAATTTTAATTTGCTTTCAGCTGTTAATAACTTCATGTTCCCAAAAGAATAACATTAGTCTTTGGTTGTTATTGTGATCATTTTCTTTATTGAATAGGACAAACCTGGATTGTTACAAAGCAGAATATTGAGGGGTTCAAATTCCCTATTAATAAATTTTGCCCTTTTCTAGACCTTGCTTCTTCTTTTCTTTCTAGGAAGGAGAGATGAATGATACCACTGCATTCTAGAAAACTTTAAGGGAATATTAGAAGTCAAAGTGCTCAGTTTTCATTAGCAACATCATAAGTTAGCAATTTATACTGTTATGTTCTGTTGCTTGGGAGGTAGTATAGGGGCAAAAGAAGCTACCCCTCCGTCACATGGTTAGAGCAAGAGTATTAGATCTATGGAAAGAGTAGCTCCCAATGGGTTAGGAACTGATGGAGGAAGCATTTTCTATTGTGAATAGAGCTGGATACTCTTGATTCAAAGTTTAATTGGAAAAGTGGTTGAGAAAGCTATCCACTGTCCTTTATATATGGCAGAACTTGAAACGGAGAAAACAAAATATTGTTTCCAATCATCAAGAGGGCAAAGCTAGACAGGTATGAATGGTAGCAAGAATGAATGTGAAAAGGAGTTATATGACAACTTTTGGGAAAGTATAAGGACTTCAAGACTCAGGTCTTCAGAAATCTGTCTTCACTTTCCACTCTTCTTTTCTGATTAAAGAAGATATAAGAAATTTTACTTTTTTCTCCCTTTCTGTTTTTTCCTTCCCTTTCCTTCATGGACTTTCCTCATCCTCTAATTATTATTCTTCTCTCCTCTCCTTCCCACCCAAGAGAATCTTCTTCTCTCTCCTATCCCCCTCTCCTCTCCTCTGTTTCTGACTCTATTTTTTGTGCCTGTCTATCTCTGTCTGTCTCTGTGTGTGTCTCTGTCTCTGTTTCTGTCTCTGTACATCTCTCTGTCTCTCTCTCTATATATATATATAAGAATACCACCTAGCTCTTCAACCTGACACTGACATAATAGACACTACTGAAACTAGGAAAGGGATACACAGAAAATCTTCCTTTCAAGAATATTTTTGGATTATCATTTAAAATTCTATTTAATTGTTAATGATTCGTTTTAATAGTCATAATCCATAGACTTGTTAATTCTCAGCTTACTAAGAATTTCCTCTATAGGGGCAGCTAGGTGGCACAGTGCCCTGGAGTCAGGAGGACCTGAGTTCAAATCCGACCTCAGACACTTGACAAAAAAAAAACCCTAGCTGTGCAACCTTGGGCAAGTCTCTTAACCCCAATTGCCCTACATTCCCCTCTCCAAAAAAGAAAAAAAAAGAAGATCCTCTATAGTCTAAATGCTTCATAATCGTATGAAGTATCTTTCTCTTGAGAAAACTTGTGTACTTATTTTGTCACTGTTGAGCTCCCTAGACATTCACTGACATGTGCCTAGATGATGTGAAGAGTACTGAGCTATCAAAAATATGATAGTACAGAGGACAAGAGATGCATGGTTGACTACTGATAGTGTTGAAGAACACAATCTGGACTGCTTTACTATAGTTTAAGAGAGCTGAACACCAGATTCCTGACAAGAAATTGAGTACAATTCAAATGGAAGAAAGAATGTGTATTGCATAGAGAATGACTGATCTGGGAGATGGAACCAAGATGGCAGAGCTAAGGCAGGGGCCCACCTGAGCTCTCCCCTAAACCTCTCCAAATATCTTTAAAATTATTCTAAACAAATACTAGAGCATCAGAACTCACAAAAAAAAGTGAAACAAATGCCCAACCCAAAATAACTTGGAAGATTGACAGGAAAAATCTGTCAAATCTAGGTGAGAGTAGAGAACAATCCAGCACAGGCCACACCAACAGAGCCCCTGTCCCAATAAACCAGGAGCAGACCTTAGGAGTAACTAAATCAACAGTGGCAGCAGAGCAGGTGCTTCCAGAGTTCTCAGGCCACAGATGGTAAAGGTGATTATATAAAGGTCTCTTTGCTAGAACTGAGGCAAGAATTTATTGATTTGCCCATACTCTGACCAAGCTCACAATCCTGGGTGGCAGTCCCAGGGCAAGGAGGAGCACTAGCATAGAAAAGCTTGCAGTATCAGTGGAGAGGGGACCCTCCTCACAGTTCCAGGGCAGAAAAGAGTGCTTGTGGTCACTTACAGAGCAGAACACAGACCAGGAGAGAAGTAAATACCTCTTCTTAGATCATACCACCTTGGAAGAACTGAAAACTTACAGGTCTCTAGAAATATCTCTGAAAACAGTTGCATGAAATGCCTGAAGCTTGGGGCAGTACAACCTCTACACTGGAAGTATAGTCCTACCTTAACAAAGAGTTAAAAAGTCAAGTAATTCACTGGGGAAATGAGCAACAGTAGAAGAAAAACTCTGACTATAGAAAGTTACTATGGTGACAAGGATGATCAAAACACACACTCAGAAGAAGACAACAAAGTCAAAGCTCCTACATACAAAGCATCCAAGAGTCTCAGACCACAGAAGAGCACAAAAAGGATTCTGAAGATTAAGTAAAAGAGGTAGAGTAAAAATTGGGAAGAGAAATGAGAGTGATACAAGAAAATCATGAAAAATGAGTCAACAGCTTTGTAAAATAGATACAAAAAAAAATATTGAAAAAATAACAACTTAAAAATAGAGTAATCCAAATGGTAAAAGTGGTACAAACATCCAAGGAGGAGGAGAATGCCCTAAAAACCAGAACTGACCAAATGGGAAAGCAAGTACAAAAGGTCACTGAAGAAAATAAGTCCTCAAAAATTAGAATGGAGCAAATGGAAGTTAATGACTTCATGAGAAATCAAGAAAAAATCAAACAAAATCAAAAGAATGAAAATAATAGAAAATAATGTGAAATATCTCATTGGATAAATAACAGACCTGGAAAATAAATGGAGGAGAGAGAATTTAAAAATTATTGAACTACCTGAAAACCATGATCAAAAAATGAGTCTAGACATCATCTTTCAAGAAATTATCAAGGAAAACTACCTCGATAGTCTAGAACCAGAAGGTAAAATTGAAATTGAAAGAATCCACTGATCACCTCATGAAATAGATCCCAAAATGAAAACTCCCAGGAATATTATAGCCAAATTTGAGAATTCCCAAGTCAAGGAGAAAATATTGCAAGCATCCAGAAAGAAACAATTCAAGTATGGTGGAGTCACAGTCAGGATAACACAAGATTTAGCAGCTTCTACATTAAAAGACTGAAGGGTTTGGAATATAATATTCCAGAAGGTAAAGGAGCTAGGATTGCAACCAAGAATCAGCTGAGTTTAATCCTTCAGGGGGAAAATGGACAGAAAATTCAGTGAGACAGAGGAATTTCAATCATTCTTGATGAAAAAACCAAAGTTGAATAGAAAATTTGACTTTCAAATAGAAGATGTGATATTACACTAAAGCTCTACAAAACTGAAAGGCAAGTACAGTGCAATACTGCTAGTAGGTCTTTTTCAAAAGATGGTTAGGAGAAAAGGAAAAAAATTAAATGTTCAAAAATACTTATGGCAGGTTTCTTTGTGGTGGCAAAGAAATGAAAATTACACAGATCCCCATCAATTGGTGAATAGCTAAACAAGTTGTGATATATGACTGTGATGTAATACTACCATGCTATAGGAAATGATGGGCTCAATGATCTTCAAAAAACATGGAAAGACTTGCAAAAAAATAATGAAAAAATGAGCAAAATAAAGTAAACATTGTACACAGTAAAAGCAATATTGTTTTGAGAACATATTTGAGCAACTAAGTCATTTTAACTATTATATATATCCAAATTAACTATAAAGGACATATGCTATGTGCATTGAGAGAAAGAACTGATACATAGAAGTATATATAGAACAATTTTACATATATATGCCTATTTGTGTCTTATGGTAGCTATCTCTAGGGTGGGGGTAAGGAAAAAAAGAAATTTACATAACTTTATTATATACCTAAAAGAAATGGCAAGTTGTACATAATAAATTTGCAGTTTCATGTGCAGCCACCTTTTTTATTATACTACATTACAGAAATGAGTATTTTATTCCACAAATTAAAAATAAAATAAATTGTAAAAATAAAATAAATTGTAAAAATAAAATAAATTGTAAAAATAAACTTAAAAAAAATCTCCAGGGCCTCCTCAATGAGATGCCATTGCTGTTTCTGTTGCTGCTACAAATGATGATGAAGATAACTAGCATTTATATACTTTTTATTTATGTACTTTTAAATTGTATATATTAACTATATGCCAAACACTATGCTAAGCACTTTACAATTACTTTCTCATTTGATCCTCACAAGAAATCCATGATTATTAAAAAATGACCCACTTACCAAATTATTTGTAAAAAATCAATGAACCCAAAATGACTATTGTCCACAGCAATCCATGAAGATGAAGAGTCAGTCCACTGGGTAAGTGCATCCGAACATATATTTGGGATGGGAAGAGGCCAAGAATGAGTAAACAAGGAGAGACTGGTTCAGATTGTATCTAGAAAATTGCACAGTACTATTTAACTATATTAAGATGATCCATTGTGTAAACACTAATCTTTTCAATATACTCTCCAAGAGTTGTTTTATAGTTGCAAGCCTTAGAACCACAATTTCTAAGTAAAGTTAAAGGAGGCCCAAATATCTATGAAGAGATGCATTGTGAGTTCAATTAAGCTATAACATAGTGACAAAGGTGTCCTACACTTAAGAAGTAGTATAAGTATGTCTCTTCTTTCCATCCTTAAGAATGCTTTTCACTGATGCTACCAAACTTTTTGCTCAAGGGATTGTCATAGGAGAAGTTATCCCAATGTACCAGACTAGAAACAAAACTGACAATTTCTGGGGTGCTCTTTCTTTTTCTTCTTTTTTCAGGAGAGAATCTACATATATACAGGAATAAGAATAGACAATTATAATCTGTAACAAGGTTAGATTATCCACTAGTTTCATGTCAGATTAATAACAGGAATTTAGGTTAGTTCAATATTGGGAAAACTATAAATATAATATATACCATGTTAAAAATAACAAAAATCTCATGATTATGTCATTAGAAGCAGAAAAAAATTTGACAAACTATAATATTTTTTCAATGTTAAAATATTAAAAAGCATGGGAAATTGACTCTTTCCTTAATGTGATAAATAGTATCTATCAAAAACAAAGAACTGGCATTATCTATAATGGAGAAACACTAAAGAACTTTCTAATAGAATCAGAGATAAAGCAAATTATGTCTATCACCACCATTATATGACATAGTAAATGCTAGTTATAGCAAAGGACAAGAAAAATAGAGGGAATAAGTATAAGCAAAGAGGAAATAAAACTGTCACCTTTTAAAGTTTATGGTAGTTTACTAAATAATCCTAGAGATTAAATTATATTTAGGTAATTAATAGCCAATAAAGTATCACAATATAAAATAATTCCATGAAAAATTTCAAATTTTCTGCATATTACAAATGAAACCAAGCAGGAAGAGATAAAACAAAGAAATTCTGTTCAAACTACTAAATCCATAAAATATCTGGAAAAGTATTTACCAATACATACTTAGGAATTACATGGTTGCAACTACAAAATACCCTCTACAAAAATAAATGAAAATACATAGAGGAATATTGGTTGCTTACAGTTGAAATCTATTAACATAATAAAACAGCAATAATACCTAAATTGTTTTATATATTTATAATCATACCACTTAAACTTCTAAACAGTTACTGTATGGAACTAGACTAAATACTAACATAATTTATCTGGAGGAACAAGAGGTTAAAATAGTGAAAAAACATGGATAATGAGGACCTAGTACTGTCAGATCTCAAACTAAACTTCCAACCAGTAATCATTAAAACTATATAAGGGGCAGCCAGGTGGCTCAGTGAGTAAGAGCACTGGCCACAGAGTCAGGATGACCTGGAATCGAATCTGGGCTCTGATACTTAGCACCACACCCAGAAATAACTGGCTGTGTAACCTTGAGCAAGTTACTTAACCTCAATTACTTACAAAAAGAAAAAAACTATACAGCATTTAATAAAAATTGAAAAACTGATCAATTAAACAGAAGAAGTATACAAGACCCTGAATCAACCACAGTAGCTTTTTGTTTGATACACTCAGAATACCAACTACTGGTATAAGAACTTAATATTTTAAAAAATAAAATAAAATAGAAACACCAGGGAGCAAAGTCTAAATCAAAGGCAGAAATTACTTCTCAATGTGTTGGACATATTCCAAGTTAGATATTTTTAAATGACAATCAATAAATCTGTTGGTTCAACTGCTAGGAAAATTGGAAATTCACCTGGGAGAAGTTAGGCTTAGATCAACATTTCATTTAAACTCCATAGATGTGTGAACTTTATCCAAAGGGTCATAACATAAACAAATTACAACATAAGGGAAGGAGGTTTATTTCACAACTACAGGAAGGGGGAATTATTTTCCAAATATGGAATAGAGGTGATCATAAAGAATAAAACTTGCTATTTTTATTACATAAAATTGAAAAGTTTTTGAAGAAGTAAAATCAATGCAGCTAGAATTAGAAAAGAAATAATTAACTGGAAAAATCTTTGCAGCAAATTTCTCTGATAAAGGTCTGAGATCCCAGATTGAAAAGAATCTTTGAGAATAAGAACTATTTTTCAAGAGATAAAAAGTCAAATAATATAAATGGTTTTCAAAATAAAAACTGTAAGCTATCAACAAATATGTAAAATGCTCTAAATCACTAACAAGAGAAATGTTCATTAAAACAGCACACCCACAAGTTTAGCAAAGATGTCCAAAAAAAATCTTTCTTTGAAGTCATGACAATTGTTGGAGGGGTTGGGAGAGGTCATTTACTATTGATAGTATATTGGTAGTACTGTGAATTGGTCTAACTGTTCTGGAAAACAATTTGGAAACTGTACCCTAAATTCATTTAACTGTGCATGCCCTTTTACCCAGTGATGCCACTACTAGCCACATACCCCAAAGAAATAAAAGAAAGGAGAAAGTGTACCATACATACAAAGATATTTACAGCAACACTTTTTTGTTTTAGTAAAGAACCATTAATAAAGTGGGTGCAAATAAACTGGGGAATAGCTAAACAAATTAAGTTACATGAATATAACTGAATTACAGAAACTTGGGCAGATGCATATAAATTGATACAATGAAGTAAACAAACCATAATAATTAATATAAAGAAACTTCAATAATGAAAAGAAGAACAACTGATAGATTCAAGACTGCTGATCAGTTAAATGATAAATCACAACTCCAGAAGAGTGATTTTTCCTATTTCTTAGTGGAGAGATGATGGACTAGAGGTACAAAATGAGATATATATTTTCAGACTTGACTAATACATTCATCTGTTTTGATCACACTAATTTGTTATAAAGTAGGCCTATGGAGGATGAGATGAGGAGCTGTTGAAGGTAGGGTGAATAAGAGCAAAAAAAGAAAAGAACATAATTCAAGTATTATTAAAAAAAACAAAAAGAAACCAGAAGAGTTTTAGCAAGGGACACAAACAGGAAAATATTAGTTCTATCATATTAAATTTAATATATATTTTTTAAGATGAACTGTATATAATAGAGATAATTTCACATACTCTCTTATTCTGTTTTTGTATGTGGAGATATTCATGTTTATTGATGATTATAAAGTTCATTACTAAAAAAAAAACTTTAAATAGCAGATCTAATGACTATAGGGGAGAAGGATATCCCCCCCCCCACTAATAGTAAATAATTCCTTGGGGCACAGGCTGATATATTCTTATCCATGAAGCCATAATGTTTCTTGCCCTAGGAAGTAGCAGTGATATAAACTTTCAACCATATGGCAGCTATGTAGGGGGAGCTACATGGTACAAGTGGGAGTAATTTCTGAACTCCAGGAGTAGTGATCCTTTCTGATTCCTAATACTCTAGATAGCATAGAAAAAAGTTTGTTAATATCATCATTCTTTAATTCTAGCCTATCAGAGGAGTGTGGTTTTCCTAGGCAATACAATTCAGGAATCTGTACTTATAAGTACAAAAGTGGTGTTTCACAAATAGTGCTAACCTTGAGGGATTCTTTCTAACTAACATCAAGTTTAATAATTCAGGGATTCAGACTAGTATTATGAAAGATGGAATTTCCTGAGGAAAATCCCCCTTAGCAAAAGAAGAAGTGCTAAAAGGAGCAAGTGACTAAAGTGAAAAAGGGGAAGCAAAAGACTTAGATTTTGACAGGGGGCAGAGCCAATATGACAGAGTGAAAGCAGGGACTTACCTGAGATCTCCCACAAAATATATCAAATACCTCTAAATAATGAGTCTGAACAAATTCTAGAGCTACAGAATCCACAAAGAGACAGAGTGAGGCATATTTCCAGCCCAAGACAATCTGGAAGGCACAAAGCCATTATAGTAGAGGGAAAGAAGGGAGGGAGATGACCATCATTTGAACTTTATTCTCATTGAATTTGACTCAAGGAGAAAACAACAGACTCAGGTATGGAAATCTAACTTTCCCTATAGGCACATGGAGGGGGCAGGGAAAAGAAAAGAGAGAGAGGAATAGAAGGGATAGAAGTAGTAATGGGAAAGGGGGGGCTGAAAGAAGGAAGGGAAGATTGAGGGAGGGAATGGTTAAAAGCAAAACTCTAGTGAGGAGGGAAAGGGAGAAAGGAGGAAGAAAAGTACAAATGGGGGTGATAGGAACGTTTCTGATAAGATCAGGAGGGAAACAAGGATGTCCATTATCACCACTGTTGTTCAATATGGTACTAGAAATATTAGTTTTAGCAATAAGAAGAGAAATTTAAGGAATTAGAATAGACAAAGAAGAAACAAAGCAATCACTCTTTGCAGATGATATGATGTTATACTTAGAGAATCCAAGAGAATCAAGTAAAAAAACTACTTGAAATAATAAATAAGTTAAGCTACAGGATATAAAATAAACCCACATAAATCCACAGCATTTCTATATATTACTAACAAAGCCCAATAGCAAAAGATAGAAAGAGAAATTCTATTTATAGCTACTGTGGACATTATAAAATATTTGGGAATCTACCTGCCAAAATAAACCTAGAAATTATACAAACACAATTACAAAACACTTTCCACACATATTAAGTCATATCTAAATAATTGGAAAAACATCAGTTGCTCATGGGTAGCCCAAACTAATATAATAAAAATTACAATTCTACCTAAATTAATTTACTTATTCAGTGCCATACCAATCAAATTACCAAAATATATTATTTTAGAGAGCTAGAAAAAAATAACAAAATTCATCTGGAAGAGCAAAAGGTCCAAGGAGCAGCTAGGTGGTGCAATGAATAGAGCACCGGTCCTGGAATCAGGACCTGAGTTCAGATCTGGCCTCAGACACTTAACACACCAAAAAAAAAAAAAAACTAGTCATGTGACCTTGGGCAAGTCACTTAACCCCAATTGCCCTACCTTCCCCCCTCCAAAAACCAAAAAGAAAAAAGAGGAACAAAAGGTCCAAAACATCAAGAGAATTTATGAAAAGAAATGCTAGGGAAAGAGGCCTACTCATACCAGAACTTAAGTTGTATTATAAAGCAGCAATCATCAAAACTACTTGGTGCTGTCTAAGAAATAGAGTGGTAGATCAGTGGAATAGTTTAGGTACACAAAACATGGTAATCAATAACTATAGTACTCTACTGCTTGATAAACCCAAGAATTCCAGTTTCTGGGATAAGAACTCACCATTTGACAAAAACTTCTGGGAAAACTGTAAAATAGTATAGCAAAAACTGGGCATAGACCAATATCTTATACTGTATACCAAAATAAAGTCAAAATGGGTCCATGATTTAAATATAAAGATTATACTATAAACAAACTAGGAGAGCAAGGAATAGTTTACTTGTCAGATTCATGGAGAATGGAAGAATTTATGACCAAACAAGAGACAGAGAATACTATGAAATGGAAAATGGATAATTTTGATTACATTAAATTGAAAAATGTTTGTACATACAAAACCAATGCAACCAAGATTTGGAGGGAAGTAGAAAACTGGGAAAGAATTTTTACAACTAGTATCTCCCACAAAGATCTTGTTTCTAAAATATATAGAAAACTTATTCAATTTTAGTGAGAATTTAAGTCATTCCCCAATTGATAAGTGGTCAAAGGATATGAGTGGGTAGTTTTCAGAGGAATAAATTAAAGATATCTATAGTCATATGAAAAAATGCTCTAAATCATTATTGATTAGAGAAATGCAAATCAAAACAACTCTGAGGTACCACATTACACCTGTCAAATTGGCTAACATGACAGAACAGGAAAATGATAAATGCTGTTGGAAAACTGGAACACTAATGCATTATTGTTGGAGTTGTGAACTGATCCAACCATTTTGGAGAGCAATTTGGAACTATGCCCAAAGGGCTATAAAAATGTGCACACTCTTTGACCCAATAATACCACTCCTAGGGCTGTATCCCAAAGAAATCATACAAATGGGAAAGGGACTCCTATAAATAAAAATATTTATACCAGATCTTTTTGTGGTGGCAAAGAACTGGAAGTTGAGGGGATGCCCATAAACTGGGGAATGGCTAAACAAGTTGTATATGAATGTAATGGAATACTATTGTACTATAAGAAATGATGAGCAGGCAGACTTTAGAAGAATGTGGGAAGTCTTATATGAACTAATGCTGAGTTAGGGAAGCACAACCAGGAGAAAATTGTACACAGTTACAGCCACATTGCGTGATGACTAACTTGGATACACTTGGCTCTTCTCAACAATGCAAGGTTCTAAGACAACTCCAAAAGGTTCATGATGGAAAATGCTATCCACATGCAAAGAAAGAATTATGGAGTCACATCAAAGAATACTATTTGCTCTCTTTCTTTTTTGTTTTATTTCATTTTTTCTTTCTCATGTTCATTTCATTGGTTATAATTCTTCTTTGCAACTTGACTAATGTGAAAACATGTTTAATGTGAATGTATATGTAGAGCCCCTTTCAGATTGCATGCCATCCTCGGGAGGAGGGAGGAAAAGAAGGGGGAGAAAATCTGGAACTCAAAAGGTTGTGGAACTTAATGTTGTAAACTAAAAATAAATATTTTTTTTTAAAAAAGAGAGACTTAGATTTTGAATGCCGCTGTTGTAAATTATTCAGAAAAGAATTTGGCTTTCTAGCAGCTTCAAGTGTGTTTCCCTTCTGCAGAAGGCTAAAACACAAGTTGACACTATTACTCTGGAAGATTTTAGTACCCAGTGAAAATGGAACTCATTGTAAAGAAAAGGAAAGTAAATCAATTCTTCATAGACAATTGTGTGTGTGTGTGTGTTTCATTGTCTATGAGAGTTTGTGAATCATTTTATAAGTGCTTTTTTAAATTTTCTGCAGCATGAAATAAATACTGTCCCGTGTCATTAAGAAAAAAGTTGTATATAAAAAATAAAATTGAAGAAATTGGAGATCAGAAAAGTTGGTACAGTCATGTGGCCCAAATAATGCATAACAGAAAGACAATGCAAGTGTTTTTCTGGTGTCTTCAAAATGTTTTTAAAAATAAATTTTAAAAAGCCTGGAAGAAGACTTCTAACACACTGGATGTGTTTTCTGCAGGGGATTTATGGAAGAATGTGGACAAGAATCATAAAGAATGAAAAGGCATGAACAAATTACAATTTGCACCAATGTTAAGTTAATAAGCATTTATTATGCACTTTCAAAGTTCCAGACACTGTGTTAAGTGCTGAGAATACAAATAGAAACAAAAAGAACAGTTCTTGCCTCCAAAACATCAAAAGCTAATGAGAGAAGACAAATAAATAAAGAGAAACTGAAAGGGATAGAGGAATAAGAGGTGGCAGTCTAAGAGGGGGAAAGAGGAAAAGGAAGACTATTCACTATGATGAGTACACCAGTCTATCAAAGAATACAAGAAGAATGTTACCTACTAGATTATAGAATCAGAGTTCATAAGATCATAGGACTAGAGTCAGAAGAGACCTCAGCAGCCATCTCAATTTATCAATAAACATTTAAGTCCCTACTATGTTCCAGATACTATTTTAAGAGTCTAAACAAACTTTGGAGCTGCAGAACCCACAAAATTACACAGAGAAGCTAACCTCCCACTGAGGACAGACCAGCAGGAATTAGCCAGCGCAGGGCTTTGGGAGCTGAGCCCAGCCCCACGCCAAGGCTTGAGCCCCAGGGCCTGTCCAGCTGCCAGCCTGAAGGACTCCAGATCAGCAGCAGCTGTGGCTGTTTCCAGAGTTATCAACACATAGATGGGAAGGACAAAGTGAGAGGTCAGTGCAGTCTGGACTTTGGGACCCAGTAATTGGGCGTGCATACCTTTTGCCCCCAGGGCGAGAAGCCACTGAGATGACAGCACAGCCAGCCAGTGCCCCTTGGCAGCTTCAGCTGCGGGCCTGCAGAGTATAGGGGGACCAAGCACCAGTCTGAGGGGTAATTGCTCTTGCTTTAACCTGCTTGGATCTGGATTGCAATCGCGTGGAGGTCCTGCAGTGTGTGTCCAGCTTGCCAAAGCTTGTGGAGACCTCAGAGAGGGCACCCATCTAATGCCTCCAGCAGCTCAGAAAACCCCAGCGTTTGGGACGAAAGCTCCCCTGTCTGGTGGCAGAGTCCTACTGTGGCAAAAAGCCCAGGGCTCAAGTGACTGAGGGGTGACATGACCAGGCAAAGGAAACAAAGCAGACAGAAGATTCCAACATTACACTCCTATTTTGGGGACAAAAAGGAGCAAAGCATGGAACAGGAGGAAGACAGCGAAGTCAGAACTCCTGCACCAAAAGCTTCAAAGGAAAATATGAGCTGGTTACAGGCTATAGAGGACCTTAAGCAGCACATAAGAGAAGTGGAGGAAAAATTGGGAAGAGAAATGAGAACAGTGCAGGAAAATTATGAAATGAGAGTCAACAACCTGACTGAGGAAAATACTACCTTAAAAAATAGACTAACTCAAATGGCAAAAGAGGCTCAAAAAGGCAATGAGGAGAAGAAGGCCTTAAAAAGCCAAATTTGCCAGATGGAAAAAGAATCACAAGAGCTCACTGAGGAGAATCATTGCTTCAGAATTAGAGTGGAGCAAATGGAAGCTAATGACTTTATGAGAAATCAAGATGCTGTTAAACAGATCCAAACAAATGAAAGAATAGAAGGCAAGGTGAAATATCTCATGGGAAAAACCACTGACCTGGAAAATATATCCAGGAAAGATAATTTAAAAATTATTGGACTGCCTGAAAGCCATGATCAAAGTAAGAACCTAGAAATCATCCTCCAGGAAGTTCTCAAAGAAAACTGCCCTGATGTTTTAGAACCAGAGGGCAAAATAGAGTTTGAAAGAATCCACCGATAACCTCCTCAAAAAGATCCCAAAAAGAAAACTCCTAGGAATATTATAGCCAGGTTCCGGAATTCCCAGATTAAGGAGAGAATATTACAAGCAGCCAGGAAGAAACAATTTGAATATTGTGGAAACACAATAAGTATAACCCAGGATCTGGCAGTTTCTATACTGAGGGATCAAAGGCCTTGGAATATGATATTCGAGAGGGCAAAGGAGCAGGGATTAAAACCAAGAGTCACCTACCCAGAAAAATTGAGTATTATGTTTCAGGAGAAAATATGGTCATTCAGTGGAATAGAGGACTTTCAAGCATTCCTGTTGAAAAAAACAGAATTGAATAGAAAATTTGACATTCAGATACAAGAAGCAAGAGAAGCATGACAAGGTAAACAGGGAAAAGAAATCATAAGGAACTTATCAAAGTTGAACTATTGTATCAGCAATGCCATATTCACAATGCCTATAGAGATTACAAATATGCTGATATAATTATCCATTACAAAATACGTCATGTTCGCCATATGAGGAAATAAACTAGAAAATTTATTAAGATACCAAAAGACTGAGTCCCAAAACCAGAAAGTGAAAGCCATCACAGTAGTTATGATATTGGCACAGGTAGATAAAGTAGAAAGCACCCACATTTTCAAGCCTTTAAAACAGAACAGGCTACCTCAGGCAAAGGTCCTCCTCTCCTCACACACAGCAACCACCCAGCGTCCTGGAAGCGCGCTCCCAGCAGCTCCGGCCCCTGGCAGTCCTCAGCAGGAGTCCTTAGCAGAAAGTCTTTAGCAGTCCTAACTCAAAAAGGGCTTCGCGCTGCCACTGCCTCTGCTGCTGCCGACGTCACCACCACCGCCAGCCACCGCAGGAACGCTAGCTTGGCTTCCGCTTCCTCTTGCTCCGCCCCTTCCTGCTATGTCAGCAAGTCCAACGGGGCATGGAAGATCTTTAAATCCCATAACCCTTACAACTATTAACATTCCTACATGGAAAAACAATAATTGTAACTGATGAAACTTTTCTTGGTAGTTGAAGGGAATACAAATATATATGGCTATATTTGAGGGTATATGGGCATATGAATACATATGTGAATGTGTGTATATATGTTTACAGGTATACATAGATAGAGGGCACAGGACCAATTTAACAGGAAGGGATGATACTTAAAAGGTGAAATTAAGAGGTGAGAGGGGAATATAATGAGAGGAGATGGGGAGAGACAGAATGGGGTGAACTATCTCATATAGAAGAGGCAAGGGAAAATGGTTACAATGGAGGGGAAGAATAGGATGGCAAAAGGGAATGGATCAACCTTATTCCCATTGAATTTGGCTTGTGGAGGGAATGAAATACACACTAAATAGGGTATCTCACCCTACAGGAGAGTAGCAGGGAAGGGGATGAGAAGGGGGATGATGGAAGGGAGGGCAGGCTGGGGAGAGGGAAGTTGGAAGCACCCACTTTTGAAAAGGGACGGGATCAAAGTAGAGAACAGAACAAGTGGGAGGTGGGATAGGAGGGAGGGAAATATAGCCAGTCTTTTACAATATATCTATTATGTTATTGTTTTGCATTAGCCACATGTGTACAACCTATACTGAACTGCTTATCTTCCCAGTAAGGGTGGGTGACAAGGGATGAAGGGAATGAATCTGGGATTCAAAGTTTTAAAATCAAATGTTTAAATATACATACATATATATATATACATACATATATATATATATATATATATACCATTATTAATACTATTTTACATGTAATTGGGAAATAAAATATACAGGCACTGGGGCATAGAGATCCCCTGGAAAATTCAAAATGGGTATAGGAGAAAATATGGGAGAGAGCAGATTGGAGGAGGGGATATCCTGTGCGACTGCTATTTTGGGGCAGTGGGTAGGGGAAAAACGGGGAGAAAATGTGTAACTCAAAATCTGGCAGAAATGAATGATGTAAATCATTTGAAAAAAAAAAACAGATGGGGATAAAAAAAAGCAAAAGACAGTCCCTGCCTCCAAAGAGTTTATTATCCAATAAGGGAGACAATATGCCAACAAATCTACATAAAGCAAGCTTTATACCAGATAAATATGAAATAATTAGTAGAGGGAAGGCACTAAAAATTAAGAGGAATTGGAAAATGCTTCCAGTAAAAGGTGTTAATTTAGTTAGGACATAAAGAAAGCTGGGGGTTCAGTAGGTGGAGATAAAGAGGGAGAGCATTGCAGATATGAGGAAGAGCCAGAGAAAAAATACCAAGCATATTTATGCTGTTCATAGTATATCCAGGAGACCAAAATCCCTGGATTGAAGAGTACATGTCAGGGAGTAAGGTGTAAGAACTTATAAGGTAGGAGGGAACCAAGTTATAAAGGGCTATGAATGTCAAATAGAGCACTTTATATTTGATCCTGGAGGCAGAAGGGAGACACTGAAGTTTGAGTAGTGGAGCAGCATGATTAGTACTATATTTTATCTGGTCCAACCACCTTTTTTACAAATGAGTAAAGTGAAACCTAAAGGGACTGTGACTTGCCCAAAACTGCACAACCAACAAGTGACACGGTAGAATTTAAACCCAAGTCCTCTGATTCAGGATTCACTAATTCAGTGTTCTTTCCACTAAATTCTTTGAAAATGGGAACTATTTTTTTCATATCTCACATTGTTTCTTGCATAAATTACCAATCAATCAATGAACATGTATTAAGCATCTACTTTGTTCTAGGCAACAGGATAGGTACTGGGGGCTTACAAATGCAAAAAAAAAAAAAAACAATCCCTACTTGCAAGAAGATTACATTCTAACGAGGAAGACACATGCATAAATTTATAATGAATAAATACAAAGTGGTAAAGTATAAAGAGGGAATGAAAGGGAAGGGGAAAGAAGGGAAGGGAAGGGTAGGATGGACTTTGGGAAACACCTGCAGTTGAATAGTATGACATGGTTGATGAGCCACCAAATAATTAGGCACTTAAATATTCATTGAATTAACGAGAAAATAGTATTGACTGCTAATAAGCAAAACATTTATTATTTTGTCAGAGTAAGTAAGAGCTAGAAATGACTACAAGACAAAAATGGTCAAAATTGCTTCTGGTAACAAAGCTGATTTTTAAAAAAAACTTGCAATGGAAAGCACAATAGAAAATATCAGCAAACTCCAATGACTCCCTATCATCTCCAGGATAAAGTACAAAATCCCCCAGCTCTAGGAATTTTTTCCACCTGTCCTCCACTTCTGGAATATTCCACTTCCTCCATCAACTCACATCTAATTACATACACTTTATAATTTAGGAGTTACATTGCAAGTGATAATATTTCACAATCTACATGTCTTAATATAAGTATGCCTAGATTCACCAACTTTAACTGAATTCCTACTGTGATGCCCTGTTCCATCATGGAGGTAACACATGTTTCCATTAGGTTGTACAAACAAAACAAAAGCTCTAGAGCATCCTATCTATCACATTGGAAAAAGGTTTTTCAGGGGATAAGTCTCATACTCTGTCATCCAAAGACCAGGCTAAGAGAAGAGAGAATCATACCAGAAGGAGGTCATCAGTAATTCTGAAATGAATTTTCTTTTTTGCTATGGCAACCATTAAGGGATTAAGAACAAAGAGTTACAATGTGTGTTGATGGAGGAAGTAGCCACATTGATGAAATCATGGATCCATTAAAGCAAAGGTATACAAAAACTTGGAATACATGAATTCCAACAAAAACAATTTAAATCAGGTAACTATGGTTCAGATTACAGACTCCCAGGTCCCCTTGACTATGTTTTTCAGGAAATGTGTTCCCCATTACCTCACACACCCTGTGTGTTCCAATGAGCGTGTTCTTCCATTTGTTTATTTAGTTTTGAGTCACTGCTTCTATTGTGTTTCTGTTTCTTCCTCTTTCAATCCAAGATGACCTGCTCATTTCTGAAAGGCAGTAGCTTTTACAAAGTGTTAGGAAATAATATCAATGCATGGGAAGAGAAGTAGAAGTTAGTTAACTGTAGATTAGGGACCTCAATGAGAATTATGTATTTTTTGATGTGTTCCATTCCAAAGAGTTATCATCATTGCTTCTTTTTTAGACATATAATCCATCCACATATATAAAAGTGACAGAAAAATAGACATATATATGATACCTAGATATTTTGAAGCTATCTAGATTATTTTATCTGCAAAGTCTCATTTCAATATGAGTTTTAAATGTTTCCTCACATGCTTAAGTATGTGCTTCTCATGTTTACCCACTCCCTGCTTATCCTACCACCCTTGCTGGCTGTCCATTATTCTAATTGAAGTGGGAAGGTCAGGGAAAATGTTTCAGCAAAAATGTTGTTTTTGGTACTGTGTAAGCAACAGTGTATCAAGCAAAATCAGGAAAATCCCATTTGCATTCATTGATCTTGGGTTTTCCATCCAGCAATGTGTAGGCAAATCCAGACATACAGCTTTGCCTGAATTCCATTTATCAGGAAAACTACAACCTACATTTTGTTGTTGAGTCATTTCAGTCACATCTAACTCTCCATTACCCCATTTGGGGTTTTCTTGGCAGAGATATAGGAATGATTTGCCACTTCCTTCTCCAGCTTATTTTACAGATGAGAAAATTGAGGCAAGCAAGGTTAAATGACTTGACTAAGGTCATACAGCTAGTGTCTGAAGCTGAATTTGAACTCAGATACTCCTGACTCCAGGTCTGGCAATCTATCCACTGTGCCACTTAACTGCCCATAACCAACATGATTTCATTAACTATCATAGCAACTGTGGGATCTACCCAGCAGTTGATACATATAAAATATCAGTCACAAAGTTCTAACTTAGTAATCAAATCCAACCCAAAGTGAATAGAATCCCTACTACATAAATTCATCAAACAGCCATCCAAACTTTGCTTGAAGATCTCCAGTGTGTGGGAATCCACTACCTCCTGAGATGGCCCATTCCACTTTTGGATAGCTCTAATTGTTACAGGGAAAGTTGCCTAATGTATAACATAAATTTGCCTCTTTGTAACTTCCACAGCCCCATCTTGTTCCTATTTTGCCTTCTATGGCCAAACAGAGCAAGTCTGATCCCTCTTGCACATGACATTAATTTCAAATATTTGAATGAATGGAGTATTTTAAGTGCCTGCTATGTGAAAAGTGTGTTTTCTAAATGCTAAGTGCTAGGGATATAAATAGAAAAGTAAGATGATCTATGCTCTTAAGGAGTAAACATTCTAATCAGGGAGACAACACATTGGAAGATTTCAAACTACAAGTCAGATGGAAACATCCCATAACCCTTAGGCTGCAATAGCAAAGTAGATGGTAATTCCTGTTCTTTATTGTCATTTCCATTGATAGAATCATATCCATTTCTGATATTGAACCATTTCACAGGGCCATAGACTTTGATGACAAGAACTTTCATTTTCAAGTTTTCAAAATATGTGACTGTAGCATGTATAACCAACAATTGCCACCAACAGGAAGGCAGATAGGCATGGGAACCTTGGAAGTGGCAGCACCACCACTCCCCAAAATCACTGGTTCCACTTCCAGTCAAGCCTTCATAGCCATTATGTCCTCCTTAAGTCTTCTCTTCTCCATACTAAATATCCCTTAACTGATTTTCATAGTATATGAATTGAGGGTTCCAGTTGCCTTTTCTAGAAATACTCCAGTTTACCAATTTTCACTCTAAATGTGGGTCATACAACCAAATACAATGCTCCAGATGGGTTGTCACCTCCTTGTTCCTGACAAAAATACTTCTTTTAATGAAGTGGGTATAGCATCAGCTTCTGGGATTACCATATGATACTATTAATCCATATTGAAATTATAGTCTAATAAAACCTTAAGATTTTCTTCAGATGAACTGCTATCTAAGGATCTTATACAGGAAGTAAATTTTTGAACCTAAATGTCAGTCTTTATATTTCACCTTATCAAGTAGCATTATATTAGATTCAGTTCAATTCTTTAGCCTGTCAAAATCATTTTGCATCATGACTCTGCCTTGCACTATATCAGCCCTCCTAGCTTTGTGTCATCTACAAATGTCATAAGGATGCTATCAATCCCTTTATCCAATCTTATATGTAATATTAAAATGAAAGTCAAAATGAAAATAGACTTTAAAAATTATTACCCCAACACCTATCATAGATCCTAGTTGGGATTTAATGCTCATTGATAATTTATTGATTGTCGGACATACTCTGAATATTTATTAGAAGAATACACTTTTTATAGTTAGACTTTTATGCATTTTAATACTTCAAAGACAGTTCCATTGAAATTAGTTTGAATTACTAACCATGAAGTGAACTGGCATATAAATTCAAAGAATATATAATTTAATTTGAGAAAAATATTAGATTATTTTTTCTCCAATTTTAGCCAAAATATTCCTGACAAAAGAGAATTTTGGTTCTTACTACACACTATGGTACTAGAAATTCATCATTATATAACAAAAGATAGCTAGTCATTTCCACATGGAGAACCACAAAAAAGTGAATCATATATAATCAAAGCATTTCATTAGTGCTGTTTCATTTGACAATTGAAGTCAGGTGCTAGAGGCAATGGCTATAGTAGCTACTACACTAGGACTGACAATTAAAACAATGTCAATCTAATCTCTCTCACTAACTCATTTTGGGAGAGAGAAAAAACACTTCAATATTCTGGGTCTCAGTTCCCTCATCTACAAAATGACTGAGTAAACTTGATGGTCTCTAAGATTCAGTAGAGTCTTAAAATTCAATCTAATGAGACAATAAAAGTCCAATGAAAGGTCTACCCACCCATAACAAGTTAAATGAGAGGACAAAAGCAAAGTAAGCAATATGTAAGTATAGGTTTATATCAGAAAACCAAACAATTCAGCAGTCAGATAATGAAGGACTGGAAAATTAGAATGAAAGACAATGTCTTTTTGTTTAAAAACAACTAAAAGTACTTTGAATTGCCAGGTGATAAATATTAAAGATAGCAAAATTGGAACATAGATGATAGCTATCTGGAAGCCAGTAGGATAAAGGAGTGACGTCCAAAACTGACCTTCATTAAAAATAAAGTTTAGCCATAGGAACAACTGGTCACTGGAATATACTGCTAAAGAGGGTGATCAAGTCAACATCTGTAGATCTTCATGAACAGATAGATAAAATGCTAGCTAGGGTATAGTAGTGACTTCCTAGCAAACTCCAGAAGGCTGCGGCTCATGGTGATAGTATGTTCAGCATAAAGATAAAAGAACATAGCAAAAGTATAGCAAATTGCCATCACAAATTTAAACATCAGATGACAATATAAGTAAAGTTGTCATGGTCTAGTTAATATTGGCTGGAGATGTTTCATTTTGAGATTCTATGCATCCCTGAACACAGAACTTTAATGAGCATAATAAAGAGCTTTCATTGTAAATTATGGCTAAGTTGTAAAAAGTGCTTTCATCTAAAAAGGACTCTAATCTTTTTCTACAGAAAAACTCAATAAAACTGGAAATGAACTGATCCAGTTCCTCAAATGTTGACATGTAACATATATCTATATCTATATATATGTAGATATATATAGATATAGATATATAGATATAGATATCGCAATTGTCTAAAGCAAATAGAAGAGAATTGAGCAGAAAGATATGAGGAATAAGGAATAACTACAGACTATATAAAATCATTCCTTGCCAATTGAAAGGTGATAGTTAATTTTTTTCCTATTGTAAAGGTGCGTATTAATTTAATACCTCAATAAGTCACTCACCCCAAATGAAGTAATTATCAAGATGCTAGACCCAAATAGGTTTATCAGGTAACAGTACACCTTTTGAATCTATCATTCAATGAAAGTGCATTAAACTGATATGATTAACTTAGTTAAGTAATTTGGAAAGGAAAAGAAAACTTCCAGACTTTGGATGAAAGGAAATGACTACACAGGAAGTAGGTTGAGAGTGATTCAATTCCCCAATGCTTTTCCAAAATACAGGTATGTCAAACACTAATTTTTTTTGTGTACATTAGGTTCTATTATTGGATTGTTTATTCTGTTCTACTGGGTTGTTGCTCTGTATTATTTCTAATATTATATAATCCTTCTCATTACTGCCTACTACTGCATTTTGATGTAATGGTACCACTGGTTCCCCTTTGCTCTGGATCTAATTATATGGCCTTGTAGTCCTTATTGTCTCTTGTTAATAAAATGTATTATGTATATTATTTTCCTTTTATTCAACCTACCTTGCAGTCTATGTCTAAAGTTTGCTTAGTATAAGATGGACATTTTAATACACTGCTGTATTATATTTTTATTTTACTTAGCATTTTGCATAATGATTCATAATTATGTTGATCTATAATTTTCTTTCTCACTTTTGTCTTAGTTTACATTAAAGAGCAATGCATATTTTTATCACAGTAGTTTACATAGCACAAAACATATTTGTTCTTTTAAAAGGTAGGTAGAATTTCCTTGTAAATTCATTCGTGTTCAGTTTTTTGTTTTGTTTTGTTTTTGCAAAGGACTCTAATGCTCCATCTTTGATTTCTTCTTCTGAAATTGTCCTATTTATGTTGTTCACTTCTGGTTTTATTAATTTGTTGCTTTTTACTTTGTAAATAATCATCCATTTCTTTTATATTCTCAAATATATATTGGTCTAGAGCTATATGTGTATATATATATATATATAATATCTGATAATTTTTCACCTTACCATCATAACCAACAGAGCTGCGAGAGGGAACACCATACAGAGGTAAATACAGAAAAAGTATAACACATGGTCCTTGACCTCAGAGAGTATGAATCATCTCAGGACAAGTGAAAATGAATATGAGCAATGAATGAAAAATCAGTTTATTAAGCACTTACTATATGCCAAGTACTGTACTTAAAATTACAAGTAGTGGTACTAGTCAATAACGAAGGTGAGTTCTAGCAAATATTCAATATTCTTTATTTCAGAAACATGAAAAATATTCAGTCAACTATTTTTCAGAAGATGCAGCATTATTTATTCACATGAAGTTATCATGTACTATAATAATGCATTAGCTATTTATAAGTAATGTCTTTGAAAAATTAGTATTCAGTCAACTTTATTTTTCAGAAGGTAATGGAATATGATCATGTATTAGTTGTAGATAAATTATGTCTTTGAAAAATTAATATTAATTTTATGTGACACCCTGTAAGGTCTGTGAGAACTCAGAAATAATAATCCAAACTGTGTGGAAGTGTAAAGGAGTGTCTCACAGATTAGAGAAGGTTTGGTACAGCCCTGAAATACAAGTAGAATAATAATTTATCTGCAATGACTACAACTGACCAAGGCAGTGCACACCTATAAGGAACAAAGCACTTCAGAGTAAAAGTTTCAAGGGAGCACAAGACGAAACAGCAGCAGTTAGGATACCACATACCATTAAGTATAGTGTCTTAATAGGCAAAGACCTGACTATTAGAAATCTGAGTTCTTTTAACCAAAAATCTACTTTGATTGCCAGCCTAGACACATAGTGGGAAACAGTATATGCTGTATCACTCAGCCCAGGCAGTTCTTCAAAATAGCAACCCCTGTACAACCTGTTTACTTAAATGCTTCAGGAATTTGTCAAGTCATCTGCTTAGGGTCTTCCCTCCACCCACACAAATCACAATCATTCTACAATTTAGTAGTCTTTTGTGAATTGCTAGGGTCTAAAAAAATCATTCCATAACCAACAAAATAATGAGCCTCTCCAAACTTAGCTGGGTTGATCCTAGGATAATTGAAGTATATACGTTCCAAGGCCAGGAAAGCCCAGTAGGACCTGCCAGAGGTGTGCTCTGACATATCTTTCAAGAACACAGAGTTAACTCCACACCATAGTCAAGAATCCAGGCAGAATTTTAGTAGAAGCAAATCCCACTACTCACTGGGAAAGAAAAGGAAAAAAACAATGTAGTACAACTATGAAGTTAATAGTTGGTAGAATTACTGAATAAATGAAAGGGAGGGGAAGGGAAGGAGGAAGGGAGGGAGGGAATAAGGACAAAATAAAGAAGAAAGAAGGAAGGAAGAGAAGGAAAGAAGAAAAGGAAGGAAGGAAAAAAGAAAAGGTGGGAAGGAAGGAAGGAAGGAAGGAAGGAAGGAAGGAAGGAAGGAAGGAAGGAAGGAAGGAAGGAAGGGAGGGAGGGAGGGAGGAAGGAAGGGGGAAGGAAGGAAGAGAAGGAAGGAAGGAAGAGAAGGAAGGAAGGGAGGAAGGAAGGAGGAAGGAAGGAAGAAAGGAAGGCAGGAAGGAAGAGGGAAGTAGGGAGGGAGGGAGGAAGAAGGAAGGAAGGAAGGAAGGAAGGAAGGAAGGAAGGAAGGAAGGAAGGAAGGAAGGAAGGAAGGAAGGAAGGAAGGAAGGAAGGAAGAAGAGAAGGAGGGAGGGAAGGAGGAAGGAAAAAAGGGAGGAAGGGAGGAAGGGGGGGAAGGGAGGGAGGAGAAAAAGAAAGTTTTCATTTCCCCACTCATTGTTACTGAGTATTTCCACAGCTGCATAAATTGGGGCCAAATATGGAGAATCTCCCAAACCATCAGCCTAAGACTGCACAATGTAACTGACAATGATAATACATGTTTACAATACTTTATAATCAACAGAAGACATTACATAATTAAAGGAAGTGGGCATTTCAGACTTCTCATGCTCAAATGCTATTTTTGATTCACTTCTAACTTCCTTATTTAAACATTCTTTCCCCCAAATTAGCCAAGAGATTCTTTTTCAGTGAGCACAAGCCACATGGAAAGTTACAATTTTTAAGTTCCTGCCATTTCTGAGTTCCCTATGAGTCAAATACAGGTTAAGTTGCTTGGTCCCCAGAAATCTAACTTTTTTTTTAATTGCATTTGGGCTAAGATCAAGCATAGAGATTTTCATCCAAAAAGGATAATTTTAGAAGCACAATGAATAATCAAAAAAGGAAACTCCATGTTCCTAATAACAGGGTAAATTATGAGAGCAGGTAGGTTCTCAATGAACTAAGAGAGTGGTAAGGATAGACCTCTTACCAACTAGTATTAAGTTAATGAAGGCAAATTACTATAATAATTTAAAATAGCATATAGATATACCACATGTACCAGAAACATAATCTCAAGGGTCATATATCTGCCTCACTGTTTCTCTAAACTACCTTAAAACATTCTGACCTATCAGATGTATAACAATCATTAAGTCTCCTACAAATGGATAGCTGGAAAACAAGACAGCTGCAGGACCACCTGGTATGCATCTGTAAGGAATGGAATTGATTTTTCTCAGTTAAACTTTAGGCCAGCTATGAATCTAGAAGAAATAATCACAAGTCACAGTACACACTTCAGACATTAGGCTTAGCCTTCACATATACTTTGTGTAGAAAGGATCCCATAACCCTACAGTTATTACCAAACACACAGAGATTCACCACAAAAGTTCACTATCTTCTTCCCTCTTCATTCCCAGCCCCAACACAGATCTTCCACCTAAATTCCCCATCTCTACTGATAGAATAATTACTCTCCCACTCATGTTATAAACCTCAAAGTCATCTTTAATTCCTCCCTCTCCCCCCACTTTCATTCAGTTAGTCACCAAATATTGCTGATTATTTTTTAACATTGACCACATCCATCCATTCCCTCCATTCCCATCACTACTGTCTTTGTTCAGGTTATCATTACCTAACATCCGTACTTTTATAATAATATCTAAAGTGGCTTCTCTACCTCCATTCCCTCCCACACTCCAGTCAAATCACTGTACATACAATATCCAGAATCACCTTCTTCAAATACTATTTTAATTACATTGTCCTCTACTTAGAAGCCTTCAAAAATCTCCCATTTCCAATAGAATTAAATATGATTTCCTCATCTTGTTGTTCAAGACTCTCCACAAGCTACACCCAATCTTCATTTCCTACTTGAGCTTCCAAATGTGAACCTATTTCTTCAAACTGAATAATTCTTTGTTCCTTGAACATACCACTCCCTTTCCTATCTCTACAATTTTGTCCATGTATTTGTGTCCAACAGAACCCACTCCCCCTTCCAATCTACATTTGTCAAAGCTCTCTTCATCCTTCAAGAGGAAGACTCAGAACTAATTTAATAAGAGGAAACACCCCCAAAATATTGATTAATGATAGATGTCAACTTGCTGAGCATCTCTAGTAGACTATCAGAGAGCAGTGCTTGAGCCATGTTTTGTTCAATGTTTTTTTTTATGAGTGACTTGAATTAAGAAATAGATTCAATGCTTACCAACTTAGTGAGTGCCACAAAACAAATAGCATAGCTAAAACATTAAATTACAGAACTGAGATGTCAAGTAATTTAAATAAGCCAGAAGGGTGAAGTGAAACCAATAAAATATGTGCTTATCTCAATACTTACAGGATCCATCATAATTTTCTCCTCTAATGTAGTTGAAATCTTCATATTTTAATTAATTAGCTTTCATATTTGCAGTGGCTGAAACAAATCATCACCTGATGGCTAACAATATGAAGATGAATTTCTGTGAACTTAACTAGACTGATCCTCATTTACAGACCTACATACTGTCAACAGGCTCAACCCTGAAGCTTTAATAGCTAAAACCTATCCAACCTTGTGTTTCACTGGGATAGCCCTTGAGAAACCAAGATCACTTCCATGCCCAAAAAGAGTAGGTTTCCGTGAATATAAGTAGTTTGATAGGTATGAATATAACACCCATCACTTGGTTTCAAAATATCAACTGCCCAGATATAAGATAGAGGGAATATGACCAGATGGTAACCTATCTGCAAAAGGCAGGGGTTCCAGTAGACTACAACCTCACTTTAATGCAGTGTTATGATATGGAAGCAAAAAAAAAAAGAAGCTAAAATGCAATCTTAATCTGCATTAATAGAAGTAAAATGTCCAGAAGTAGGGGATGTACTGTACCTTGACCTGCTGGACCAAATCTGTAATATAATGTCCAGTTCTAAGCATTTCATTTATGAAGGATTAACCAACTGAAGGCTTCCAGAGGAAAGTGAATAGAATAACAACAGGGACTAGAAATAATGCTTTAAAGGTATGAGTTGATGGCATTATGTAGCCCAGAAAATAAGAATCTTGAAGAAACTATGATCTTTATTTCATTTATCTAAAGGGTTACCACATGGAAGGGGAATTAAAAATGTTCTATTTGGTTCCTAAGGGAATAATTAGGGCCAATGGGTTGAAGTTGCAAGGATGCCGCTTTAGCCTTAATATAAGGAAAAACTTCATGAATTAGTTTGGAGCTGTCCAAAAGCAGAATGGGCTGATTTAAGAAGTAGTGAGTTATTTTTCACTTGACATCTTCAATAGAAGATGAATGGCCACTTATTGGGGTCCTTGAAGATTGAAGGCAAAAGGGGAAGGTAAAGTATGAGATGGACAGATAGTACCATGGAAATAATGAACATAAACTTGGACAGACTTCAAGAGATAGTGGAGTATAAAATGGCCTAATATGCTATTGTCTATGGGGTCACAGAGTCAGAAATTACTGGATTACTGAAAAAACAAAAGGATATGCTATTAATATTTTAAACAAAGATTGAATCTGATGGTCCCTGATGTCCCTTCCAAATAACAAGCCCTAGGGACAACTGGTTTAAGAGACAGCCTAAGCCTTAGAAGCTTTCATTTTGCAGAAAGAGTAGGGGTCTGTCCCCTGAGTAGGAGAAGATTGAAGTATCTTCCATTGTCAAAGGACTCCAAGTGCAGCTGTGTTGACCACACATATCCTGGGCTGTGGCTATAGGTAAAAGGAGCTAGTACATACCTGGTAAGTACATTAGCAAGGGGCAGGGACCCGGTTGGCTATGGGCACTTGAAGGAAAGCAGAGTCCCTGGTTTCAGTTCCAAGCCACAGAGGACAGTTGTAGTTTATAGCCACTGAAGGGACCATAAGTAGTGGGACAGTGTGGCTGAGGGCCCTAGCCATAGCTTAGGAGTGGAAAGGAGACCCCAAAGTTGGGCCCCAAGATAGACCTCATAAAATAACAGTAAGAAGACCTAAGGTTTGGGCCATCATTCCCTATACCCACAAAATAAAAAATAAACAAATAAAAATGATGAAGCAAAGGAGAAATAACCCAACATAGCATGGGGATTGAAAATATATTGTTTTTTATTCAGAGGAAGATAATGGAGCTTTAAAAAAAAAAGTCACTCCTTTTTCAATGAAAAACATCAAATGGTTCCAAGCAAAAAAGAGTTCTTGGAAGAACTTTAAAGGGACTTTAAAAATCAAATAAGAGAGGTCAAGGAAAAATTAGGGGAAAAATAAGAGCAGTCCAAGAAAATCAAGAAAATTATGAAAAGAAAGTAAACAAATTGGAAATAGAGAATAAAAAATTAAGGAAAAGAATAATTTCTTGAAAATTAGAACTGGACAATGAGAAGCTGATGATGTTCTAAGACACCAAGAAATCAAAAACCAAAATCAAAAGAATGAAAAAGTAGAAGAGAAAGTGAAAAATTTCATCAGAAAAACAACCAATCTGGAGAACAAATGAAGGAGAAATAATATAAGAATAGCAAGGATTTTCAAAAGAAAGGCATTGGCTAAGTTGAGTGTGATGGGGTGGTTAAAAAAAATAAAATTGTTTAGGGAAAGATAAAAAGGAATAATTATCTCATACAAATGAGGCATAAAAGGAAAAATTGATACATACTAGAAACTTACATTGGGAATAGGTTAAAGAGGGAAAATATATATATATATATATATATATAGGAATAAAAGTCCTTGAAATTCAGAAAGAAATAAGTGGGCAAGGGGAGAGGATGGGTGAAGATGATAAAGGAGGAACTCTTAAAGGGGTGGGTAAGTTAAGGAATAGGAGGGCAAGGTAGTGGATAACAGTAAAGCAGAGGAGTGAAGAGGAATAGGGTAAATAGGGTCAGAAGTATAATGAGGAAAAGTAGGAAGGAGGAAAATACATAAGTGATTGTAACTTAGAATAGGAATAGCATGAATTTACCCATGAATCAGAAAAGGATAGCAGATTAAAATTTTGAGTTCAAAAATAGATTGTTTTCAGGAAACATTAAAAAGAATGAGAGATACACACAAAGATAAAACAAAGGAAAAAGCAGGGATAGTAATCATGGACTCGTACAAAGTTAAACTTGAAATAGATTTAATCAAAAAAATAAAAAATAGAAAAACTACACTATATGTCAGCAACATTATTCAATATTGTTTTACACCATTTAAAATACTTAGTATAAAATAACTGAGTGTATACCTGACAAAGCATATGCTGGAACTATATGAACATGAACATAAAACACTTTATACAAATAAACTCAAATCTAAATAATTGAAGTAATATTTATTTTTCATAGGTAGGTAAAGCCAATATAATCTTTAAATGACAATTTTTCCTAACTAACTCATTAGTTCTATATCATCCTAATTAAATTACTAAAAAATTATTTTACTGAGTTATAAAAAAATGATAACAAAGTTCATCTGGAAGGACAAAGGTCCGGAACTGCAAAGTAACCAGGACAAAAAAAGATGTAAAGGAAGTAGATTCGGTAGTATCAGACCTTTAAACTGTATTATAAGGTGAGAACATGATTGAAGTTTAAAAAAGATTATTTTACAGTAAAATTTTCTTGTATAAATAAAACCTCTGTAGCCAAGAATAGGAGGAATTCAAAAAACCTGGAGGGAAAAACTTTGATAGACAATCTCTCAGATAGGATGTGATCAGGTTGGAATATTGCTGTGGTGAAGGAAATTATGAGCTGATTGTTTTAGAAAAACCAACTATAATTCCAGGTACTCCTTGTCTTTTACATAAACTATTACATTTGTTCTTGCATTTTCCATTCTCTCCCTTTCCAGTTCATCTACTACATGGTTGCCAAAATAACTTTCCAAAATATAATCCAGCCCTCTCAACACTATGCCTTCTCCGTTCAGACATCATCTTCACCTCACTACCAGAACTTATACTCTATAGCTGTAACAACCCCTAAACTCTGATTGTAAAGCTTTCACCTTTTCTTGCTGAGGTCCAGACCTCCACTGCACTCCCCAGACATCTCTCCACTGTGCTGTTCATGTACCCACCTTCCAGTGCCCCTTTATGTGTTTTCTTCTCCCATTATAATATAAAATTCTTGAGGATAGGGACTTAAGCACAGTTCCTGACGCATAACGAGCACTTAATAAACCTCGCTGTCTAGTCCTACCTACTCCACCTATCTGACCCTATCATTTTCAATAAAAAAATTTAAGTGTTTCCCTATTATTCTGTTTCTTATACTCTCACAATATTGGTTCTTTCCCTATTACCTTTAAATATCTCCAAGTTGGTACTATGTTCATAAAACTTTCAGTGGATCTTTCCGTCCCCTAAAGATATTATTCTATATCTTTTCTCTCTCAGTCAAATTCTTTTTTTTAATTTTATTTTAGACTCAAACACTAGACCACAAATACAAAATAGAAAGAAAAAAAACATATCTTAAATTTAAATATTAGAACTTAAATACAAAGTTAGAAAGAAAAGAATCATGTCATGTACATAGCAGAACATAGGAGAAGATTTAAAATATGTAACAAATTTTTGTTTCAAGAAAGTCTATACTAAATAATATATTAAAACCCTATACTAAATAATACTTATGTAGAGAATTGTCCATCTTTTCTTTGCTTCCTTGTGAGTTTTCTTTTGTTTTCTGCTGTGTCCTTTTTTACTTTGTTCTTTTTTTCCCACCTCCCATCCTCCCATGAAGGCTACAATAAAGTTTAGATATGTTTCTCTATAGATCTACATATACATATATAGATACATATATAGACATACACTTTCCCAAACATATTCTATTTCTGATCTTTGTTCTTATGTTTGTGCATATCTCTTATATCCTGCCCCTCCTGCCTCCTCTACTTTATTCTACTCACTACCTTGCCCTCCTATTGCTGGTCTACTCCCATCCAAGGATCCCTCCCCTATCACCCCATTCCCATAAATCTAAACACCCTTCTATACCCTCCTTTTACCTATTCCCTCCCCCTCCCCTTTAAAGATTCCTCCCTTGTCTTCTCCCTCCTTCCTACATCCCTATTGTTTTATTTCTTCTGAATGTAGAAGACTTTTATACTCATATGTATGTGTATATATATATATATATGCGTGTGTGTATGAATATGTGTATGTGTATTTATTGTTCCCTCTTAAACCCATTCCCAATGAAGGCAGGTTACTAGAACTACCAACCCTCCTCCCCCATCCAAATCTTCTGTATACTCTTTCTAGCTGTTCCTAAATGGTTTTTCTTCTTAAATTCATATTATACTGAGGTTTACCCCAGTCTTTCTTATAAGCTACCCAATTGTTAATAAGAATCTTAGACATACGTTTATATATGTGTGTATACACATATATACAAATATATACATATACACACACACATATATAAATAATCTGTTCCTATGAATCCCTTATAATCAGTCTTTGCTATGTACCTTATACTTCTCTTGGTTCTTGTATGTCGAATCTTCTACTGAGTTCAGGATTTTTTTTTAACAAAGTCTTGAAAGTTGGAGAGTTTATCAAATGTTCATTTATTTTTCCTTCAGGATAATATTTAACTCTGTAAGGTATAATATTTTTGGCCAGAGCTCCTGTTCTTTTGTTCTTCAGTATATTGTGTTCCAAGACCTGGAGTCCTTTAATATCTCTGCTGCTGGGTCTTATGTGAGTCTAATTGTGGCACCACCATATTTAAATTGTTTTAACCTTGATGCTTTCATCTTTGAGCTGGGGGAATTCAGAATTTGACTATGATATTCTTATGAGTTTTCCTCATAGGATCCCTTTTAAGTGGTGATTAATAAATTTTTCTATTTCTACTTTCCCCCCTTAATTCTAATGCTTCAGGACAATTTTCTTTACTTATTTCTTGTATTAGTGTATCAAGATTCTCTTTTTTATCATGACTTTCAATAAGTGTGGTTATTTTTATATTTTTTCTTCTTGATCTATTCTCCAGATCTTTTGTTTTTCTTATAAGATATTTCACTTTCCTTTCTATTTTTACATTATTCATATTTTGTTTAATTATTTCTTGAGATTTTATAATTTCACTTTCTTCACTTTGTGCAATTCTAATTTTCAAGGTGTCATTTTCTTCTTTAAGATCCTGGATTTCCTTTTCTAGTTTGTTGACTTTCCTTTCATAACCTTCCTGTTTTTCTTGGATTATTCTTTTTTTTTTCAGTTTTTTTCTCCATTTCTGTCATTTGATTTTTAAAGTCTTTTTTAAGATCTATGCATTCTTTTTGGGCAGGTGTTCATTTGACATTACTCTTTGGGGTTTCTTTACTCCCATATCCTCCTCTGAAGATGAGCCCATCATCTCTATTCCCATTATAGGTTTCTATGGTTGGATTCTTTCTCCCTTGCCTGTGCATTTTTTGTTATAATTAATTAATTTAATTATATTTTTTATTATTTTATAATTAATTATATAATGTATATGAATCATATACATTATATAATTATATTATAATTAATTTTTGTAGTCACTTCTAGCCCTAGGGTGTGGGAAATGGTGCCTCTGCCCCCAGATCTTCAGTTCTTCCTCTAGCCTCAACCAAAGCCAAACCTCTAACCTCCTGAAAGTACCCACAGCCAGGGGCTTTCTGCCCACTGCTTCTGCACTCACCAGGTGTGTGCTGGTTCCTTCTCACCCCACTGCTCTTCGAAGCACAGCTGAGTCTGGCGTTCCTGGTCAGCAGAGGTTCCCTGGATCTTCCCCATCTTCCTGAGCTCAAATGCCCCACTTCCCTCACTATCCTGGGGGTAAAAATTCCAGTGGTTGCTATACAGGCACCTTCTCAAACCACCTTACCCTAGGGCTTGCGGCTAGTTGTTTAAGAGACTTGCCACTTATTGTTAAAGAGAAACCTAGCCTGGAGGTGTTTACTCTTCACCAGCACCAAACCTGGTCCTGGGATTTTTCTTTGGATCCTCTCAAATTGTCCCAGGAAGACCCTGGATGTGCCTCTATTCTTATTTATATCTACCCACACTTTGTTCACCCTAAGGGGGAGTGGGGGTGGGGAGGGGGATCTTGAGAACTGGGAATTTTCTGACCTACTCCACCATCTTCCCAGAATCCTCTGTCTCAGTCAAATTCTTATAAAAGCTATCAACTCATTGTCACTACTTCCTCACCCTCTTCCTATTTCTTTCTGCCTCTATTGCTCTGTCTCTCTCTTCTTCATTCATCTCCCATTTGCTCTCTCTCTCTCTCTCTCTCTCTCTCTCTCTCTCTCTCTCTCTCTCTCTCTCTCTCTCTCTCTCTCTCTGAAACACACACACACAGAGGCTTTGAGGATGAGTTAATGGGTGAATTAAGTTCATGAGGTGGAATTATGCTCACATTTTAGCTTACTTTCTATATAACATTACTCCCACTAATTAGTTCCAGCAAACAGGAGTCCAAAATTAGAAGTGCCTAGCTTTGGCTACACTAGAGTTCTATCAGGATGTCACTGCTTGGCTGCCTGTAGAATCTAACCTGGATCCCGAGATTCCTAGATCTCCAAAGTTCATCTTGAGCTCCTGGATAATATTGATATTCTTCTCCTTGCATCTAGAATGGAAAACAAATCCAAAAATCTGAAACCATTTCTTGGAATCACAAGGCAAATGGAGATGGATGGGGAGGAGGGAGTCCTCAGGCCCCCATCTCTTGATGTAAATGGGAGAGTTCTTTAGACTCAAACATGAAGGTAGCAAATGCCCCCAGAGATATTGAGTCAGATCATTTTAAAAACACTGAGTATTTCAGCTACACAGTTAATTGAAAAAAAATAGTTTCTAACTATGTGCTAGGTCCATGAATTTCTCTAATCTCCTTGAAGCAGGTCCCTAGTACCTTCCACATAAGTGACACTATATTAGATGCTCTAGGCATGTGCTGAGCCCATTACACTCACATATATAGTAGAATATAGCACTCTACAATTTAAAAAGGACTTTCCCCACAACAACCCTTTGAGATAGGTAGCACCAGTACCATTGGCCCCATGTAACAATGACAAAGAGGTAAAAATTACTTCCCTATAGTCACAATCAACAGAGAACAAAGACAGTACTTAATATGTGTTGAGGCTCCAGGAATAGTACTCTTTCTTCTACAAACCTGTTGCCTCTAAGGAATATATTTTTATCAATCTCTTAATATATTATATCATATCAATTAGATTATAAATCATATGGTAAAATAAGCTCAAAAGTTCACAGTGAAATCCTTATTTACTATTTTTTTTCTCAATGTTTCCTTCAGTGTAGAATCAGTATATTATTTTATTTCACATATAGTAGAGTGGAAAGAGGTCTGGTTCTGGTGCTGGAGACTTGGATTCAAATCCCTCTTCCAACAACTCCTTGTGTGACCCTGGACAAGTCATTAAACTTCTATAGGCTTTAGTCTCCTCATCAGTAAAATGATGGAGTTGGATTAAATGACCTCTGAGGCCCCTTCCCGCTCTACATCTATGACCCCCTACTACTTATGAAATCTGAGCTATAAAAAAAAGAAGCATTGTTGAAATAAAATAAAGCTTTGCTAAGGAATTCCAAGAGGAAAGGGATACTTTTGGGCTTTCTTACTGAGGACCATGAATCCCAAATTCTGGTCAGTCTAAGCATCACATTGCCATCACATGATTCAACCAGGGCAATTCTCCATGAGTTTGACAAAAGTCAACAACATGAATACACTCCAACAAATGATGATTGATCTTAGAATCTTGATTTTTGATTTGATTTGAATTTGATTTGAATTGATCTTAGAATTAGAATGATGATACTTCTGAGTACCTAAACCATTCTCTCAACATTTTTCAAACTTTTATTCATTAAAGATCTTTCATAATGTTAAGCTTGGCAAATCACACTTAAATTGTTGAAACACATGTTTTGTATATGCCAAATAAAAATTGGCACTGAAAAAGCAGGAGGCATCATGGTGAAATGGAAGGGGTCACCTCAAAAGAAGACCCATCTGATCTGTATTCTAGTCTCAGCTACTTTACTTGTTAGCTGTGTGACCTTAAGGAATAAGGTCATATATATTTATTAGAAACCAGCTGTCCTCAGAACTAGATGCTTGATTAATTAGTTGGTTTGCTGAATGAAAGCAATATAAATGTTTCCATTTTATGTTTATGTTTATGAGTAAGTTTATGTAGCAGTTAATATACATATTATTACCTTTATTTTACAGATGGGAAAAAATTCAGAGACCTTAAGTAACTTGTGGGAATTTAAACTTGACACTTTTATACAAAACATACCTGAGATAAGTTCTTCTATTGCAACAATGTCTGTTGTATTTTAAAACTAAATATAATTCTGGAGAACAATTTGGAACTACACCCAAATGGCTATCAAACTGGACATACCCTTTGACCCAGCAACACCATTACTAGATTTGTATAGCAAAGAATAAAAAGAAAAGAACTCACATGTATAAAAATATTTAAAAGCTATTTTTCTGGTAACAAAGAATTAGAAATTGTCAGGATGCCCATCAATTGGAGAATGACTGAAGCAAATAGTTACAAGCTGTCCATCATGTGTTATTTGCAGTCCCTCTATACCCAAGAGTGTAAAGCCCCATGGACTGTTACCCAATGAAATCTGGCAGTCTGATGGTACTCATTATTCTGTTTTTGGGAGACTGAAATTATATATATATATGTAACTGTGGACACATATTCGGGTTTACTTGGGCAAATGCTATGTCTGGGGAAAAAACCTCTCGTATCAAGAACATCTTATCACATGCTTTGCTGCTGCGGGTGTGCCAAAACAAATAAAGACTGACAATGGCCCCGCTTACACCTCAAAAGGCTTTGCTGAATTCTGTCTTCAATGGGGTATTCTCCATATTACAGGACTTCCTTACAACCCCACACACAGGTCAGGCAATTGTTGAAAGAAAAAAACGCACACTTAAAACTGCACTCCAAAAATTAAAAGGAGGAATTTGGAGTATGGCTGCCCCAAGATGAATGTTGGGGTTGTCACTATATGTAATAAATTATCTGACATTAGATCATGAAAATAAAACACCAGCAGAAAAATTCTGGGGTGTTACTGACCACACAATTAGTAATCCTAAAAGGCCACTGTCCCGGGCAGCTGCAGTTATTGAATGGGTGATGTGGAAAAATGATAAGGGACAAGGGTGTGTCTCAAACCAGGTAATGGTTCAAGGCAGAGGCAATAACTTTGTGTGTCTCCACAGATGAAAACGAGGAAGTCTGGATACCAGAAAGGAGAACAAGGACTATGTCAACAAATGCAGAGACTGGACCACCTAAACCAGAACCAGACGGGGTTGGCAGTGGAGGAGGGGCCTGCTTGCTGCTATCTTTGCTCAGCTTCCAAGAGCTTCCTCTACAAGATACTGGGCAGTCCTTGGTCATCCACCTTGGGTGGAGATGGTTGGGTGGGGAGAGTTTCTTCCAGAAATCACTTTGGAAGGAAAAGGGTCTGTCCTTATCGCCAAAGATTTTGATATACATAAGGCAAATGTAACCCGTCCTGTGCTTGATTTTAATTTTACTGGGTTAGTGGATGAACCGCCTTTGTGCTTTTCTACTTTTAATATGTCCTCATGTAGCTTAGTACAAATTATCAAGTATCATTTTGAGTATCATCCTTGGGGCAGACTCAAACAGGCCCTTTTGGACATTCCTGTTAATCTATCTTCTATATCTATGCAAAAGCAAAGAGTTAAAGGAAAGCTGAATGGGAAGCCTATGCTAAAGGAATTTTCAGAGTTAAGGACCTAGTACACTTTGAGAACATCACAACATATACTATGGGGATTTTGGGGAATTTTCAAATTGTTCAGGATTGTGGGGTGAACATCAGACGCTGTGTACAGACCGAGACGAGTAGGACTCATCTTTGTGTCAAGCAGATCACTCATTTTTAAACTGTAGGACTGACGTACCTGTTTGCCATCAGGTGGAACAGCAAACCTACATTCCCTGGCACAATGACACTAACATCAATCATAGGCATGGCGGTTATCCAAAACAAAATTGGTTTGAATACTCATAGACAGGAAACCCGGAAATATGGAAAATCCCTTTGCCATGGGCCCCAATAACAACGGTTTTTGCTATTTTTGCTCCTAATGGGACATACTATGGGCAAGACTGACCATAGCTTTGTACATGCTTGTTTAGGAGGGAGGTATGCATTCATGTGGGGAAACCATAGCAATGTAAATATCACTAAAATTAAATCACTAAAGCATTACAATGTCACATGTATGAACTGTAAGGTTTCTGAATGTCATGATAATACTTCTTTAGGGCAATTGCTATTTGTTATTAGAAGACCTGGTATGGTAATGATACCTGTAGAGAGTGAGCATTGGTTTCACTCTTGTGCTGATCATTGTATTGCTCAAATTAATCAATTATTGGGTTTTAATCTAAAAAAAGAGGTGTATATCCTGTATTGTTGTTGGTATAATTGCTTTAATTACTATTATAGTGAGCAGTGTTGCTATGTCTGTATCCATTAGCACTGTACAAAATCAGATAGTGAAACCTCAGTTTTTACTTGAATTGTCTGTCAATGTTTCATGAGGATTTTTGTTATAATCAGAAATCAACAAGAGCTTTTATAAAGCAATAAATCAGCTTAGAGATGATTTAATTGTCATAGCTGAGGAGATTGAATTAATGCAAGTTAGACAAAGTTTAATATGTGATTATAGATATATATTTCTGTATGGTAAACAAACCATATAATGAATCAGAATATAACATAACTCAAATTAGAAATCATCTTAATGGCCTATGGGGTGACTGTAACACATCCCTTGACATAAATGATTTAGAGAATTTGGCTCACCTCATGGATCAAGAAAGTCAGCAATCTCTACTACCAAATTCGGAGGTAAAAAATATTATTGATTGGATAAAGAGAGCTCAGGGAATATTACCTGGACAAATACAGCAAATAATAACCTTCCTAGGAACAGGGGTGATGTTGCTGGTCTTATGTAGTTGTTTACCCATCCTTATTTCCTGTTTTTCTCGTATCATTCAACAAGTGGTATATAATGTCCAGTTGCATGATTCTGCCCCCAGCCTTTTGAAATTATAAGTTGGGGGAGATGTAGCAAACTTTCAGAAGTTTCTCAGCTTTGCTAATGAAATGTTCCCCTTCCCTATATTATTATCTGAAAGGCTACAGGGCAGACAAGCAAGAAGATGTATTATAAAGGGAATGTTTTGGGGTCCCTTGACCTCGCTAGGTATATTCCCCTGTCCTATACAGTTATCTGCAAAGGTTACCGGGCAGATAACAATAGGGTGTGTAATCTTTTTTGTTTATGCCTCATGATATGGTCCTAGAATAATACCCTAATAAGTAACTAACCTTAAGCAAGGGTAAATAGCAAACAGGATTAAGGGAGGTTCCTACATTATTTGCATTCCTTTGATATAAGTTCTTTCTACATTGTCTGCATTCTTTTGGGGGTGTCTACATTCTCTTGGGGGGGGCATAAGAACTCTGTGAGCTCCTTGCATCTTTGGCTCTGTATGAAATGGTCTTGTAATAAACAGACTATTGATTACACCCCTATCTCATTATTCTCACTGCTCACTAACCCACCAACTGCACTGGCCACAATACAAAGTGAAATGAACAGAAGCAGGGGACAAACAAGTACACAATAAGAGCAATATTGTAATGATACAGTGCTCAAAGACAAGATCCAAAGGACCCATGATGAAAAATGCTAAAGACCTCCAGAGGGAAAAAAATTGTGAACTTAGAGTGCAAATTGAAGCATGTTGTTTTTCACTAAGTACACGTGTATGTTTGTGTGGGTATCTTTTTTTTTTTTTTTTTGCAACATTGCTAATGTAGAAATGTGTTTTGTTATGACTTCGTATGTATATTGGTTTCATATTACTTAACTTCTTAATGAAGGTAATACCTAGGGGAAGTTATAGAGAGAAGGAAGGAATTTGAAATTCATTTTTTAAAACAAATGTTAAAAAGCTTTTAATTAAAATAAAGTTAAATGCAGTTAGACACTTTATAAAAGTATGGCTATGTTTTGGGGAGGGTACTTAGCTAATTGTAACATCACAGCTAACCCGAGTTTTGGTCTTTACAAATAATTAAACAATATTTATTTTTGTGAATAAGATATCAACACAAATAGATAAAATACACAATATTTAAATAAATCCATGTCACTTAGCCTCTCTAAACCTCAGATTTTTTTCCATCTTTAAAAAGGAAATAATAATATGTCCTGCCCATTTTATAGATGTATTCTAAATTTAAAATGGGATCTTGTGCACAAAACATTTTGAACTCAATAAACCTATGTATCTCCAGAAATATAAGGATATCTATTAAATCCCCCAAAATCAACAGCTGGAAAATGACAATTCTTACTCTTGGTTGTATTATTCAAAGCAAAAATAATATCAAACCATTAGAAAATTTGCTGACATTGACTCCCAAAGTTACAACTCTACCTCCAATCCCTTGCCAAGCTCTGGTCCATCACCTCTACCTGATGGCTAGACAGGTCCATCAGATAATCCTGTGATCCCTGCAAGCTCGGCCTAGTCACTATGAGCTTATCTTTTCCCCAAAACTTTCCCCTTTCTCATCACTTCCATAACTGAATTAGTATCATCACTATTCTCTACCTTTTGGTTGTGAATGCCATCACTCAAAATGAAAGAGAAATCTAGATTGTCGACCACAACTCTCAAGAACTCTCTTAGGCTCTATGGTAGTTTCTTCAAAATACCCCTTGGCTCTGATTCTTCATGGTTGGTATTGAATTGCACGTTAGTGTAGGGTTGGTATGGACTATCCTGTCAGATCATAGCTAGCCTCCATCCTTCTAGGCCAATGTCTGCTTTCATTCTGAATGTATGTCCTCTACATCATGAATGTATAAGCATTTAATTAGATTAAATCAATTACAACAAAAGCAGAAGCATTATTCATATGTAACCAAGGTTCTATATTATCTTAGTCTCCCCAAAAGCAGAAACTCATCAGGAGTTCTCTACTTCTTTGTTCATAATGATGTCCCAATATCTCCATTCTTCTAATCTTAGAACAACATCTAGTAAGCTTCCCTCCTAAAAAAGACAGCTTCTATCTTTTTTTTTTTTTTTTTGCTTTTTGGAGGGCAACTGGGGTTGAAGTGCCTTGCCCAAGGTCACATGGCTAGTTTTTGTGTTAAGTATCTGAGGCCGCATTTGAACTCAGGTCCTCCTGACTCCAGGGCTGTTGCTCTATTCACTGTACCACCTAGCTGCCCCATAATATTTGTATTTTTTTTTTACTTTTTGGAGGTCAACTGGGGTTAAGTGACTTGCCCAAGGTCACACAGCTAGTTTTTGTGTTAAGTATCTAAGGCCGCATTTGAACTCAGGTCCTCCTGACTCCAGGGCTGGTGCTCTATTCACTGTGCCACCTAGCTGTCCCAACAAGCTTCTATCTTCTGTTAGTTCCTTTGAAAGCAAACAGCACAAGAGGAAGTAAGAAATCTGCTCAGTCACCATTTCCTCACATCCAGGCTCTTTAAGAAGTTCACACATCAGCAACATCTCTTTGAATAGGCATACTCCTAGAGTAAATCTACCTACAGGCTACCAGCCTTCAGGTCACCATCCCTTCTTTCTCAAAAACGTTAGTCCTTGGATGAATCTTTCTCTCTAACTTAACTACTGTGCTCTCATTTGTTGTACCCTCAAATTCCCTGCCTCCAAGTCAATAAAGCTTCTTGGCTCAGCCAAATATATAAATGGCCTTTTACCATAATTTATAGTTGTATCAACTCTATGATATGGAATTCAGAAAACTTCCCCTTGATCATAATCTCTTTCTCTCTCTCTCTCTCTCTCTCTCTCTCTCTCTCTCTTTCTCTCTCAACTTCTACTTCTAACTTTACTCTGCTCTACTTACCTCTATCATCCCTGCTTTGATTTCACTTTCCTTTCTTGACAATCTTGACACTATTAGTTAGAGGCTAGCAGACTGACTTAAGGACTGCATTTTTCAAATCCCTGCTATAGGCAACCAGTTCAATTTCACATTGACCTCTACCCTTGACTCTCTTGATCATGCCTTGTCTCACACCTTGACCATCTGCCTTCTTTATTTGTGCTCTCAGGCTAAGCACTGGTGGAGAAAGTTACACCAGCAGGTCAAAAAAGTTTACAACAAATTCAAGTTATCTAATCTCAACTTCATCCTTACTTTATAAAGCAAATATTTTCTTTTTTATTAATTGGCTCTCCATTCAACTTCCTTTAGCATACATTCTAAACTTCCTCTACTCCTCCCAGCTCCCAACATCTTCCTCCACACTGCATATTTCTTAGAAGATGTTCTAATTTACTGTAAAAAGCAGGGTCGTTCATTATTAGCTTCCACATCTTTTCTATTCCAGATCTGAAAAACCATTCTAATTTTACCCATCTTCTTTCCCCTTAACTGGCACTTCTGTTTTCAACCAATCCCTCTCCCTATTCTCTCCATCTCATTTCTTCCTATTTCATCCCTTTTCATACCCTCCATTGATCAATCCCTCTCTCTCATCTTCAATTTCTCCCTAATTGTTGACTCTTGATTCATTATCCACACAATGTGTTCAATTTTAACATCTGTTCCCTCTTGACTCATATAGTCTTTTAAAAAATATTTTAATTAATGAAAATATATATTCTCTTCCTTTTACTCCTCTTTCATTAAAAAAGAAAAAAAAAGATGAAAGAATGAAGTAAGCATTTATATAGCATACATGCTAAGCACCATGCTAAATACTTTACAAATACCACCTCATTTGATCCTCACAACAATCCTGAGAGGTAGGTATTGTTATTACTCCCATTTCATAATTAAAGATATAACAGAAGTTAAGTGAGTTACCCAGGGTCAAAAGCTGACAAATGTCTGATATTTGAATGCAAATCTTCCTGACTCCAGGTCCAGTACTCCATTCATCACACCACTTGACCACTTTGAAACATACACACATAGTCAAACAAAACCATTCTCTCATTTGGTCATGACCTCAATATATGTATCAATCCTTAGTCCATCACCTCTCCATCAGGAGGTGGGAACTTGTTTCATCATGAGTCCATTAGAATCATGTTTGGGTGCCTGATTATGCTTCTTGTTATTATATAAATTGTTCTCTTGGTTCTACCCACTTTACTTTGCATCAGCTCATATAAGTCTTCCCAGGTTTCTCTAGAACTCTCCTCTTCCTCATTTGTTATACCACAGTAATATATCATCACAGTCATATACCATAATTTTTTTCATCCATTTATAGGCACACCTTTAATTTCTAGATCTTATATCACAAAAAGAGGTGCCCAAAATTTTTTGTACATGTGGGTCCTTTTTTATTTTTCTTTGATCTCTTTGGAGTGTGAACATAGTAGTGGTATTGCTAAGTAAAAGGGTAGGGACATTTTAGTAAATTTGGAATCATAGTTCTAAATTATTGCTTTAGGTGGACAAATTCATGGCTTGACCATAAGTATACCTTTTCCCCACCAGCCCTTTAGTATTTGTCATTTTCCTTGTTGGTGACCTTTTCCAATTTGAGGAGTATAAGACAGAATCTTAGAATTACCCCAACTTGCACCTCATTATTAGTGATTTGGAACACTTCTTCACATGGCTACTGATAGCTTGGGTTTCTTCATCTAGAAATCACTTATATTCATATCCTTTGACCATTTATCAATTGCAGAATGACATTATAAATTTGCATCAGTTTCCTACATATATATGAAATCTTTATCTGAGAAATTTACTACAAAGACTTTTTTCCCAGTTGGTTTTGTTTCCCTCCACCCACCTACCACCATCTTTGAAAAGGACTAAGACCTGAATCAAAATTATCATGTTGAGGGTGATGCCAAATTTTTGCAATTTACAAAGGGTCTCTTCATTTAAAGAGGTGGTCAAATCTTTGCAATTCATAAAAAGTCTCTTCATGTAAAGGGGTGACCATGAGTAGGAATAGCACCAGGAATGTCAGGACTATGGTGATGATGATGATTCTGGGTCAAATTCTACCCCTGTGCTGAATCATGGGTGTTTTCACTGCTCCCCCACCCTACCTTTATTATTTCCATGCCAAGTAGGAGTGATTACTACTACTGGATGCTGCCACTGACCTCCACATCCCAGGATATCCCACTTGTGGACCTTGCTCTGATCCCCTTTTGTGAAGTGAGCATTTCTCCCTCATTCTTGGCCTTATTCTGCCCCTTATGGTCAGGGGGAGCATTGCAAGTTTCTGTGTTGCCACTCTTCCCTACCATGCAGAGGCAGGAACACTGTGGATACCACCTCTGATTAGACTGATTACCACCCTACAATGGGGCAAAAATTGACCCTCTGTGTCCAGGCCTGACTTTTCTCCCCATTTTGGAGCACTCTCATGTCAGGTTGGATGGGAAGTACCTCATGGTAAGCTACTGCTACTTTTAGAGGCATTATCACAAGAATCATGGAGGACAATTTAGACCCACCTAGATCATTCCATTTTAATCCTGCCAACTATATCGATTGTCCCAGGTTAAGGCTGACTCTAGCCAATTCTATGGAAGTTTAGGTTCAATAGGAAAATGAAATGGAGATACTCACAAGTTACTAAACGGTAGATAAAAAAAGATTTACTTTACCATAGAAGCAGAAAGCTATTCAACATGTATATTCATCAATGACAGCACAAGTTGATTTAGCTGAGTGAAGTTCTTTTCTGTACCTCTAAGTTGTCCATTTGATCTGATGTACTTGCCAAACCCTAGAGCTAGTCTGATGCCATATAAGGTTAATGGGATATAAGATCTTCCCTGCCCATTAATAGGCCTCACATGGAGCCCATTAAGGGAAGCTTGCTTAGAGGAGGCTTGCTTGTAGGAGGCTTGCTTGTAGGAAGGTTTTCACACTTTTTGCTAATTTCTAACTAGGCACTCAGTCACTTTGAAGGTTGTGAAGCCTTTCAGCTCTGAGAAGTGTATACATACTCTGAGTCGGTATTTTGCTTTGCGGGCTAGCTTATGAGAAGGATCTTATGATTCCCTGGTCAAGATTCTAAGTGACTGAGGTGGAGTCAAGAGGGCAGAGTAGAAAAAGTACCTCTGCTCAGCTCTGGCTCTCACCACTTCCAATCCATGTAAAAGGGGACTCTGAACAAACTTTGGAGCTACAGAACCCACAAAATGACACAGAAAAGCTAACCTCCTGCTGAGGACAGCCTGGCAGGCCTGACCAGCCTCCAGCTAGAGGGACTCCAGAACACCAACAGCTGTGGTGGTACAGAATTATCAACACATAGATACTAAGGACAAAGTGAGAGGTCAGTACAGGGTGGACTTTGGGACCCAGTAGTTGGGAGTGCCTCAGCTTTTGTCCCCAGGGGAGAGAAGCCCCTGAGGGCTGTGGTACAGCTGCTGCCACATGAAAGTTTCAGCTCCTGGCCTGTAGAGTGTAGGGGGACCAAGCTAAGTCTGAGGGGTAATCGCTCTTGCTTTAACCTTCTTGGATCTGGATTGTGGCCTAGGGTGGACATCCTGGGGTGCATGACCAGCTTGCCAGACCATGTGAAGGCTTCAAAGAGGGCACCCAACTAATACCTCTAGCAGCTTAGAAAACCCCAGCGTTTGGGATGAAAGCTCCCCTGTCTGGTAACAGAGGCCTGCTGTGGCAAAAAGCCCAAAAGTCAAGTAATCGAGGGGCAACATGACCAGGCAAAGGAAGCAAGGCAAACAGAATAATCCAACATTAAACTCCTATTTTGGGGACAAAAAGGATCAAAAACAGGAGGAAGACAGTGAAGTCAGAACTCCTGCACCAAAAGCTTCAAAGGAAAATACAAGCTGGTTACAGGCCATAGAGGACCTTAAGAAGCAGATAAGAGAAGTGGAGGAAAAATTGGGAAGAGAAATGAGAACAATGCAAGAAAATTATGGAATGAGTCAACAGCCTGAGGAAAATCATACCTTTAAAAATAGACTAATTCAAATGGCAAAAGAGATTCAAAAAGGCAATGAGGTGAAGAATGCCTTAAAAAGCCGAATTTGCCAGATGGAAAAAGAATCTCAAAAGCTCACTGAGGAGAATAGTTCCTTCAGAATTAGATTGGAGCAAATGGAAGCTAATGACTTTATGAGAAATCAAGATGCCAGATCCAAACAAATGAAAGAATAGAAGGCAATGTGAAATATCTTATTGGAAAAAAACACTGACCTGGAAAATAGACCCAGGAGAGATAATTTAAAAATTATTAGACTACCTGAAAGCCATGATCAAAGAAAGAAACTTGAAATCATTATCCAAAAAAATTCTCAAGGAAAACTGCCCTGATGTTTTAGAATCAGAGGGCAAAATAGAGGTTGAAACAATCCACCGATCACCTCCTGAAAAAGATCCCAAAAAGAAAACTCCTAGGAACATTATAGCCAGGTTCCGGAATTCCCAGATCAAGGAGAGAATATTACAAACAGCCAGGAAGAAACAATTTGAATATTGTGGAAACACAATCAGGATAACTCAGTATCTGGCAGCTTCTACACTGAGGGATCAAAGGCCTTGGAATATGATATTCTGGAGGGCAAAGGAGCTGGGATTAAAACCAAGAATCACCTACCCAGAAAAACTGAGTATCATGTTTCAGGGGAAAGTATGGTCATTCAGTGGAACAGAGGACTTTCAAGCATTCTTGCTGAAAAAACCAGAGTTGAATAGAAAATTTGACATTCAGATACAAGAAGCAGAAGAAGCATGGGAAGGTAAACAGGGAAAAGAAGTCATAAGGAACTTATCAAAGTTGAACTACTAACATTCCTTCATGGAAAAACGATAATTGTAACTAATGAAATTTTTCTCAGTATGAAAATAGTGGAAGGAAATATGTATATATGTCTATATCAGAGGATATACGGGCCTATGAATACATGTGTGAATATGCGTATATATGTTTACTGGTTTACATAGATATAGGGCACAGGACCAATTTTATAGGAAGGGATGATACTTAAAAGGTGAAATTAAGAGGTGAGAGAGGAATATAATGAGAGGAAATGGGGAGAGACAAAATGGGGTAAACTATCTCATATAGAAGAGGCAGGGGAAAAGGGTTACAATGGAGGGGAAGAATAGGAAGGCAAAACCTTATTCAACCTTATTCTCATTGAATTTGGCTCAGGGAGGAAACGAAATACACACTAAATAGGGTATCTCACCCTCCAGGAGAGTAGGGGTGAAAGGGTTGAGAGGGTGATGATGGAAGGGAGGGCAGGCTGTGGGGGAGGGAAGTTAGAAACTCCCACTTTTGAAAAGGGACAGGATCAAAGTAGAGAATAAAACAAGTGGGAGGTGGGATAGGAGGGAGGGAAATATAGTCAGTCTTTTACAATATATCTACTATGTTAATGTTTGCATTAGCTACACATGTACAACCTATACTGAACTGCTTATCTTCCCAGTAAGGGTGGTTGACAAGGGAGAAAGGGAATGAATCTGGAATTCAAAGTTTTAAAATCAAATGTTTAAAAAATATACATATATATATACTATTATTACATTATTTTATTATATTATTTTACATGTAATTGGGAAATAAGATATATAGGCACTGGGGCATAGAGATCCACCATGCCCTACTGGAAAAGTCAAAGGGGGTATGGAAGAAGATAAGGGAGAGAGCAGATTGGAGGAGGGGGTGTCCTGTGGGACTGCTATTTGGGGGCAGTGGGTAGGGGGAAAACGGGGAGAAAATTTGTAACTCAAAATCTGGCGGAAATGAATGATGTAAATCAGAAGTTAATAAAGCATTTGAAAAATGAAAAAAAAAAAGATTCTGAGTGACTTATGTTTAGAGTTCCTGACTTCTCAAATGTAAAGGCTGTCTAGATTCAGGGAAGTATGTAAAGTGTATAGTTGATTCAGACAGTCAGAGCCCTGCCTATTGGTCTTTCTTTCTCTGCTTGTATTTTCTCTATTTGTATTTTCTCTGACATTCAGGATGCTGACTTTTCCCCTAAACTAGTGAATGTAATTTAAAAAGATTGTTGACACCTTAAAACTATCTTTCCTAGTAAAGCAGAGCTAAGAACCTATGCTAGCAGCCATCCTGGGTATGCCAGTGTGTTGCCGCTACATGCCCTTATGGATGTTTTTACTCATGTAACAAGAAAGTGATGTCATGTGCCCAAGTCCTTGGTCCCTGGGCCAATCAATCCTGATTATAATCTCAATACATATTAAGGATAATTTGCCCAACTTGAATGGGAATGGGAGTTGGAATTTTGCTTCCACCAAACTTGCCTAAACGTATATGTCCTCTAAACATCCCCATTTTTATCAATGGGACAAGCATAGTCATAGTCACACAGGTTTGAAACCTCAAAGCTACCTTTGACTTTTCCCTCTCCTTTGACACCTATCAATTACCCAAACAGTACCCAAATCCTTTCAACTCTATTCGAAAATGCCCACTCTTTATCCCACACCTCCACTACACTAGTTCTAGTACTATCTTTACTTGTCTAGACTCTTTGTCCAGTTAATCTCCATGCTTCCAAGTTTCTCCCTTCTCCAATTTATCCCTCTCATGTACCCCAAAATAAATCCTGAGGCATAGTATTTATTATGTTACCTCTACAAAAATATTCAGTAACTCATTGTTTCTGAGACAAAACACAAATTCTTTAACCTAACATCAAATAAAGGCATCTTGTCCCATACCAGTACCTTCTGTTATGGTTTTATCTCCCCAGCATCCTAATATTCATTGTACTTGGGAAGACAGTATATGACAGGGTGGCAATATCACAGACAGAAAGTAAAGCAAATTGCACTTTGCTAGCAGGGCCTGTGTGTTTTTCATCCTTGAATGACTCTGACTAGTCTATTAGCAAAGAGATAGACAGCAGTAAATAAAGATGCCTGAGAGGGAAAACCAGGCTAGCACCACACTGCCCTCAAGAGAAACCAGCAGAGATTTCTAAGTTGCCATCTCACATCAATGGGAAGCTAATCTAAAGGTTAAATGAGTGAAAACTCTGGGCAAACAACTCTGCCAGTTCCCATTGGGAGTAGTTAGGGAGAAATGAACTTTTGCAATTTGGGGCCTCCCTGCTTCTGAGGAGATTAATGTGGAGCAAATGAGGAAGAGCATAAACTGGGGAATACGCAGGATGGTCACGTGCATTGGTATTAATTCATTTTTATTCATTTCAAATGCCCTGATTAAAGCATGAACTTTAAGGAAAACAACAATTATAAGTGAAGGGGACTTTTCACAGTCCTCCAACCCCACCCAAAAGAAATTATGCACCACATACAGATTAATTACAATCCATAACAAAATGACATACTAAATTAATTAATTTTGGAAATTTCTAATACATGGAACATCCAATCAGCATCCCTTTCCCACTACTCCCAGTTGGGGCTGAAAAAAGAGACCAGAACCCTGAACCAGTTCTCTCTCCAAAAGTTACTCAGGACAAGAACTTAAGTCGAAAAATACTACACCACCATCACAAGACAGTCTTGCAGGTCAGTCTCTGGTGTCTTTTTAAGAGCAAAAAGTCACCACCCCCACCACCGCCATGCTTCTCACCACCCTGCTTCGCCACTGCGGCTTCTGCTTGCGTTGCCCAGCCCCGTCCGGCCCTTGCAGCCCCTCCGGCCCCGCCTCCACTGAGGCCGCCCCCGACCAAATGTCCTTCGCCTTCACCTCCCCGATGCAGGTGTATTTCAACGAGGCCAATGTGAAGCAGGTGGATGTCCCAACCCAGAGTGGGGCCTTTGGAATCCTTGCTGCCCACGTGCCCACCCTGCAGGTGCTGAAGCTCTGCGCCCATGCACGCCGCAGATGGCACCACCACCAAGTATTTTGTGAATGCCGATTCCTCGGTGCAGCTGCTGGCGGAGGAAGCTGTGGCTCTAGACATGCTGGACCTGGCGGCTGCCAGATCCAACCTGGAAAAGGCGCACTCAGACTTGTCAGGGGCATCAGATGAGGCAGCCTGGGCCGAGGTTCAGATCCAGATAGAAGCCAATGAAGCTATCGTGAAAGCGCTGGAATGGTGATCTGGGAAGCTGAACCCTTGCAGTCGTCCAGAGATGGTGTGACCTTTCTACTCCATGGCAATCACCCAGAGCTGAGGAGACTAGGAAATACACATAAAGGAAGAGGATGCCTATCCCCCCAACTCCCCTTCTTACTCTCCACCCCCAGAATAAAATCCACAAGAGTTCTGGACTTTAAAAAAAAAAAAAAGAGCAAAAAGTCAGAAGAAAAAGTAAAGGGTGGAATTTAGAAAAAAAAAAAAACACCAAAGATATCAAAAGGAAAGACTTAAGTAAGGCACACAGGCAGATGAGCCAATGGAGATCTTAAAACCTGAAGTAATAGTGAGTAAAACTTCAAAAAGACCTCAATTTTTTCTTTTTTAAATTAAGCAATTGGGGTTAAGTAACTTGCTCAAGGTTACACGGCCAGTTAATTCTGGGTGTGGTGCTGAGTATCTGAGCCCGGATTTGATATCCAGGTTATCCCAACACTGGGGCCGGTGCTCTTACTCGCTGAGCCATGTAGCCGGCCCTACAATTCTTCTAACAAATATTATAACATGTAGAGAAGTAAACCAACAGGCCCTGAGGAAAGAAAGCATCCTGTGGACTCCCCAGAGAGTGAAACAAAAACAAAAACTTCAGAATGGTTCAAAAGAAAAAGAAAATCCACAAAAGAGCATTTCACAATTCAAAAAAGAAGGCTTTCCTTACTTGTACCCTGGGAGGTTAGACTTGTCAAGTGCCACCTTCTATTTCAAGTCTCCTGATCACCAAGCTGCTAGAGCACTCTCTCCCAAAACTACCTGATATCCACTGTGTATGTATGTGTGTATGTGTGTGTGTGTGTATGATATATATATGTATGTTCTCTCTCGTGTTAGCATACAAGCTCCTTGAGGATAGGAACTGTTTCACATTTAATTTTGTATTGCCAGTGCTTAACATATCACCTGGCACATAGCAGGTGTTTAATAAGTACTTGTCGATTGATTAATTTGGTTGACCCTGAAAGGCAAAACTGGGAGCAAGCATTGTAAGTCACAAAGAGGCAAATTTAGACTTGATTAAAGGACAAACCCCCTAATAGTTAACATTATCCAAAAGTGAAATGGGCTGTTGCAAAAGAGTGTGATTCACACTTTCACCCAATGTTGTTACACAAAGGTTGGATAAATACTAGTTAGTATGTTGTAGAGAACATTTTCCTTCAGATGAAGATTAGACTAATTGGACCCTGAGGTCCTTTCCATCTCTAAGATTCTGTGAAATAGGCTCTAGTAATACTATTTGCTCCCATTTTACAAATGAGAAAACTGAGACTCAGAAAATTCAAGTGACTTTCCCAGGGCCACTTAGTTATGAAGCTAGAGTTCAAACTCAACTCTTTTAGCTATGTGTTTAGAGGTCATTTAGTATGTCAGTGGTAATGAACATACCCAAAAAAATGAAAGGACAGTATACTTAAACAGATTCATCAAGTAAAAATGAAGTAATTGGAAATTTTACATAAGGGCTTAACCTATACATATAAGAATTTCTATCAATTAATTGTCCTCCCAACAATCATGTGGATTAGGAAATATCTAGGTATTATTTGTGACTACTTTATATCTAGAAACTGAGGCACTAAGAGATAAACTAAGTGCCGGTGATCACACACTGAACTACCACCAGCATGGAAAATGCATTCCTGTGCTAACTGTGGTAGTTTTCTAATTATGGCTGTTGCCTTCCATTGATGATTTGACTAAAATCTCCTCCTTGTCCCTACTCTGGACTTAGGGGTATTGGTGAGTGCCCCTTGAAAACAATGTTCTACTATTCAAATTGCAAACAGACAGGCCCCTCTGTCTAATTGATGAATGGTATGAAAGTTGTGTGAGTCACAAAGCCTAAATGGCTAGCTCTAATCACTTGAAGATTCAGTCATATCCCAACAATGCACCATGGAGATGAGTGCCATTGCTTTCAGGAAATGGAATTTATAAATAAAAATAAGATGACTTCTGTTGGACTTTTTCATCATTGCAGAACATAAATTACAAGCAATTCTAATAAACATGAAGTCTATTTTAGCCCAAGAATTGTCCATGGCTTTAAAAAATTAGCCTTCCAGAATAAATGCATCAAGCATTAATTCTGTTACCTTTTGGTTCAACTTTTTGTGTATAACCTCAAAATCATACGATCTGTGGATGAACTGAAGAAACTGGAGGTGTTTATTCTGAAGTAGAGAAGACAGGTAGAACATGATGTTCATCTTTAAATATTTTAAAGGTGGTCACATAGAAGAATGAATGAACTTAGTCTTTTTGGTCCCAGTGGAAAGCACTAGGAGAAACGAGTCAAAGCAGCAAAAGGCCAAATTTAGGTTTGTGGCAAGGAGAGACTTCCTAACAATTAGAAATGACTAGGCTGCCTCGGGAAGTAGTGGGTTTTCCCTCACTGGAGGTGTTTAAACAATGGTTGGATGACTGCTTGTCACAGTTATAGAGGAATTCTGGTTCAATTACAGGGAAACTATGGAGACTACATGTGTTTCAAATTTACATGCCATTTGATGCTTTGATAGTCAATAGAAAAATCAAGAACTCCTTAGGATTTCACTTTTTTCTTTCTGTATCTGTAAGTCAGTCAACAAGTATTTATTAAGGGCTTATTGTGTGCCTGGCACTGTGCTAAGTACTGGGGTTACCAAAGACAAAAACAGTGTCTGCCTTCATGGGGTTCACATTCCAACAGGGAGACAACATACATTTAGTTGGACACCACAAAACTCCCTAGAGCAGACTTAACCAGATTAAAATATAATTGGGAATATATAATAAAAGAAATAAAAATGCAATGTAACATACATATTGTTAATTTGTGATGTTATAAGTCAATATGTGGTCTCTGTGCTACAGGACATATACAGGGTAAATAAAAAGTCTATTCATTAGAAGTATTAACTGTGGGGCAGAGTCAAGATGGGGAGTAGAAGCAGGACTTCCACAGGGCTCTGGCTTCCACCTTCCCCAATCCACGTAAAAGGGGACTCTAAATAAACTTTGGAGCTACAGAACCCACAAAATGACACAGAGAAGCTAACCTCCCACTGAGGAGAGCCTGGCAGGCTGGCAGCAAGCAACCAGCGCAGCGCTCTGGGAGCCAAGCCCAGCCACTCGCAAGCCGAGGTTTTAGCCCCAGGGTGGGCCTGACCAGCCACCAACTGGGGGGACTCCAGATCACCAGCAGCTATGGCCATTTCCAGATTCATCAACACATAGATGCAAAGAACAAAGTGAGAGGTCAGTGCAGTCTGGACTTTGGGATCAGTAGTTGGGAGTGCGTTAGCTTTTGCCCCCAGGGCGAAACCACTGAGGCGCCTTGCCGATGCCACGTGGCAGCTTCAGCTCCTGGCCTGCAGAGTGTAGGGGGACTAAGCAACTATTCTGAGGGGTTATCACTCTTGCTTTAACCTGCTTGGATCTGGACTGTGGTCTAGGGTGCAGATCCTGGGGTGAGTGACCAGTTTGCCAGAGCGTGTGGAGTCCTAAGAGAGGGCACCCAACTAATACCTCTGGCAGATGAGAAAACCCCAGTGTTTGGACGAAAGCTCCCATATCTGGTAGCAGAGTCCTACTATGGGAAAAAGCCCAGAGCTCAAATAACTGAGGGACAACATGACCAGACAAAGGAAGCAAAACAAAATTAAGACTCCTATTTTGGGGTCCAACATTAGACTCCTATTTTGGGGGAAAAAAGGAGCAAAGCATGGAACAGGAGGAAGACAGTAAAGTCAGAACTCCTGCACCAAAACTTCAAAGGAAAATACAAGCTGGTTACAGGCCATAGAGGACCTTAAGAAGCAGATAGAAGAAGTGGAGGAAAAACTGGGAAGAGAAATGAGAGCAATACAAGAAAATTACTAATTGAGAGTCAACAGCCTGACTGAGGAAAATCACACCTTAAAAAACAGACTGACTCAATTGGCAAAAGAGGCTCAAAAAGGCAATGAGGAGAGGAATGCCTTGAAAAGCTGAATTTGACAGATGGAAAAGGAATCTCAAAAGCTCAATGAGGAGAGTCGTTCCCTCAGATTTAGATTGGAGCAATAGGAAGCTAGTGACTTTAAGAGAAATCAAGATGCTGTTAAACAGATCCAAACAAATGAAGAATAGAAGGCAATGTGAAATATCTCATTGGAAAAACTACTGACCTAGAAAATAGATCCAGGAGAGATAATTTTAAAATTATTGGAATACCTGAAAGCCATGATCAAAGTAAGAATGTAGAAATCATCCTCCAAGAAATTCTCAAGGAAAATTGCCCTGATGTTTTAGAACCAGAAGGCAAAATAGAAGTTGAAAGAATCCACTGATCACCTCCTGAAAAAGATCCCAAAAAGAAAACCCTTAGAAATATTATAGCCAGGTTCTGGAACTCCCAGATCAAGGAGAGAATATTACAAACAGCCAGGAAGACACAATTTGAATATTGTGGAAACACAATTAGGATAACACAGGATCTGGCAGCTTCCACACTGAGGGATCAAAGGGCATGGAATAGGATATTCCAGAGGGCAAAGGAGCTGTGATTAAAACTAAGAGTCACCTACCCAGAAAAACTGAGTATCATCTTTCAGGGGAAAAATATGGTCATTCAGTGGAATAGAGGACTTTCAGGCATTCTTGCTGAAAAAACCAGAGTTGAATAGAAAATTTGACATTCAGATACAAGAAGCAAGAGAAGCTTGAGAAGGTAAACAGTGAAAAGAAATCATAAGCCACTGATCAAAGTTTAACTATTAACATTCCTACGTGGAAAAATGATAATTGTAACTGATGAAACTTTTCTCAGTATGAAAATAATTGAAGGAAATAGAAATATATATGTATCAGGACATACGGGTGTATGAATACATGTGTGAATGTGTGTATATATGCTTACAGGTTTACATAGATATAGGGCACAGGACCAATTCAATAGGAAGGGATAATACTTAAAAGGGGAAATTAAGAAGTAAGAGAGGAATATGAGAGGAGATGGAGAGAGACAGAATGGGGTAAACTATCTCATGAAGAAGAGGCAAGGGAAAAGGGTTACAATGGAGGGGAAGAATAGGAAGGCAAAAGGGAATGGATCAACCTTATTTTCACTGAATTTGGCTCAGGGAAGGAATAAAATACACAAAATAGGGTATCTTACCCTACATAAGAGTAGGGGGAAGGGGATGAGAGGGGGGATGATGGAAGGGAGGGCAGGCTGGGGGGGAAGGTAAGGTGGAAGCAGTCACTTTTGAAAAGGGATGGGATCACAGTAGAGAACAGAACAAGTGGGTGGTGGGATAGGAGGGAGGGAAATATAGTCAGTCTTTTACAATATATCTATTATGTTAATGTTTTGCATTAGCTACACATATACAATCTATACTGAACTGCTTATCTTCCCAGTAAGGGTGTGTGACAAGGAAGAAAGGGAAATGAATCTGGAATTCAAAGTTTTAAAATCAAATGTTTAAAATTATATATACATATATACTATTATTAATACTATCTTATATGTAATTGGGAAAGAAGATATACAGGCACTGGGGCATAGAGATCCACCATACCGTATTGGAAAAGTTTTTTTTTGTTTGTTTGTTTTTGTCCAAGGCTCTTTATTGAGAAAATTAAAATTCCACCCCCAAGGAGCCGGCCTGGGGGGAGGCTGGCATCAGGGTTCCCAGCCATACCAGCCCCCAGGAATAAGACTCATCAGGCCTTTCTCTCTCAGGGACCCAGGGGGCCAGATCATCCTGTCTTTTCTGGGATCCAGGCTTCTGGGTCTCTGGACACCCCACGGATTCTGGTGTCCCCTCAAAGTTTGGGGGAGCTCAGTGCCTGGACCTGTCTGCTCAGCCCCAAGGGTCCCTCACTCCTCCCGCAACTTGTCTGGGGGTGTGGGAGGCTTATGGGGGCGGAGTCTTGGCTTCAGCCCTGGTGTCCCCTCCCCTGCGGCCAGGGCCCCCTCCCCCCAGGGCCAGCCCCAGCCCCAGGCCTGCCAGGGCCAGAAGGTGGATGCAGAAATAGATGGAGGCCCAGTAGCAGAGGGTGTCCTGCATAGAGAGCAGGACGAAGCCCATGCACATGTAGTCATAGGCCCGCATCTTCAGGAACCAGTGAGCCTAGTCCCACACCTGCTGGGCCTTGGGGCTGAGGCGGCCGCGCAGGCCTGACTCCAGGCAGCCCTCGGCAGCCAGGCACAGGGGGATGGTCATGAAGCTCAGGTAGTAGCCAGGGTGGATGCCGTGCCAGTAGGCGCTCAGCAACATGGTCCAGGTGCTCCTCAGCACATAGGAGCGCGCCGGCACGGTCTTCCTACTGGAAAAGTTTAAGGGGGTATGGGAGAAGATATGGGAGAAAGCAGATTGGAGGAGGGGATATCCTGTGCGGCTGCTATTCTGGGGTGGTCGGTAGGGGAAAGACGGGGAGAAAATTTGTAACTCAAAATCTGGTGGAAATTAATGATGTAAATCAAAAGTTAATAAAGCATTTGAAAAATGAAAATAAAGGAAAAAAGAGAAGTATTAACTGCTGGGGTGACCAGGAAAGACCTCCTGAAAAAGGTGGAATTTGAGCTGATTCTTGAAGGAAGTCAGAAACTAAGAAGGAGAGGTGAGAGGCTTGGGGGCACAGCCAATGCAAAGGCATGGAGATAGGAATTGGAATATTGTGTTAGGAACTGCACGTAGCCCAGTGAAAATCGATCATTTGTCCCTGGAAGGGAATGATGCATAAGAAGGCTATAAAGGTAGAATGAAGTTGGATTATAAAGAGCTTTAAATGCCAAACAAAGGACTTCATATTTTATCTTGGATGTCATAGAGAACCTTTGGAGTTCATTGAGTAGAGTACTGAAATGATCAGATTTATGCTTTAGAAAACTCGCCTTCAATGTGATGGATCAGTGGGAGAGGGGAGAAATTTGAGGCAGGAAGATCAACTAGAAGCCTTCTCACACCACTCCCACATACTCTTCAATTCAGTGAGACTGACCTTTTTTGCTGTTCCATAAATATGACATTCCATTTCTCAGTTCCAGGCATTGTTTCTGGCTATCTCAGACATCTGGAATTCTCTCCCTCTTCATTTCTGGCTTCTAACTTCCCTTATTTTCTTCAAGGCCCAACTAAAAACCCTTTTATTACAGGAAGCCTTTTCCAACCTCTCAATTCTAAGTGCCTTCAAATGGTTATTTTTTAATTGTCCTAAAGTTGCTTGCACATGTGTGTTTGCTTCTTGTCTCTCCCCTCAGAATGTGAGCTCCTTGAGGACAGGAACTGTCTTTTGTCTTTCTTGTATCCCTCATGCTTAGCACAGTTCCTGGCACATAGTAGGCACTTAATTAATGCTTTTTGATTGACTTCTCCCTGGGGAGAAGTAATAAGGGTCTGAACCCAGATTGTGGCTGTACCTGTATCAAGGTCTGCTGATGCTTATTTTTGGAGTTGATTATACACTCTTCTCTCCTTACCCATTCTGAGCTTGTATTACCCACTCTCTCTCCTCCTTTTTTCCCTCCTTCTACTTAACTCATTTTCATTTATGATGATGATGTTCTTTGTAGCACCTAGAGATATTTGGATAAATGCTATATCAACTCTCCAAAAGAAAGAAAATGGGGAGGGAAAGAGGAAATTGAAATATTACATGAATTTGGAAGCCAAAAGGATATAGGTCTTCTTCCCACTTTGGGAAAACAACACCAGAGAAATCTTCAGTAATTTGTTTAAGGCTATATACACCATTGTTCTGTGACTAAACATGGCCTAGAGCCCAGTAGCTCTATAGTAAAATGGAAAAAGCATTACAGTTTGGAATCAAAACATCTGGGTTTAGATCCTGGCTCTAATGCTTACTACCTGTGTAACTTTGGCCAAGTCAACTAATCTTTTTATTTGGTTTCAATGGTAAAAGGGTATAGACTGAATTATTTCAAATGTCCTTTCCAGCTCTAAAAATCTTACCATCTTTATATGGTATATTCTTATATGGTGTATTCTATATTCTATATAATCTTATTCCCTGACTGAAAAGAATTGGTCTTTCTCCCCAGGTATCTTCCCTTGCTAATACAGATAGAGAGGAGCTCAAAGCCAGACTCTTACTCCATATCAATTAATCTTAGTATAAGGTCAATTTTCAATGACTTTTATCCCCTATAAAACTGTCCAGTTCAGACTGCATTCCTGGTTGCTTCTCACCAGACCAGAATGAATCATCCTTCCTTCAGAGCTATCCACTTTTCCAAGGATACAAGGAAATCTCTTCCTTGTACTATCTATAAAGGCTTTAGCAAAGAACCAGTCAAAGATATACCAGAGATTTTAAAAGTGGAATTCTCTAGGTTCTGTATGAATGGAATCATAGAGGTTCTCTATTCTGCAATAGGGATAGTTCATAATCTACAAAAAAAATTCTCAGCTAGTTGAGAAAAGTAGATCTATCATGGCAAAGTAAAAGCAGGGATTTGCATGAGATCTCCCACAAACCCCTCCAAATACCTTTAAAAATGACTCTAAACAAATTCTAGAGCTACAGAACCCATAAAATGATAGAGTAAAGTGATCTCCAGCCCAAGACACCTGGAAGGCCAACAGGAAGAATATATCACACTAGGCTGGGAACAGAGCACAGTCCAGCATGGACCAGAGCAGACCTCAGGAGACTGAATCACTGCAGCTGTGACAGTTTCCAAGCTTCTCAACTTAAAAATGGCAAAGACAGCATAGACGATCAATGGGAAAACTCTGTGGGACCTGGGTGAAAGAGGAACACAGTCTGGCTGGTCTCCAGGCCCAGCCCTAGGGCCACAGAGGGGGTGGTGTCACCGGCAACATTAGTAGCCACAGTGGCTGCTTCCAGAGCTGTGGGCCCACAGACAGTGAGTGAGTGAGCACCTGATACAAAACTCCTGAAGCCTAGGACAGTACACCCACTGGAAGCAGAATCCTACCCTGACAAAGAGCTAGAAAGTCAAGTATTGGGCTGGGAATATAAGGAAACAGCATTAAAAAAAAAAAGTCAGATTATAGGATTTTACTTTGGTGACAAAGAAGATCAAAAAATGCAACCAGAAGACAACAAAGTCAAATCTCCTTCATCAAAAACCTCCAAGAAAAATATAAATTGGTCATAGGCCATGAAAGAGTTCAAAAAGGATTTTGAAAATCAAATAAAAGAAATAGAGGAAAAATTGGGAAGAGAAAGGAGAATGATACAAGAAAATTATGAAAAACAAGTCAACAGTTTGTTAAAGGAGACCCAAAAAAATACCGAAGAAAATAACACCTTTAAAAATAGACTAACTCAAATGGCAAAAGAGGTCTAAAAAACCAATGAAATGAAGAATGCCTTAAAAAGTAGAATTTGACCAAATGGAAAAGGAAATTCAAAAACTCACTGAAGAAAATAATTCCTTCAAAATTAGAATGGAGCAAATGGAAGCTAATGACTTTATGAGAAATCAAGAAATTATAAAAGAGAAATAAAAGAATGAAAAAACAGAACACAATGTAAAATATCTTATTGGAAAAACCACTGACCTAGAAAACAGATCCAGGAGAGATCGTTTTAAAATTATTGGACTACCTGAAAGCCATGATCAAAAAAAGAGCCTAGACATAGTCTTTCAAGAAACTATCAAGGAAAACTACCTGGGTTTTCTAGAACCAGAGGAGAAAATAGAATTGTAAGAATCCACCAATTGCCTCTTAAAAGAGACTGCCCCCCCCCCAAAAAAAAACTCCTAGGAATATTGTAGCCAAATTGCAGAGTTCCCAGGTCAAGGAGAAAATATGGCAGGCATCCAGAAAGGAACAATTCAAGTATTGTGGAAATACAATCAGGATAACACAATAAATAGCAGCTTCTACATTAAGGGATCAAAAGGTTTGCAATACAATATTCCAGAGGTCAGAGGGGTTAAGATTAAAACCACGAATCACCTAAGCAGTAAAACTGAGTATAATACTTCAGGGGAAAATGAATATTCAATGAAATAGAAGACTTTCAAACATTCTTTTTTTTTATCTTTTTTTTCAAATGTTTTATTAACTTCTGATTTACATCATTCATTTCTGCCAGATTCTGAGTTACAAATTTTCTCCCTGTTTTCCCCCTACCCACTACCCCAAAATAGCAGTCCCACAGGATATCCCCTCCTCCAGTCTGTTCTCTCCCATATTTTCTCCCATACCCCTTTAGACTTTTCCAGTGGATCTCTATGCCCCAGTGCCTGTATATCTTATTTCCCAATTACATGTAAAATAGCATTAATAATAGTATATATATATATATATATACATACATATACATATATATATTTTATTATTTTCTTTTAAAACTTTGAATTCCAGATTCATTCCCTTCCTCCCTTTCCCACCCTTACTGGGAAGACATGCAGTTCAGTATAGGTTGGACGTGTGTGGCTAATGCAAAACAATAACATAGTTGATACATTGTAAAAGATTGACTATATTTCCCTCCCTCCTATCCAACCTCCCACTTGTTCTATTCTCTACTTTGATCCCATCCCTTCTCAAAAGAGGGTGCTCCCAACTTCCCTCTCCCCCAGCCTGCCCTCCCTTCCATCATCCCCCCTCTCATCCGCTTCCCCCTACTCTCCTGTAGGGTAAGATACCCTATTTAGTGTGTATTTCATTCACTCCCTGAGCCAAATTCAGTGAGAATAAGGTTGACCCACTCCCTTTTGCCTTCCCATTCTTCCCTTCCATTGTAACCATTTTCCCTTGCCTCTTCTATATGAGATAGTTTACCCATTGTGTCTCCCCATCTCCTCTCATTATATTCCTCTCCCACCTCTTAATTTCACCTTTAAAGTATCATCCCTTCCTATTAAATTGGTCCTGTGACCTCTATCTATGTATACCTGTAAACATATACACACACATTCAAATATGTATTCATATACCCTCATATATAGACATATATAGACATATATATATATATATATTCCCTTCCACTACTGAAAAAAAGTTTCATCAGTTACAATTATTGTTTTTCCATGTAGGAATGTTAATAGTTCAACTTTGATAAGTTCCTTATGATTTCTTCTCCCTGATTACCTTCTCATGCTTCTCTTGCTTCTTGTATATGAATGTCAAATTTTCTATTCAACTCTGGTTTTTCAGCAAGAATGCTTGAAAGTCCTCTATTCCACTGAATGACCATATTTTCCCCTGAAACATAATAATCAGTTTTGCTGGGTAGGTGACTCTTGGTTTTAATCCCAGCTCCTTTGACCTCTGGAATATCATATTCCAAACCTTTCGATCCCTCAGTGTAGAAGCTGCCAGATCCTGTGTTATCCTGATTGTGTTTCCCCAATATTCAAATTGTTTCTTCATGGTTGCTTGTAATATTCCCTCTTTGATCTAGGAATTTCAGAACCTGGCTGTAATATTCCTAGGAGTTTTCTTTTTGAGATCTTTTTCAGGAGGTGATCGGTGGATTCTTTCAACCTCTATTTTGCCTTCTCGTTCTAAAACATCAGGGCAATTTTCTTTGAGAACTTCCTGGAGGATGATTTCTAGGTTCTTTCCTTGAGCATGGCTTTCAGGTAGTCCAATAATTTTGAAATTATCTCTCCTGGATCTATTTTCCAGGTCAGTGGTTTTTCCAATAAGATATTTCACATTGCCTTCTATTCTTTCATTTGTTTGCATCTGTTTAATAGCATCTTGATTTCTCATAAAGTCATTAGCTTCCATTTGCTCCAATCTAATTCTGAAGCAACGATTCCCCTTATTGAGCTTTTGAGATTCTTTTTCCATCTGGCAAATTTGGCTTTTTAAGGCATCCTTCTCCTCGTTGCCTTTTTGAGCCTCTTTTGCCATTTGAGTTAGTCTATTTTTTAAGCTGTGATTTTCCTCAGTCAGGCTGTTGACTCTCATTTCGTAATTTTCTTGCATCATTCTCATTTCTCTTCCCAATTTTTCCTCCACTTCTCTTATCTGTTTCTTAAGGTCCTCTATGGCCTGTAACCAGCTTGTATTTTTCTTTGAAGCTTTTGGTGCAGGAGTTCTGACTTTACTGTCTTCCTCCTGTTCCATGCTTTGCTCCTTTTTGTCCCCAAAATAGGAATGTAATGTTAGAATCTTCTGTCTGTTTTGTTTTCTCAGCCTGGTCATGTTGCCCCTCAGTCACTTGACCCCTGGGCTTTTTGCCACAGTAGGACTCTGCCACCAGACAGGGGAGCTTTCATCCCAAACTGCTGGGGTTTTCTGAGCTGCTGGAGGTATTAGATGGGTGCCCTCTCTGAGGTCTCCACACACTCTGACAAGCTAGACACACACCCCAGGACCTCCACCCTAGACTGCCATCCAGATCCAAGCTGGTTAAAGCAAGAGAGATTGCCCCTCAGACTAGTGCTTGGTCCCCCTACACTCTGCAGGCCAGGAGCTGAAGCTGCCATGTGGCACTGGCTGTGCCAGAATCTCAGCCGCTTCTTGAGCTGGGGGCAAAAGCCACACACTCCCACTTACTGGTTCCCAAATTCCAGACTGCACTGACCTCTCACTTTTTCCTTCACATCTATGTATTGATAAATCTGGAAATGGCCACAGCTGCTGTTGATCTGGAGTCCCTCAGGCCAGCAGCTGGTCAGACCTACCCTGGCACTAAAGCCTCGGGTGGGGCTGGACTTAGCTCCCAGAGCACCACGCTGGCCTATTCCTGCTGGCCTTCCGAGCTGTCCTCAGCAGGAGGTTAACTTCTCTGTGTCATTTTGTTGGTTCTGCAGCTCCAATGTTTGTTTAGAGTCCCCTTTTACATGGATTGGGGAAGGAGGAAGGCAGAGCCATGGGCCGCCATCTTGACTCCATCCCCCCCCTTTCAAACATTCTTGCTGAAAAGACCATAGCTTAATAGAAGATTTGACTTTCAAACAAGAAGCAAAAGAAGCATGAAAAGATAAACAGGAAGGGGTGGCCAGGTAGCACAGTGAGTAAGAGCACCGGCCCCAGAGTTGGGATGATCTGGGATCGAATCCGGGCTCAGACACTTAGCACTCATCCAGAAACACCTGGCTGTGTAACTTTAAGCAAGTTACTTAACCCCAATTGCTTAGGGGTGGCCAGGTGGCAAAGTTAGTAAGAGCATTGGCCCCAGAGTTGGGATGACCTGGGATCGAATCCTGGCTCAGATACTTACTACCACACCAAGAAATAACTGGCCATGTAACCTTGAGTAAGTTACTTAACCCCAATTACTTTAAAAAAAAAAAAGATAAACAGGAAAGAAAAATCATAAGGGACTTATTAAAGTTGAACAATTTATATTCCTACATGGAAAGATGATATTTGCAACTCCTGAGACCTTTCTCAATATTAGAGTAGTTGGAGGAAATAGATAGGTACATGGATGGATGAATGGATGGATGGATGGATGGATGGATGGATGGATGGATGGATGGATGGATGGATAGGCAGACAAATAGATAGATAGATGGCACAGGGTGATTTGAATACAAAGGGATGGATGGCATGTAAAAAATAAAATTAAGTGGTGAAAGAGGAATATATTGGGCGGAGAAAGGGAGAGATAGAATGGGGTAAATTATCTCACATAAAAGAGGCAAGAAAAAGTTCCACAATGGAGAGGAATATGGGGAAGGTGAGAGGGAATGAGTGAACCTTACTCTCATCAGATTTGGCTTAAGGATGGAAAAATATACACACTTAATTGGGTGTCTTTCTCTACAGGAAAGTAAGGGGAAAAAAATAAGGCAGGAGGGATGATAGAAAAGAGAACAGATTGTTGAGGGGGTAGCCAGAAGCCAACACTTCTGAAAAGGGACAGGATCAAAGGCAAAAATAGAGTAAATAGGGGTCAGGATAGGATGGAGCGAAATATAGTTAGTCTTTCACAACCTGACTATGATGCAAGTGTTTTACATAACTACACATGTATAACCTATTTTGAATTGCTTGCTTTCTCAGTGAGGGTGGGTGGGGAGGGAAGAAGGGAGAGAATTTGTAACTCAAAGTTTTAAAAACAAACGTCAAAAATTGTTTTTACATGCAACTGGGAAATAAGATATAGAGGCAACGGTGTATAGAAATCTATCTTACCCTACAAGAAAATAATTAAGCAGAGGATAAGAGTGGGGGCATGATAGAAAGGAGGGCATATTGGGGGAAGGGGTCCATTTTGGGTTGGGGGAAGGGGAAAGATGGGAAGAAAATTTAGAACTCAAAATCTTGTGGAAATGAATGTTGAAAATTAAAAATAAATTAATTAATTTTTTAAAAAGTAGACCTATCATATCACATATCATATGCAAGGAACCAGCACTTAGCACAATGCCTGGCATATAGTAGTGTGATAGTAATGGCAATTAAAGATTCCCCTGTATTGGCTTGGTTTTCAAATTGATTGTGTTAAAACCCAGAGTTTGTTAATCCCACCTGTGGGATGGGCTTGTTGATGTGAAAAGAAAGTCCTGAACTGGGAGGAGCTGGTGACGTAGATTTGGAGAGACACTAGAGAGAGGCGGAAGATCTTTTTGGAAGCAGCACCTCATGGAGAGAGAGAGACTAAGAGAATTGCTGGTGGCCGCTTTGAATTGCCCTGGACTTTTGAGACCTGCCCCCTGAGCTGCCAAGGACTGAGGAGACATGGCTGTTTTGCTGGTACTTTGTCTGTCTGTTTTGATGTTGTTTTGCCAGATTTGTCCACTGGTGAAAGACAGTCCTTTTGTTGAAGAAGTCCTGGAACCTGGCTGTTCGCTAAGAAGCCCTGAGACTGTCCTGCAGACAGAGAGTGAATACTGTCCACTGGTGAGGGACAGTACTGTTGCTGCAGGGGTCTGGAGACTGTCCTGCAGACAGAATGAATACTGTCCACTGGTGAAGGACAGTGCTGTTGTTGCAGGGGTCTGGGAGCCTTTCTGTTGGTTCAGAAGCCCTGAAGAAGGATTTTCTTGTTGTATGTTTACAGAAATCCTGGGAGAGGGCTTTGCTAATGTGTTCAGAGGTTCTAGGGCTGTTCTACAGACAGAGGATAAATTCATGAAGGGACTGGCAATGTATCTTATGGTCTTGCTAAGCCTTGTCTCTCCAGGAACTAAGATTGCTGAGAACTTGCCTGTGTCAAGATGAAGAAAAGACCTCCATTTGGGTATTAAGTGCTGTGTTTAAACTTGATGTAACTCTGGGGTAGATTCAATTGTGATCCAGGGGTGGGGAACTTTTGACCTTATTGTGCTCTGTGATTGACAAATGAAGGTACTTTACCTATGTTTGGAAACTAATCTCCATTTGTGGAGAGGGGTTTTGTGGTGGACTTAATTAAGGTATAGCCTAGGGGTGGAGTAGTATTTAGAACAGGGACTTTGTAATTGATTGAGTGATTGGAAGATCCTGGGGTGGGGTAGTACTTGGAGATTATTTAATCACACTTAGTAAATGCTGTATTTGGAATGATGTCATGTTTTGATCTTCTCTGTTCTTGGTTGGTCACTGAATAAAATGGAGAGCAGCTATGCTGGTATTCTGAACCTTGGGAAGTTGCCTTCTTTTGACATTACATTACAAGTAGGCACTTAATAAATGCTTACTGATTGATTGATTGATTGATCTCAGGATGATAGATATAATTAAACGTAAACTGCCTCCAGAAGGAGTAACTAAAAAAAGTTAAATTTACCTAGTCTTGCTCTACTCTAGACAAGTTACACAAATGCATCTGTTTTGATGAAATAGTATGATGGTCACATTTCTGTTAGAAAGCATGCAGTGTGGTTTTCTGTACTACATCAGATAATAAGGAAAATGTTTGAAGTCTTATAGTGAAGGACTGAGGATAGTCATAACCCAAACATGCTACTATTACATTTCACTTTCTCTGTAGACTCTCATTAAAAGATGAAACATGGACCAGTAGGAAATATAATTCCTACTTCTATAATCAAAAAACAATTATAGTCATGACATAAGTAGATAAATTTAATGAGGGGAGAGAACAAGTGCTAAGCACTTTTAAATTTTATTTAATTTTATTCTCAGAACAATCCTGTGAGATTGTAGTGTCATCATATGGGAAACATCCTTGGGAAAAAATTAAATGTTATTTGAAGAAATAAGAAAAGTATAGTTGCCTCCATTCAAATAATATGTACCCTAAAAGTAATGAAAATTAATTACTGCAGACTTCAGCATTTTCTAAGGTTCAGTCCTAGGCTTTCTATTTTTTTCTTAAAAGCTTATATATATGGATGATTTCACTTACCTGTCTTATTGTCAACCAAAATTCAAAATAGTCAAAATAACCTCATCATCTTACTCTGCAAATGCACTTTCCTTAATAATGTACCTGTCTTTGTCAGTGGCAGCACCATTTTTACTTTTTTTTTGTTTAAATATATTATTATTTATTTCAACAAATATTTCCCAACTGTGTTTAAAAATTAACATTCTTTTTTAGTTTTGAGTTCCAAATTCTCTTCTTCCTTATTGCCCCCTCCCCTCTCCTTGAGAAGATAAGCATTTGCTATCAATTATATATGTGACATCATGCAAAATATATTTCCATGTTATTTATGTTACAAAGAAAACACAGACCCAAAACAAAAAATAATGAAAGTTTTAAAAGTGTGTTTCACTCTGCACTCAGAGTTCATCAGTTCTCTCTCTGGAAGTAAAGAGCAATTTCTATCATGAGTACTTTGGAATTGTCTTATATTATTGTCTTGATTGAAGTGGCTGTCTTTCAAAGTTGATCATCCTTATAACATTTCTCTTAATGTATACAGTGTTCTCCAGGTTCTGCTTTCTTCATTTTGCATGAGTTCATGTAATTCTTCCCAAGTTTTTCTAAAACCATCCTGATCATCATTTCTTATAGCACAATAATATTATATTACATTCAAAATCCACAAATTGTTCAACCATTGTTTAGATGATGGGCATCCCAACAATTTCCAATTCTTTGTCACCACAAAAAGAGCTACTATAAATATTTTGTACAAATAGGTAATTTTCTCTTTTCTTTCATCTCTTTTGGATACAGACTTAATAATGCCATTGCTGAGTCAAAGGGTACACAGTTTTATGGCCCTTTAGGTATACTTCCAAAGTGTTCTCCAGAATGGATGGACTATTACACAGTTCCATCAACAATGAATTAATGTCCCAATTTTTCTACATCCCCTCCAGCATTTATCATTTCCTTTTCTGTCATGTTAATCAATCTTATAGGTATGAAGTAGCATCTTAGAATTTTTAATTTGCATTTCTCTAATCAATATTGATTTAGAGCATTTTTTCAATTGCTTTCTTCTTTTTAAAAGTGCTTGTTCATATCTTTTGACTATTTGTCAGCTAGGGAATGACTTGTTTTTATAAATTTCACTCAGTTCCCCATATATTTGAGAAATTAGGCCTTTATAAGACCTCTTGTAAAAAATATTTTCCTTGTTTCCTATTTTCCTTCTAATTTTGGCTGCATTCATTTTGTTTGTGCAAAAGCTTTTTAATTTCACATAATCAAAATTATCAATTTTACTTCCTGTGATCCTATCTTATTTGGTCATAAACTCTTTCTTTAAACATATATCTGACAAGTACATTTTGTTTCATCTCTACTAATTTAGCCATATCATCCTTTATATCTAAATTATTTATCGATTTTGACCTTATCTTGGCACATGGTCTAAGATAATGGTTGATGTCTTATTCCTGCCCACCTACTTTCTAGTTTTCCTGCAATTTTTATCAAATGGTGAGTTCTTACCCACAAAATCTTGAGTTTATCAAACACTAGATTACTATGGGCATTTATTATAGTGCATCTAATTCATTTCACTGATCTACCACTCTATTTCTTAGCCAGTAGCAGATTGTTTTTATGATTACCACTTTGCAATTTAGTTTGAAATCTGGAAATTCTAAGCCATATTTCTTCATAATTTTTTCATTGATTTCCTTGACATTCTTGATCTTTTATTCTTTTAGATGAATTTTGTGATTATTCTTTCAGGCTCTATAAAATATTTTATTGACAGTTGGATTTGTATGGCACTGAATAAGTAAGTCACTTAGGTAGGATTGTCATTTTTATTATGTTGACTTGACATACCCATGATCAATTAATATTTCCCCAATTGTTTAGATCTGACTTTATTCATGTAAAAAGTGTTTTGTAATTTTGCTCATATAAGCACTGGGTTTGTCTTGACAGGTAGACTCCCAAGTATATTATATTGTCTGTAGTTCTTTTGAATGGAATTTCTCTTTCTATTTCTTCCTGCTGACCATTTTTGGTAGTATATAGAAATACTGGTGATTTATGTGAGTTATTTTGTACCCTGCAACTTTGTTGAAGTTGTTGTTTCAATTAGATTTTTAGTTGATTCTCCAGAGTTCTCTAACATTATATCATCTGTGAAGAGTCATGCATAGTTTTGTTTCCTCATTGTCTATTTTTATTCCTTCAATTTTTTTTCTTCTCATTATTATAGCCAAGATTTCTGGTACAATTTTGAATAATAGTGGTGATAATGAACATCCTTGATAAACCTCTGATTTTATTGGGAAGACTTCACATTTATATTCATTGTAGATAATTCTTATTCTAGGTTTTAGGTAGATATCACTGAACATTTTAAGAAAAGCTCCATCTATTCCTATGTTTTCTAGTGTTGTAGGATTTTTAAAAATAGTAATAGGTATTGTACTTTGTCAAAAGTGTTTTTTCCTATTTTTTGCCTTTTGTAGGGGGGAAAGCAGGGCTGTGGAGGGTTAAGTGACTTGCCCAAGTTCACACAGCTAATAAGTGTTAAATGTCTGAGGCTGGATTTGAACTCAGGTCCTCCTGACTGCAGGGCTGATGCTCTATTCACTGCACCACCAAGCCACCCATCAAAGCTTTTTTTCTGCATCTATTGATATAATCATATTTTTGTTATTGATGCAGTCAATTATTTTGTTTTCCTAATATTGAACTAGCCCTGTATTCCTGGCATAAATCCTACCTGGTCAGAGTATATGATATTTGTGATATAGTGATGTCATCTTGTTGCTAGTATTTTATTTAAATTTTTTTACATTGATATTTAAGGAAATTGCTCCATCATTTTCTTTCTCCATTCTCTCTTTCCTTGGTATAGATATCAAAACCATATTCTGTAATAAAAGGAATTTTGTAGGATTCCTTCTTTACCTATTTTTTCAAATAGTTTGTATAACACTAGGACTAACTGATCCTCAAATGTCTGGTAGAATTCATTTGTAAATTCATCTGGTCCTAGAGATTTTTTCTTAGGGATCTCATTTCTGGCTTGTTCAATTTCTTTTTCTAAGGTAAAGTATTCTAGTCCCTTTTGTTAATCTGGGCAGTTTATATTTTTGTAAGTATACATTCATTTTACTCAGATTATTAATTTTATTGGCATATAATTGGGCAAAATAACTGCTTTAACTTCATCTTCATTGGTGATACATTCACCCCTTTCATTTCTGACACCAGTATCAGAATGATCAGAAAGGATTTATGCCAGGAATACAGGACTGGTTCAATATTAGGAAAACAATCAACATAATTGACTGTATCAGTAACAAAAATATGATTATATTAACAGATGCATAAAAACCTTTGACAAAATACAACACCCATTACTATTTTAAAAATCACTAGAAAACATAGGAACAAAGGGAGCTTTTCTTAAAGTGCTAGGTGGTATCTACCTAAAACCCAGAGTAAGCATTATCTAAAATGGAGATTAATTTGAAGTTTTCCCAATAAAATCAGGGGTGAAGCAAGGATGTCCATTGCTTAGATTTTTCCTTTCTTTTAAGCAAACTAACCAATGGTTTATTTACCTTGTTGGGTTCCTTCATAAAACCAGCTCTTAATGTTATCTATTTATTCAATAGATTTTTTTAAATTTTATTTACTTCGTTAATTTTCAGGATTTCCAATTTGGTGCTCAATTGGGGATTTTTCATTTGTTTTTTCTTTTTTTTTTTAACAGCATGCTCAACTCACTGATCTGCTCTCTCTCTTTTATTGATGTATATATTTAGAGATAAAAAATGTTCTTCTAAGTACTTCTTTGGCTACATCCCACAAATTTTGGTATGTAGTCTCATTGTTGTCATTCTTTTTTAATGAAATTATTCATTGTTTCTATGATTTGTCCTTTTACCCACTCATTCTTTAGGATTACTTTAGTTTTGAATTAATTTTTAATCTATGCTCCCACAATACTTTATTAAATTTAATTTATTGCATTATGGTCTGGAAAGGGTGCATTTAATATTTCTGCTTTTTTGCATTTAGTTGTGAGGTTTTTATGCTCTAATAAACAGTCCATTTTGTGAATGTGGTATGTACAGCTAAGGAAAAAAGTATATTTCTTTCTATTCCCATTCAATTTTTTTCAGAGATTTATCATATCTAACTTTTCTGAGAATCCATTCATCTTAATTTTTTTTCTTATTTGTTTTTATAGTTAGATTTGTTAGCTTCTGAGAGGGGAAAGTTGAGATCCTCTACTAGCATAGTTTTACTGTCCATTTCCTCTTATAATTCATGTAACCTTTCCTTTAAAATTTTGGATGTTATGTCATTTGGTGTCCTTTAGCAAGATGTAGTTTCCCTACCTTTCCCTTTTAATTGTGTCTATTTTTGTTCTAGCTTTTGTCTGAAATCATGATTGCTACCCCTGCCTTTTTTTACTTCAGCTGAAGCTTAATAAATTACACTCTAACCCTTTATTTTAACTCTATTTGTGTCTCTCAGTTTCAAGTGTATTTCTTTTAAACAACATATTGTTGGAGTCTGACTTCTAATCCATTCTGCTATCCATTTATGGTTTATGGGTGAGTTCATCCCATTCACATTCACAGTTATGATGGCTAACTGTGCATTTTCCTCCATTTAGTTTTTTTCCTGTTTATTCTTCTCTCTCTCTTTTTATCCTGTCCCTCCTCTAAAGTCTGTTTTACTTCTGATCACTGCCTTCTTTTATACACCCTCTCTTTTATTAACCCTCCTCCTTTCTCATATTTCCTTCCCATCCTACTTCTCTGTTGTATAAGATAGATTTCTATGACCAATTATATTTGTGTGTATATATTCCCTCTTTGAACCAATTTAGATGTAAATGAGGTTCCAGTATTGCCAGCTCTGCCCCCCACACTATTGTAAAAGTTCTTCCTTGTGAGCCCCTTTTATGTAACCTATTATTCTCCACTATTTATCTCACTTTCCCCTTCTTCCAAGAACTCCCTTTTTCTCACCTATCTTTTTTTTGCCTCATCCCAGCATATTCATTTTCATATCCTCTTTCTATGTAGAATACTTTTAACTGCCCTAATGATAAAGTTCTTAGAAGTAACATTATCATCTTCCTATAAAGAAAGGTAAATAGCTTAACCTTGTTGAACCTCTTATTATTTCTCTTTCATGTTTACCTTTTTAATGCTTCTCTTGAGTCTTGTATTTGAAAGTCAAATTTTCTATTCAGCTCTGGTCTTTTCAACAGAAATTCTTGAAAGTCCTCTGTTTTATAAAATATTCATTTTTCCTTGAAGGATTATACTTAGTTTTGCTCAGTAACTTATTCTTTGTTGTGATTCCAGCTCTTTTGCTTTCTGGAATATATTCCAACCTGTCTGCCCCTTGAATGTGGTAGCTGCTAAATCTTTTGTCATCCTGATGGTGACTCCACAATATTAAATATTTTCTTTCTTGCTATTTGCAGTATTTTCTCTTTGACCTAGGAGCTCTAAAATTTGACTATAACATTCTGGGGTGTTTTCATTTTGGGATCTCTTTCAGATAGTGATCAGTGGATTCTTTTAATTTGTCTTTTATCCTGTGGTTCTAGAATATCAGGGCAGTAGCCTTTATAATTTATTAAAATATTGTACCTAGACTCTTTCTTTGATCATTAACTAACTAAAATGATCAAAATTATGATCAAAATTAATTAAATTTAAAATTTATTTATATTTATTTTAAATAAATATTTATATATTTTATATATATAAAAAGATCATAAAAATTGGTATATATATATATACCAATATACATATTGGTATATATATATATACCAACATATACATAAAAAGATCATAACTAACTAATCCAGATCTTCATTTCATGCCTAAATTACTACACTGCACCAACCTCAGAGGTAAACTTCCAGTCTAACATTTCACTTTCAGATGAAGCCTCAAGTCACCAGAGGCCAACAGAGCTTCCTGTGTCATCTCAGTAAGGCACTAGAGTGCATATTTCTCAGCAAGAGTTTTGTTCTTGCAATTATAGAACCTAAGTTCAAATCCTAGCTCTGCCCCTTGCTGCCTATGAACTTGAACAAGATACTTAACTTATCTAGGCTTCAGTTTCCTCTTCTACAAAATGAGGGCATTGGACTAGATCACCTTTAAGGTTCCTTCCAGCTCTAAATCTAATTTCCTTTGATCTTATACCTTCATAGTGTACATTTCTAGTGCCAGGAGGAGCTAACCCACTCAGCTTTTAAACTTCCACCTGGGCCAAACTGTTTTTGTTGGTAGCCAGGGAGTACAATCTCAATAGGCTTAATATATCTATCTGGTCCCAGAGCATCAGACCTGGCCATGCTTCAGATCCCTTCCAGTTATCCATGTCTATTATCCTGCCATTTACCATGCCACTGTTTATATGTAACTTTCCTTATTCTAAGATCAGTAATAATATCAATATTACCATACCTGGAAACAATATGTGAATTGTCTGCCTTATGGCCTTATGAATCAATCCCCAGAGATGACCTTCTCTTACCACTTTTATTAAGTATTGTCTTCCATTACAACGTAAATTTGTTTAGTCACTCTAAAGACATGGGTTTGGGACATATTAGGTGTTAAAGGAAGAGAAAGAGGGGAAAGGAGGAAAGGGAGTACATACATCCACTGTGGTTTGGTCATTTTTGTCATTGGTGTTCAACTCTTCATTTCCCCATTTAGGGTTTTCTTAGCAAAGATATTGGAGTGGTTTGCCATTTTCTTCTCTAATATATAACCACTAGTAACCCCAAGAACAGAGCAAAGTGATCACCTGGGCCTATTAGGGATGATAGTGAGCTCAGAAGGAGAAACAATTATTCAGGCCAACCCAGGAGGAAAGAGAAACTATAAACACATAAGATCAGGACCTTATTTTATTTTGTTTATCTCATTTTGTTGTCCTTGGAGAATGATTGATATCACTGAAAAGATCTTTGCTAACTTAGATATTTATAGCCTGAAGAAACTATGGGTAAATGGATTTACATAAGAAACAATGGCGCTTCTAAGGAGGACAATGGAAAGTACCTTCTCCACCTGAAGTACTTGTTTCTAAAATGTTCCAACCACATCTTGGTGACTGTGTCTTGCTAACCAAACTTTCACTCTCTCTTAATTTTGCACTTTTCCCTCTTGGCATTGTACCCTGCCCCATTCCTCTTTCAACTCTGTATCTTCCCCAATTTACCCTTTACCTTCATTTGTACTCCACTTGTCTTGATATCTGAATTTCAATCCTTTCCAACAAGGCAGAATCTCCACTGGTAGAGCTTCAAGAACCAGAGTCCACCTCTGAACTCCAGTGAGGCATTGGAAAAGGACCTTAGTTGAGATTCCATTTATGAAAATAAAATTTTCTAAAAATTAAAACATCAAGGACCTCCAAGCTCTTCAGTCTTGCCAAATGATTTTCAGAGCAATCCCTACTAAATTCCATAATTTCAGTTCCAATAATGCTAGCTACCTAAAGTCACTCAGTTACCCATATTGTGACAAAATTAAAAGCCAAATTTCACCTGCTTATACAAATCATCAAAGCTCTTCCTGGAACTAAGGGGTTGTACTTCTATAACCCAGGACAGTGCCTGGAACAGAGTAGGGACTTAATGTTTGGCAAATTAATTATTCTTTATAAGAAATGTTGGGTGTTTCCTGTCTTCAATGATTTTTAAACCCCATGAGAAATGCTTGTCTTGTCTACCTCCTTATCACTGACTTATAGAAGCCCATTACTTTCCTATCCTACTTTTTTACCTCCTTCCAATCAAAGTTAGCACATGAAAGCCATTAGCACCTTTGATTTTTTTTTAACTAAAAAAAATCCCATTAGAGTAAATCATGTTTGCTTTCTAAAAACTGGAGATCAACTCTGAGAATACATTTGTGTTGGTTCTGAATTTCTGTCATAAACATGGTGCCTGGTCCACCACTAACTATCCAATCCTAGAACATGAAAAATGATTTTAGTGACAAAGATTCAATTAATGAATGGGAATCTGAAAGGTATTATCTGTCAACATGTTATGACGAAGGAGCCTACAGTACTCTGAGGTTGGAAAATGTCTCAAACTCTCTTCCAAAAAATTGGGGGGCTTTGTATTTTTCCTTTCCCCATAATTTTAAACTCTATTGTGTTTCAAGGGAAATTTAATCCATGTGTTTCTGATTCATCAAGTAATGTTTTGTAAGAGCTATTTGATGTCCCAAAGCCTGACGAACCTCAACAAAGTCTTTTTCTTTTAGTAGGAAGAATCCTATAGGATTCTCCAAGAATTTCATGGATCTTGGAAGACATGAAGCAGAGTTTTTTTTTTTTTAATGGTAGGATTTTCCCCATCTTTACATCTTAGATTTTTTTAGCCAAAAAATATTGGCTAAGAAAAAATTCTACTGATAAGTAATCACTACTTTCAACTATGCAGAGGTTCCCTAAAACAAGGGGTCAACTTAAAAGGAAGCTTCTAGTTTATACTCTCTTAGTATTCTGACTTGCAGGCATATGCTCACTATATCACAGCTGGTGATATTGTTTTTTTACCTGATCAACAAGGGGTATTGGGTTTTTACAATGCCTTTGTTTTAAATCAATAAGAGTATTAATGTTCCATGTCATTTAAAGTTTAAAAAAAAAAAAAAGAGTGAACAGAGTTCCCAAACTTCAGGGCATGTCTTTTTTGTAAAAAAAAAAAAAAAAAAACCAAGGAACTCCTGTAATATATATTTAGATAAAAGGGTAGTTAGAATGAAAGGACTTCTTTTGGCTAGAAACCACATAGGATAGTTTCAAATTAATAAAACTGTAGGTGTAGAAAACATTTCACCAGCACGAATAGAAGGATGCAGCCTTTTTATCTTTCGAGAGTCAGTTGCAGTCGGAAATACAGTCCTGGGGCTGTGAACTGAAGCAATGTGGGAAATTTAATAGCAAGGTAATTAAGAATGAAGCTCTTTAACCAAATTACAGTTTTGCCTTCCTGATGTATCCCAGGCTTTTGTTATTGCTTTCTCAAACAAGTCAGCGAATTGAGAAAGAGGAAATAACTCAAATTAGCTTGTGTTTTGAACTCCATCAATCTGGTAAGTTGTAAGCCTTTCTGTGAAAGCAGAGCTTAATCAGGACAAGGAAAATTATTCATGCAAATTTTTTCAAGTAGCACAGACTGACAACAAGAGCTGGCAGGGTGCCAAAGCACCGCTGATTAGGAGAGACAGAATGTTCTAAAACTTGCTTATATCTGCTTTATACAGAATACATACGCTAGTAAAGAGTGTGCTATAAATTGGAAGCCAAGACTGATATGCTAAGGCAAATTAAAGGGTAAGAGAGTCATGTGCCATTAGTTGGGAGGTCTAGAAAGTCTCTAAAGGAAGTAGCCAAAGTTATAAATATCCAACCTCTCTGGTTGTGGTTAAAGATTTCCGATATCACCAGTCTCTTCCCTCCCCTTGACATGTTGCCTCTGGCAAGCAGATGAAGTGCTGCTAGTCCTTTTCCTATTGAGAAAGATGGCACACAATAGTCGTCAGTCAAAATCCAAGGACACATGATTTCAAGTACAACCAAAGGCATTAAGAAGTAGGAAATCCCAAATGATCATATGAGGATGCTAAGAATCAGAACCGACTTTCATTACAAATCAGAAGGCAAAAATACAAATCAAAATAATCCCAGGGTGGGTGGGTGGGTGCCCCTACAGGCATTGACATCTTGCACACATTACCGTACCTTTGATGTGGACATAATCTAGTTAAAATGGAACTGTATTAGGAAAGTCAAACAATTAATTGATCCAAGAAAGGTTGTTTCATGTTTTGTGTAAATCAAAGCTAAAAATTCATTTGAGGAACAGTGCTATATTGTAGACTAAACACAATTTGGCTTGAATGTAGGTTTTGGTGTGGGTGTTAAAGTTGTCCTGGGCTACACATGGTCGGTAATCCTCAGCAGAAATGTTAACTCAATTTGTCAGTATTATCTTTATGTCAACAGTAATGCTTAAATATTTACAATAGGCATAGTACTCTGAGAGTTAGTAACGCAAGATAAATTGAAAAAATGTTAACAAAATGGATGGTACTAATAGAAAACCCTGGTACTATGGAACGGACTCTGGTTTTATATACAAGAGGACTGGCCTGAAGGTGGGATTTTATTAGGATCTGTGGTTTATAGGTTGTTCCAAAGTTTCTTTAAAAAAAAATGCAAAACTTCAAAGAATAGAAGCAAAATAATTAGTTTACTGTTCTAATTGTATGTAATGCAATCAATGCACAGATACAAAGTACAGGCTCTATACTACGTGGTTACAAACCAACATAAATGAAATCATACAACTTGATTCTTTAGGCATTTGTGGAAAAAAAAAAAAAGGTTATACTCCCAAAAATTCCACTGAGTTAAATAACAGTGACCACACTAAACCAGAAAACAAGAATCACGGCAGAAATCTGGAGGTGTGGAGTGAAAAAAATCTACTTTGTCCTCTTTTACAGCTCTTCTATCACTTCTTCTAGTACTCCAGCTTCTTGCAGGAAAGGATATTTCATGTCTTAGATCTTTGTCTGGCACTTTGTGTTCCTTGAAATAACACTGCTATATAAAGCTAAAAGATGTTTAAATGAAAAAGTGATGCTACAATGGTGTTCCAAGATTTGCCGTACCCTATCCTCAAAAAAAATAAAAAAAGGCTACCAAATTTCCTACCAAAAGTAGTGAAACTCAAGGAGAGGAAAAGATCAGCCCAGAAAAATGGAGAAAACAGGAACCTGGGGTTACAAGGTTCATGACATAGAATAGGGGAAAAAAAATACCCATGACTATTTGGGGAAGGGTGAATTAGGAAAGTTTTGAACAAGCTCTTGAAATTAATTAGAGTCAGTAAAAGTCCAGTGTTTGTTATCCACTGTCAAGGGAAAGTGAAAGATGGAACGAAATATGTTTTCATTCTGCAGGATAACAGTAGCCTCAAAGCTGCCTATTTAGATTAGTTCATTTAATTAGGTCTGTATTAAAGGAGGCTAGATGGGGCAGAGGAAAATAGGAGTGACTTACTTAAGACAAGCTTAAGGAAACATATCCCTTGCTCCTTCCCCCCCAACCAAAGTGGATAGCAATATTTAGCGCCTTGCATGTTGTGACTTCTTTTTACATGGATTTTGTCACAGGATCAGCTGCATCTGTCAAAGGCATCCTATAACACCTGTTTCCATAACATCCGTTTCCTGAAGGTTTCCAGGACATTGTTTTTGAATGATTCTTGCACACCACTAACACATCATCCCATGACAGATCCTCCTTCCTCACCTCTCCAAACTGTAGCCAAGGACTGTCTTTTGTGCCTTTTTGTGTGCCATTTAGCATAGTGCCCAACACATAGTAGGCTCTTAATAAATGTTGATTGATTTTCTACCCACTTTGGGCTGCTTATATATCATTTACTCAGCCAAAACATATTTATTAAGTGCCTATGTCCCAGACACTAAGCTAGGTACTCAAGATGAGAGAGACAAATTGGGGAGGGAGGGAAGGGGAAGGAGGGAGGGAGGGAGAGAGAGGGAGAGAGAGAGAGAGAGAGAGAGAGAGAGAGAGAGACAGAGAGAGAGACAGAGACACAGAGAGAGAGACAGACAGAGATACAGACACAGAGAGAGAGAGAGAACTCAAAAGTATAAAAATACTGACTTAGGAATCAAAGGATATGTGTTCAAATTTTGCCTTTGTCTTTATGCACTGTATATTATTGGAAATTCACCCAATGACTTGAATGCTACATGAATGATTATATCCATTTTACAGATGAGGAAACAGAGGTTCCAGCAGGTGTGTGTGAATTTGTGTAAGTTACTTAGCATCTCTGGACCTCAGTTTCCTTATATGTAAAATGATTGGGCTAGATTAGATGGCCTCTAATATTCTTTCCAATTCTAGAGTTATGATCCTCTAGTTAATGCATATAGGCAAGAAAGGAACCAAACAACTTTGAATCTTCCTACAACCTTTAATATTCCAAAGCACCACTGCCAACCATCTTTGATGTACCCTTTTCCTTTTATTCACTTGTTCCCTCTCTTCCCTTCCTAGGCATCTGATCAATCAGTGTGATGTTAAGTGCCTATGTTGAGGAACTATAGACCAGGGAAAAAATAAGCATCAAAATAGAAGGTTATCTATTCACTGATTTCTAAGACATAGCTATAAGGTGGAACAAAATGACTAAGATATTAATAAATTTGCAACATTTTTATAAAAGAGAATCAGCATTCCTATTAGGCATTTCAACATGAACATAATTCTTTTTTCAAGAGTTTACCATTTATTAATATTGAAAATTCCCTGGAAATGAACACTTATCTCAGTTTTGCAAACTGGCAGGTACAGATGAAGGGGTAGTGTCACTAGAGCAGTAGCCATCAGAGAAAGGAGGACCTCTCCAGAAATCCATTGTCCTATGCAAGGTGCTGTGCTCATTGGAAATAAGTGGATAAAAAAAAATAGTTCTTTAAAAAAATTACAAAATGGAAAAATGAGAATTTTTTTCTAAGCAGTTAGCATGTCAAACATCACTACCAAAGCATAATCTTGCATGCATATCTGTAACACTGATTTTTCTGTTTCCTGCCAACAGTTTTTCAATACTTCAAAGGACCTGTAATCTTAATGATATGAGAAAGGTAATGTGGTGTTGTAGAAAGAGTATGGACTAGGAGGAAAGAAGGGAAATTGGGCTTAAATGGATCCCTGACATTTATTTGCTAAGTGACCAAAGGCATGCCAATTGAGATAATCCATGCAAATCTCAAAACACTACATAAATGTTAGCCATTAATACTTTACCTGCTGGAACCTCCATTTCCTCATCTGTAAAGTGAGTGTAATCATTCATGTAGTTTTACATGAATTACATTATAGTCATAGGGTTTTATGAATTTCTAGTAACATACAATGCATAAAGCACTTTGCAAACCTAAACCAGCAATTATTATGTGGATTCCCCTCCAGTAGCACAGATCAAATCTTATTCATACTTCTTTATACTGTGTAATTCTTGTCCATGTCTGGAAATGAATCCTCATAATAGGAGCCACTCAATGGGTTGGAACCCTTTCTCTAAGACTTTAATATTCTCTAGGTGCTAGTAAATTGCTTGGGCTCCCCTTCTATCACCCCCTTACTCTCATTCTATGATAGCCCCACCCCCCATTCCAATCATACATGATGTAAATGGGTCAATATACATCAGTATCTTCTCTGCAGTTTGTATGTTTAGAAAGTTGCCTAGAACACTGAGAGACTAAGGGATTTGCCCAGCGTCACACACTAAATGCATGTCAAAGGCAGGACTTGAATCCAGTGCTTAGCATATAGTAAGTATCTAAGAAAAAATTGCTGATTGATCAATTCCTGATGTCAAGGTCAACTCTTTTCCACTGTCATACTGCCCCTCTCAAGCAGTGAGATCACAAATATCATAACAGAAGTTCCCTATACCAATGAAACCTTAAGTCTGTTAAAAACAACTACAATGACACTTTTATACCATATCCTGAGTTCAAATCATTATTGGTAATCTGAAACTACTCTCCAGTATTTACTTGAACTAACATATCTCTCATGAAACTCCTCATCACTCACATAGCTACCACCTTACTTAAGGTCCTCATTACTTTTTTTTTTCAGTTAGATGTGATTTTATTAAGTACATAAAACAAAATTTATACAACCAGAGCAGAAACTGTGGATGATTCATATTTCCAATTGGGTGAGAGCACTCTCTTGGTCTTGTACTACTGAGCCAGCAGGTGAATTTGCCTCTCGTTCAGAGTCAGACAAATTTAGAGTCCTTATCCTTTCTGTTTCTCTCAGGATGCTTTCAAACAGCAACAGCTTTCTTGATGAAGTGATAAAGATCTTCGGGAAGATCAGGGGTGAGTCCCTTGGACTTTAGAATTCTCAAAATTTTGTTGCCGGTTACAGAGCATACTCGTGCCACTCCATGAGAATCCCTCAGCATCACACAGATCTGGAAGGGTGTCAGGCCCTTCTTGGCCAGCTTGTAGGTCTGCTCGTTCATGTTGTTGAGGGTTAGGCTTCAGCCACACAGGCCCACTGTAGTAGTACTGCAGAGCCGACTAGGACAGGTGACACATGATGTCCAGAATCAGTCCCCAAAAGAGAGCCTCATTACTTGCCTTGATGAGTTTAGCAACCTCCTAATTGATCTCTCAGCCTCAGTCCCTTCCTACTTCAGTCTCTCCTATACAAAACTGCCAAAGGAATTTTCCTTGAGTGTGAATCTATGTGTCTTACCTATTCAGTCAACTCCAAAGGCTTTCTACTGCCTCTAGGATAAAATAAAAATTTCTCTGTCTTTTAAGACACTAAGGAACCCTGGTCCCAACCTATTTTTCCAAATTCAGTGAGCATTACTCTTCCTTTTCACAATCTGTGATCCAGCCAAAATGGCCTACTCTCTATTTCTAACACATAGTACTTCATCTCCTATCTCCACGCTTTTGCCCAAACAAGTCCTCATGCCAGGAATATATTTTTTTTCAGTTGTTTCCTCACAGTGGGGTTTTTTTTTGCACATTTTTTATTTTATCTTTAATTTATGGAATAAAACAAGCATTTCTCTAACATAGCATAATAAAAAAGCGATTATACGTGAAACTGCAAATTTATCATGTACAACTAACTTGCTATTCCTTTTAAATATATAATAAACTTAACATGTAAATTTTTCTTACCTCCCCTTCCTCCCTAAAGAAAGCTACCATTAGACACAAATGGGTGTATGTGTATGTGTGTGTAAAATTATTCTATACAAACTCCTATTCATCAGTTCTTTCTATGGATGCATACAGCATCTTTCTTCATATGTCTTTTATAGTTAATTTGGGAGTTTATAATAATCAAAATATATTTATTCAAAGTCTTTCTTAAAACAATATTGCCATTACTGTATACAATGTTTTCTTGGTTCTGATCATTTCACTCTTCATTATTTCCTGCAAGTCTTTCCATGCCTTTCTAAAATCATTTAGCTCATCATTTCTTATAGCACAATAGTATTCCATCACAATCATATACCACAACTTATTTAGCCATTCCCCAATTGATGGGCTTCCTTGTAATTTCTAGTTCTTTGCCACCACAAAGGAAGCTGCTATAAACATTTTAGAACATTTAATTCAGTTGATTAGAAATATCCTTTTACACAGTTGGAGTTTCAAGTCTCTATAACTTTCACTTGATTTTTTAATTGTAAAAATGTGCTCAACTCTGGAAAATCATTTTTAGAAAGTTGTCTGGATTTCCAGATCATATGAGCAACAAGATGAAAGACTAGCATTTTCTCTGACCCCCATGACCTCTCAAACCTCTCCAAAACAGAAATTAAGTGCCAAAGATAAAATAGTTCCAGCTGTCTCCACGGTCTAGGAAAATCGTAATCCAAAAGAAGGTTGAAAAACAAAAAAAACCTTGAATTGACACTCACTGACCCTGAGCCCACTCAGCACCCCTCCCCACCTTCCCACACTATATAGCAAGGCTTCACTAGCAAACTCAAGGACACAGTACAGGCTTACAACCTCTTTTCAGTGCCCTAGGGACCCCAACTCCAGGCTGTAGAAGTTTGTTCTGGGGTCATTACAAACAGACAGCTTTGCCACAGCCCTTCATAAGAAAAGCCTACAGAGGGGCAGCCAGGTAGCACAGCGAGTAGGAGCACTGGCTCCAATGTCGGGATGACCTGGGGATCGAATCTGGGCTCAGACACTTGGCATCTACCCAGAAACACCTGGCCATGTAACCTTGAGCAAGTTACTTGGCCCCAGTTGCTTAGGGGTGGTCAGGTGGCGCAGTGAGTAAGAGCACCTGCTCCAGTGTCAGGATGACCTGAGGATGAAATCCGGGCTCGGACACTTAGCACCACGCCCAGAAATAACTGGCCATGTAACCTTGAGCAAGTTACTTAACCCCGATTGCTTTAAAAAAAAAAAAAGCCTACAGAGGTGGGCAAACCCATAGCAGCAGCCCAGCAATTCTATGAACTCTAGTGACTGACCAGAGAACTAAGAAATAGAGGGAGTGGACAGGCCAGGACACTGGAGAAGTGGGGGATATGGGAATAAGGTGGGGAGGCAGGGGAAAGTGTTGGGCAACACTCTACTAAGCCTGAGAAAAAGAGCACAGCATCCAGCTGGGGCCAGTTATGACTATCCAAAAGTCACCTGTGGCAGAGGCTAGGCTGGTAAACCATAAATTGCCCAGAGGTAGAAAGAGGTTGAGTCACTATGAGATCTAGCCCTTAAGGAAACCACCATTGGAGGAAACAGAGTCAGAAAGTGAATATGAGAATATCAAGTAAAAAAAAAAAAGGTTAGAATAAAAAGCTGTCTCTTTCTCATATTTACAAAAAGGATACTCTCAAAATGTCATTGTTATGAAGATTTTTGTAAAGATAAGTGGTCATATGAATTGATAGTTACATCTCAATCATCTGTTTTATGGTCATGTTGTTTATGGTTCTTTTCTGATCGTTCAGTCTTTTCCTTTACCATTTTTATATTTGTTGTCTTCTTTCTAGTTTCATGGATAGAAGTTGAAGACTCTTGGGATAGTAGCTGGCATTTATTTCTTGCTTTATTGTTTTTTATTCAGTCATTCCAGTTATATTGAACTTTTTTGACCCCATTTAAGGTTTTCTTGGCAAAGATCCTGGAATGGTCTACCATTTCCTTCTTCACCTTGTTTTACAGAAGAGAAAACTGAAGCAAACAAGATTAAGTGACTTACCCAAGGGTCACACAGTAAGTGTCTGAATTTTGAAATCAGGTCTTCCTGACTCCAGTCCAGTAGTTGAATCTAACATGCCACCTAGTTATCCACTGTATTGTTTGCAAAGCATTTTATATTTGACCCTTAAACAATCCTGTAAGGTAGGTGCTTATTATTTAAATATCCCCATTTTACAGCTGAGGAAACTTATACTGAGAGAGGTTACATGACTTGCCCAGGGTCACATAGCTAATAGGCAATGGAGGAAGGATTCAAATTCGGATCTTTCCAACTACAAGACCAGCACTCAGTTCACTGTTTGACCAAGTTGCCAATTTCATTAGATCTAACGCCAAACTTTATGAAGAATTGTTTTTCTTGGGGCGGCCAGGTAGTACAGAGAGTAAGAGCACCAGCCCCAGAGTCGGGATGACCTGGGATCAAATCCGGGCTCTGATACTTAGCACCACACCTAGAAATAACTGGCCATGTAACCTTGAGAAAAAGTTACTTAACCCCAATTGCTTAAAAAAAAAAAAAAGGAATTGTTTTTCTTTCCCCTGCTCTTAATTGTTTATGAGGTGGACTTTTTTTCTCATATCCTCTGTATCAAAATATTATGAATAACTACATTTAAAACTTATGTTTCCTTGATGGCCATGTCCCTCTGCCTGGGCTCTGAAAGAAATATTTGGTTACTAAGGCTGTTTCTGAGTTCTTTGGGTCTCTTCTTTGTGACAAATGGGGCGTTTAGATGGTATAGTAGATAGATCTCCAGGCCTGGAGTCAGGAAAACTCATCTTCCTAAATTCAAATCAAGCCTCAGACACTTAATAGCTATGTGACCTTGGGTAAGTCATTTAATCCTATTGACTTCAATTGATCATCTGTAAAAAATAATAATAATGAGATGGAGAAGGAAATGGAAAATCACTCCAGTATCTTTGCCAGGAAAATCCCAAACAGGGTCACAGAGTCACAAGGACATCACTGAACAATAAAAGAAAATTATATACTCTTTGTCAATGTTTTCCTTTACCTCTGTACCATTTTTTACCACCCACAGCTTACTTGAATTGTTCAGATTGGTACTGATACAATTGCACTCAGGATCTTCTAATTTTATCCTTTCTAATTTGGTACTCATTTTTACTTTTGCCCTAACAAGTCTATAGTCTACATACAACTAACTATGAGATGACTCCTATATACATAACCTAGTGGTACTCAATCTCTCTATACCTAACTAGGCTTGTCTTCAGACAACATATGTAGTACTTGTCTGCTAAGACACAAATAATTTCCATTTTTTGCTATGCTATGCATGTCCATCATCTTGTAACTCTCTTCTTAAAGAAAATATTCATGATATACAGACATAAGAATCCTGAATAAACTAAAAATATGTGGTTTTCTCCACTTCTTATTCTTAAACTACATTTTCCAACATTTACTCGTCTCCATATCCAATTTATCATTGAAGCCAGTGAGTTTTAAAGCTATATATTGACTAAGCCTAGAAAGTTCTTCATAGAACTTCATAAAAGTTCTATGACATGCTTGTGCATGACCTACAATTATCTCAGTAGGGATCTTTTTACTTATGTTTCTTATGAGGACAATAAGGTGAGCTAAATATCCCATAAAATAATGTTTGTTGATGCTTTTGAGTAAAACAAATTCTATTAAATTTTATTAACTCCTTTGTTTGTTTCTCCAAGGCTATGAAAGCTGTGAGTCAGGCTTCCATTCTTTTGAAACTTTCTGAAAACTTGTTTTTATTTTTGCCAATGATGAGATTTTTGACATGGCTCAGTGCTTCCAGTAATATATCAGTTCGTTCGTCTTTAGGAAAAGATCTCGTGTATGGAGTCCCAATAGTTAAATTAATCTTTCTAGGTCTCAGATCTGTGATTTTTTATACCCACTGCCCCCATTTCTGCTGCTGCCATCTCTGTCTCTGCAGAACTGGAAGGGGACTAAGAACCATTTTGTATTTGTTTTGTTTTAGGGGTTACCAAAACTAGAGTTTATCACCAGGTGGCCAACCTAGTGGTACTCAGTCTCTCTATACCTAACTAGAGTTGTCTTCAGGCATCATGTATAGTTTTTCCTGGACTAGGCAAGCATCTTGGGAGAACTAGCCAAAATTACTATGTTCCACTAGCATTGACTTCAAGACACTCTGAACTCTATGGCCAGTGTGCTACTATTAGCAGTGCTTTTGGTGATACCACATCCTTCAAGCTTCATCAATGGAACAGGTAGATGTAATGGTAAGGGAATTTGAAGATCTTCCCTGCCCCTTAATGGGCCTCACTTAGAACCTAACAAGAGAAGCTTGCTTAGGGGAGGCTGGTTTTGAGATTTTGCTTTGGGGCTCTCTTATGGAAAGAGTTGTGTGATTTGGCCAGATGAGACTCTGGGTAGCCATTGAGGCCCCAAGCTTTGAAAAGCCAGATGTTAGTGTTTCTTGTTTTTGTAACTATGTAGGTATGTGATGGTCAGATAGCTAGAAGCCCTATCTGTTGAATTGTGTTATTTTATGTCTGTACATTTTTTTGTCTATAACTTCCATTTGCATTTTCTCTGAAGTTCGGGGTGCTGACTTTTTCCCCTGAACTAGGTAAATGATATATGTTTGCTTAAAGTAAGATTGCTTACCCTTCTTGAGTTACTTTCCTTTAGAAAGCAAATTAAATAACCTGTGCTAAAAGCCATCATGGGTATGGCTAGGGTGCTTGCTGCTACAGTAGACCTTACTGACCTTATGAAATTGGGAAGTCAACTGTCTATAAGGATTCAATAAATACAGAAAGATGAGAATATACTCTGGGTCTTTAACAACCATACCATGAAGATAAGTATTCATCTTCAATGCCTTTGTATTTGGAGGTGATTTTGGTCTCTGTAGCTGTAGTAGGCTTGGACCCTCCTTTAAAAATGTAAATTGGGAATTAAGAATTATGCTGACCAGACTGTTTGGGACTCTTATGTGGCATTTAGGAGACTGTTAATAATTAAATGCCACATGAACTTTGTTGAGAATCTTGAGAATCTTTAGTATGAGGGAGTGGGGAAGACATTTGAAAGGACAATAATTGAGCCTCCCTAGGATTCCAGGGATCTTTCTAGAAATGGAGATATTGAAAAATGCAACCTACTTTATTTGTTGAGGTTGAGGAGGGAGAGGAGAGTTATTTTAAAAGGAGAGATAGCTTCTGCTCTCTTTTTATAGCTCTAATCTCTCTCTCTCTCTCTCTCTCTCTCTCTCTCTCTCCCCCCCTCTC
>NW_027185890.1:8357596-8411379 GCF_028583685.1 Petaurus breviceps papuanus
TCTCTCTCTCTCTCTCTCTCTCTCTCTCTCTCTCTCTCTCTTTCTCTTTTTTTCCCTCCCCCTCAAGTAAAGACTAGCGAAGTGAGCTCTAGCTTCCCTCCCCAACCACTTAGAATTGATGACTGCTCACATATGGCACTTAGAGGTCATCACCTGCCTTTATGAGCTGAAATTACCTCATCTGGTGACACAGTAAATAGAGCACTGGGCCTGGAGTCAGGAAGATATGCATTCAAATCCAATCTCAGACACTTACTGTGTGATTCTGGGCAAGTCACTGTCTGCCTCAGTTTCCTCAAGTATAAAATGGGAAATTATAATAGCACCTACCTCCCAAGGTTGTCGTGAAGATCAATAGAAATAATATTTGCCTGACACACAGTAGGCACTTGATAAATGCTTATTCCTCCCTAACCTGCCCCCATCCTCAAGCCTGGCAAAGGGAAATAATGGCAGTGACAATAGCAATTCTTGGACCCTAGCACAGAGGACCAATATTCAAGGCCTTAGAAGGGAAAGGAAAAGGGGAAGGGGAAGGGATGAAACATCAGCATTTATAGCCTAGCAAGAGAAAGTAGCACAGGGGGCAATATGAGGGCCCCAGCAAAGTATCATAGTCACAAATCCCAAAAGCAGCAGAAGGAACACGATCATAAGTACCAGTTGAGTAAGTAGATTCAGAAAAGCTCTTTGGTTACTATAATCTGACATTATACATACATACATATAGTGTGTGTGTGTATAAAGCCACGCACAAGCAGCTTTCCAGAAGAATGCTTCTGTGAAAAGCTTTCAAGGTTCTTATTACATAGTATAGTGAACTCTATTCAATAACAAATCAAAGCAAAACATTCACAGAAAATCAAAATACAGCATTCACAATGTTACAACTTATCACAGAAAAACCAAATATAGCATTCACAATGACTTATCACTAAAATGGCCACATAGTTTTCACCAAAGTAGTCACATAGTCTCAAAGTACAATCATTTAGTCAATCACTTAGTAACTCAATCATTCAGTCAACTCAATAATTCAATCATCTTTAAGGAGTCTTGCCTCCTTAAGGGTCACAAAATACAATAGTCAAAGTTCTCCACTCATGGGGAACACTAAGTTACAAATCATTCATTATTCAATCATCAGAAAATACACAGGCAGGGGTAGCCAGGTAGCACAGTGAGTAAGAGCACCAGCCCCAGTGTCAGGATGACCTGCAGATCGAATCCAGGGTCAGACACTTAGCACCCACTCAGAAACACCTGGCTGTATAACCTTGAGCAAGTTACTTAACCCAATTGCTTAGGGGTAGCCAGGTGGCTTAGCAAGTAAGAGCACCCGCCCCAATGTCCGGATGACCTGGGGATCGAATCCAGGCTCAGATACTTAGCACCACACCTAGAAATAACTAGTTGTGTAACCTTGAGCGAGTTACTTAACCCCAATTGCTTAAAAAATAAAATACACAGGCCATCCATCCCTTGGTCACAAGTAAATCACAATCTTCTTAGTGAGTACACAGTATTCAAGTAAAGTCTTTTTTCAGCTTGACTCATGGTAGGCTCTCAGCTTTCATGGTTCCCTTTCCATGGTCCAAGATCCTACCTGGATTCACCAAACTGTCACTTGGGTTCAAAGGCAGACATCTCCCAGTTCCTTGTCCAGCTCTCCGTGATGAAGTTCACAGTGTCCAGTCCACCTTAAGTCCTTCAAAGTCTCTGTTTGTGGTTTTGTTAAGCCTTGACTTCCCAGGAACAAAGTATCAAAGCCACAGTCATGCTTCCTCAGTCTTCTTCAGCTCCTGCTGGCCCTCAGAAATCCTCAGGCTGGCCCTCAGAAGCTCTGCCACCACAAGTTCTGAGGATATTCTGACTTTCCCAGCTGGGGTTTTTCCTTATATACAGTATTGCTCCTCCCTGTTTAGCCCCTTCCTGTCACTTCAGCAACAGGGGTTCCCTGTTCAGTCCCTTCCTGTTACATCAGCAACAGGAGTTCAAACCTTCTGTTTCTTTGACAGAGGTTTAATTTGAAACTAGGCGCTAAGTATTTCTTAGCTTAGCAATACAAAAGGATCTTCAAATTTCATTACCATTATCTGTGCATAGAGGTATATACATGCACATACATATTACATGTATACATGTGTATACATATACACATATGCTGTGTGTATGTAAATGTATATGTTCTCATGTCATTTCAGTTGTGTTCCAACTCTTCATGATCTTCAATTGGGTTCTCTTGGCAAAGGTACTACCATTTCCTTCTCCAGCTCATTTTACAGATGAGGAAATTAAGATAAATAGGGTTAAGTGACTTGCCCAGGGTCACACAGCTAGTCAGTGTCTGAGGCCATATTTTAACTCGGTCCTTCCTGAAATTATGCCCAGTGCTCTATCTACTTCCTACCTAGCTGACCATATATGTATTTGTGCATGTACATACCTAAATATATAGGCATATATAAGACATTTCAAGAAGGAAAAAATATTAAAGGCAAGGAGGTAGAAAAACACAAAATATTTTAAGTGGATGGTAAATAGACTGATTTTGCAGAAATGAATAAGTCACAGAGGGAAGTAGTTAGAAATACAGCTGGAAATATACATGGAAACCAGATCATGGAGGCCATTAAATGGCAGGCTATGAACTGTATACCATGGGTAATGAGGAGGTATTGAAGGTTTTGTGCAGGTATATAACATTTGGAATGCAATGCATGAGGAAGAATAACCTCTGGACAATTTATAGACTGGGTAGAGAGAGGAAAGCCTGGAGTCAGGAATCATAAAAGTAGGTTTTTGCAATAAGGATAGTACCTTGGATAGTAGAACCTAGGGCAAATTATGCTATAAATTATCCCCTTCCAAAACAAATAAACAAAACCATTTTTAAACAGATGAATTTGGGTTAAAATGGGGTGGCTAGGTGGTGCAGTAAAAGCGCCTGCCCTGGAGTCAGGAGGACCCAGGATCAGTTCCAGCCTCAGATACTAAACACCCACACACACAAAAAAAAAACTGGCCGTGTAACGTTGGGCAAGTTACTTAACCCCAATTGCTTTAAAAAAAAACAAAGAAATTGGGTTAAAATGAACATGAATGACAGTCTTAAACAGCAGAAGCAGTCATAAAATATGTAGCCTCTGTGCAGATAGAGAAAATGTCCCAACTGCTGCTGATGCCTTTGGAGGAAAATTACAGACAAATTATATGAATTTCTGACCTTGGTTACCTCCAGCTTATCAAGTCATCACATTCTCTAATCTAATGCTATTGAGACCCCCATCCAAATTACTAATTTTGTATATGTTTGGTCTTTATTTATCTATGTACATGCTTTCTTCTCTAGTAGATTGTAAGCGATTTTTGTCTTCATGTCCCCAGGCTCCCACTCACAGTGCACTGATTCATGGTTCTCTGGTAGTCAAATTTAATTCTTCAGAGACTGTAATGTCCCATGTTCTTATGAGAAAATCTAAAAGTTAAATATCAGTTCTCTCCCCCAAAATCAGAATTATGTAAATAAGTTTTACAATATTTAATTTTTAAATAACAATAATAGAACTTATTCCCATAAAGTAATTCCTTGGGTACCCTTAAGTCCTATAACAGAATTTTCTTTTGTTTCTAGTTTATTCTAATTTAAAATAAAAGAAAATTGGCGATTTTGTCTCAAGACACCTTTGTAGCTTGAAAGTTATTGAAAACCCAAAAGAGATTTTGTTCATGTGGGTTATATCTATTTATATTTACAGTTTTAGAAATTAAGTGTTTTTTTATTTTATTAATTCATTTAAAATAAAAATAATAAACATATTATGTGCTAACATAAATAGTATTTTTATGAAAAATAATTATGTTTTCAAAAAATTAATGAGGAATGGTACTGTTTGACTTATTTTTTGTAAGTAATAATAGACAGATTTTCATATCTCTTTCTAGTCAATCTATTGTAATACATGATTTTTCTTGAAATATATGAAGAAAATCCAGCCTCACAAAAATAGGCAGTTGGAAAAGGAAAAAGGAAAAGGGCAAATAATCCACTAGTATTATGAAAATAGTTTCTACTTTGAGGACCCCCTGAAAGGATGGGGGGGCTTCACCCACACTTTGACTAGCCCCCCACTTTGAAAGCATCTACTTAGTTATAAATAACTCTAATGACCACTACCAGACTCTAGAAGATGCTGTGAGTACCAGTCAATATGTTCTTTTCTTTTGAAATCTCAGGGTAATTGTTTCCCAATTACCCTTCAGTTCTTTACCCTGTGTAGGTCATGCCCATTTTGTTATATCTGTAACTAGAAATGTCTTTGTTTTGACTGTATCCTCTAATCAAACCCCTTGACCTGCCCCTCCCCCATTTAATCTCATGAAATTCATCTGGGCTTCACTGAATCACCTTTACCAAAAAAAATTATTTTAGAGAAGCAAAATATTTAGCAACACATTTGCAGTGAGTATCATGAATTATTTTAGCTAAGCCTCACCTCTGTAGAACAATAAATCACTGGAGTAAAGGGCCTTAGGGCATCCAGGTGTCACAATGGATAATAGCACAGGGCCAGGAGTCAAAGATCTGAGTTCAAATCCAGCCTCGAATAGTTAACAGCTGTGTGACCCTGGGCAAGTCACTTAACCCTGTTTGTCTCAGTTTCTCATCAGTAAAATGAGAACACCCTGGAGAAGAAAATGGTAAACCAGTACTTTTGCCAAGAAAATTCCACAAAGTCCATGGAATTATATAGAGTCATATACATATGACTGAATGACTGAACAAGAAAAGAGGGCCTTAAACTGAAATATTTTTGTGTATGTAAAACTCAGATAGAACTTGGTTGCCTAGACTTTATGAAGAATTTTGGAAATTTAGAAGATAATAGAATTAGAACTGAAAGGGAAAGAGAACTGATGAGTTCCAAGTACAAATTGAAATATAATTTTTTCACTTCATTTTTCTTGACTTCTTTGCAATATACCTAATATGGAAATGTTTTTCATGATTTCATATGTATAACATATATGTGGCTTGCTTTCTCACTAGGTGGAGGAGGGAAGGGAGAGAGAATTTGGAACTCAAAAAAATTTCTAACGAATTTTTTTTTTAAGCAATTGGGGTTAAGTAACTTGCTCAAGGTTACACAGCCAGTTATTTCTGGGTGTGGTGCTAAGTATCTGAGCCCGGATTCAATCCCCAGGTCATCCCGACACTGGGGCCAGTGATCTTACTCACTGAGCCACCTGGCCACCCCTTCTAACAAATTTTTTAAAAAATAAGTAAATAATAGATGGCAAGGGGAGGAGGGAAGAGAACTGAAAGGGACCTCAGAAACCATCCAGTCCGACTCTCTCATATTATAAATGAAGAAACTGAAGTAAAATGACTCTCCCCAAATCACCCAAGTAGTAAATGAAAGAGTGGAGATTCAAACTGAGATCTTCTCATTCTAACACTCTATTACCCATGCTGCCTCCTTTCATAAAAATACAACACAAGAGTGATAGTATATATTTTAGTTATTTGTGGCTCAATATTAAAATTCTCTGATAAAAATAAATTCTTACTTTCCTCAAACCCATTACATTTGATGTGTTTTAATGGGCATGGTCATCCTTTACTGTCTTGATTTGCAAAAATGGTACATGTTACACACAATCATTTCATTGCCTATCTCACATTTCTGATGAGCTTTCACCTTTTATCTTATAGGATTATGGGCCTTAAACATGGAAGGGTCCTTGGAGATCAAAGGATCATGGGACTGTAAAATTTAGAACTAGAAGGGACCTTCAAAGGAAGAGAGAGAAAGGAAGGGAATAAACATTTATATAGTACCTACTATGTGGTAGGCATTGCACTAAGCACTTTTTATAAGTAATATATCATTTGATCCTCACAACAACCCTAGGAAGTAGGTGCTGTTATTATCCCTATTTTACAGTTGGGGAAACTGAATCAGGTTGCTCCACATCACACAGCTAGTAAGTATTTGAGGTCAAATATGAACTTGGGACTTCCTGACTCCAAGCCCAATGTTCTACTTATAGTTGAGGAAATTGAGGCTGAGAAAGAATAAGATACTTGTTCTCAATCATATAATGAGTGGTAGAACTGGGATTTGAACCCAGGTCTTCTGACTCTAAATTTAACATTCTTTCTACCATACTGTTTTACTTCCCCAGTCATCAAGTCTAATATTAAGATTGAAAAAAGTTCTGAGTGACCTTGGGCAAGTCACTTAACCCCCATTGCCCTACCTTCCCCCTCCAAAAAAAAAAAAAGATTCAGAAAAGTCAGGTAACTTAGCCAAAGTCATATAAGCAGCAAATAGCAGATTCGGGGTTCTACTATTTTATCATCCTACCATATATGTATGCTGTCTTGATAACTTCCAACTTCCGTTCATAAACCTACAAGCATTTGTTAAATGCTTACAAAATGCTAGGCACTGAGTTTAGATGCTCAGGTTACAAAGAAAGGTAAAAACATGGTCCCTACCTTAAAGTATAGCATATCTTAAAAAAAAAAGGAGAGAAAACACTGTGTACATAAGAGATTTACAGGGTAAATCAGAGCTAATCTCAGAGGGGAGGCACTCCCAGTGGTGGGGGGTACTAACAAAGGTCTCTTGTATAAACAATCTTGACTTTCATAATGCACTGTCTTTGAATTACCAACTATTCCCTTCCCTATACTTTTCCCACACATTGTATTAACTAAATCCTATGAGAATCCATGGGCAGCTAGGTAGCACAATACATAGAGTGATAGTCCTAGAGTCAGGAAGATTCATCTTCATGACTTCAAATCCAGCTTCAGATATTTACTAGCTGGGTGACCTTGGCTAAATAATTTAATCTTGTTTGCCTCAGTTTCCTCATTTGTAAAATGAACTGGAGAAGGGAATGGCAAACCACTCCAAGTATCTTTGCCAAGAAAATCCCAAACAGAGTCATAAAACATTGGATAGGAACTACAATGAGAATCCATACCAAAAACGCTATTGATCAAATGGAGAATTTGTCTGATGAGTTCAAAAGATAGAAAAATATTTGTATTAGTCACACTATTGTCCTCTTTAAAACTCCTATAACTCTCTTGGAACTATAGTTAACCACCTACTCATTTAATCAGACAAAATGCATTTATTAAGTACTTACTACATGTTAGGCAGAAGGTATATAAAAATGAAAGTGAGACTATCCCTGCTCTCAAGGAATTTATATTCTATTCACACACACACACACACACACACACACACGATGTTTTTTGAATGATTCTTATGTGCCAATAGCCCTGTGTCCAGCAGCAGAAACCTCTCTTCCTTTCTTCCTCCCCAAATCTCCCAGTATAAGCTGCTGATCGAACCTCATAGCATAGTAGGAAAAAACACTGACTTTGTAGTCATAAGACTGGCTCAAATTCTCTCTCACATACTACATCAGATAAATTAATGTGTGACATCAGATAAATTAATCCTCTACTATGTAAAAAACATTATATAAGTCACTGGGAATAAAACACAATAAAAAAATAAATGAGACAATCCTTACTCTCAAGGAATTTATTCCGATTCTCAATTTCTTCATCTGTACTAGCTGTGTGACTCTGGGCTGAACTAGATAACCTCTAATATGCCTTCTAAATTCCAAATCAGTATGCTGTTCAACCTTTATTTTCAAAAAGGACCAATGACATCATGGGGTGATGTCATGAGTCCATGTGTGAACTGTATTGAAGTAAGGCAGAGTTGCACAGTCATCAGCCTTACTTTCTCTTCCAGAGTCAAAGTCCATCAGCAAGACAAAAGTCAAGACAACTGGTAATGCCTCAGGATGTACTAGATGACCTTGGCCTCTTTGATGACCAAGCTGTAAGCACTCCATGGTACCTGCTTCAGCTGCCTTCATGATCACTGGAATAAATTGTTCTCATCTGCCCATTCTGCTGAGAAATTCTTTATGTGCTTGGGGTAGACATCCCCTTAACTCACCAACAGACTTGAGTCCTCTTATTTACCCTCAACTTGGTTTAGCCCATGGACTGAGACAGATTACTGAGGTGTGACTGCTTCCTGCTATAGTTTCTGGGAGTCACAGGAGAGAGTGGGGTGGGCACCAAAGGTGGATGAGTATCCCTAAAAAGGGTTGAGCAAGCCCTCAGACCAGAGGTGCTAGTCCTCTCTGAATACCCAGTACACCCTCAAGCTAAAGAGACAGTGAAGAAACAGTGATTTTTGCTCTCTGTAAGATAGGATAAGGGATAGGAGCTGGACCTGTAATTTCATTGATATAGAAAATTCCCAAGTGAGGAAAATCCTTCCACTCATATAGGTCAGAATGTTATCTGCAACTTGTAGTCTTAAAGAGGTGCCTAGAACTCTGAAAAGGTAAATTACCTGCCTAGGGTCAGACAGATATGTATCAGAGGAAGGATTTGAACCCAAGTCTCAGTGGTTCCAAGGCCAGCTGTCTCTTTCTACCAAATCATGTTACCTCTCTTCATCCATACTTCAGTATCTCCATAAATAACTCAACTGTAAAACTGTGATAGTTACTTGAGATAGTTGTTTTGAGAATAGCTCTTTGCAAATCTTAATGTACTATAGAGATGCTAAATTATTGTTATTATTCTTGGTGGTGGTACAATGATGATTTTATTAAATTAGTTAGGCTTATGCATTCTTTTTGTCAATAGCTAAATTCCATTCTTAATCCAAGATTAGATAATGGGCCATTTTTATTTCAATAACTCACATTTTAAAAAAATGATTGCAAAACATATCTGGGATACCAAAAGGACCTCAAATTTTGGAATTTTGAAAACTATCCTTGATATTTTGAAGGAAAAAAATGTATTTTAAGTTGATCTATTTCTTAGAGTATAGACTTTTTGTCATTCTTACTTAACTGAGAGTTTATAGACCTGCCATATTATGGAATATCCGCCTGCCTGCGTTGAATAAAAAGAAAACGACCTGGATTTGGACATTTTCTTTAAAGAGAACCACAAAAGTCATGTTTTGAAAATGGATGAAATACCATCTTGTCTTTGAGCTGCCTTTCAAACATTGAGCCTTTTGCCACACATCCTATTAACCATGCATATTTCCAACCTGTGATATCTGACTCCTGTTGGTGTAATTTCCACCTTTTGTTCACAAGCCTTTTCCCTTTACAATCCCTCCATTCAGAATAGGGTATGTCTCTGAATTGTCAGGAAGGACTTTGTTCTGTTAAAGATAGTGTGATAGTGTTTCAAGACTTTCTGCTCGAAATTTACAAATGAATACCACTTTGGAGAATATTATGAGTGAATGAGCATGACAAGTGGAATTTAATAAAGTACCATGTGAGAATTTTTAAAGTTTTTTCATCGAAAGGATAGAAATATTTCATTGGCAAAGAGCAATAACGACAAAGAATTAATGAAATTCCTGAAAGTTGGAACAACTTTATACAGTTTAGCATAAAATCACTTTAAGAAAAACCAAAAGGACACAGCATGTGCTTCTTTTGACATATTTGCTGCATAATCAAGTCTTTTTCTCACAGATAAAATGAGGCAACAACTCTGAACAAAATGCAACAATTCAAGGAAATGGGATAGGGAGAACTTGCCTACAATTAATGTGAATCTTATGTATTTGAACACAGTAAGGACACACAACTTTATGTTAAGAAGGATATATAATTCCATCTAAAAATAAATCAAGTAAGATTACCACTAATCTACTTGCTTTCAGATGTCATTGCTGTAATATTGAAAAAAGGTATTTGGAATTGGAGGGGAAAGATAGGCTAGCAAAAATGTAGAGGGACTGAGATTTTAGAATTTCATACTGCCTCACTTTTTAGTAATATTTTGGTAAAAATGCAATATAATAATTTTGATATTCTTAATGAAGAAATATCATGAGGGGAATATAACATGTATAGATGAGAAGAGGGGAAGAGGAGAGAGGAAGGACACAGAAACAGAGAAATATCAACTGTCCTTTACTTATTGGTCAATACTGTGTTGTCATTCAATGAATATTTCAGTTATGTATGGATTGCCATAAAATAATAAGAACTCACATTTACATAATACTTCTAATTTACTAGAACTTTGCTCACAAAAGCCCTATATGGTAAATAGTACAAGTCATACCCATTTTACAAATGGGATGTGACACTTATAAAACTTAAATGACTTGCCCATACTCACACAAGTAGTTAGAACTAAAGCCTAAGCCTGGTTCTTCTACTACAGTGTGTTGCCTTTTATGCCTGTGACATTTAACTTCACCACTTTATATTTTTAGGCTTAAATGGCAAAACGCAGGAGACTGTTTTAACTTTCAGGAGTTTGGGTTTTTTTTTTTAAGTAATTAGACTATGTTTCCATTAAAGGGATCAGTGGCATACTTTTCCACTCAGATATTCCCCCCCCCCAAAAAAAGAAAACAATTTATTCTGCCTAGTAATAGAAACTAGAAAATTATGAAAGGGAGGAGGGGAATTGGGGAGGACTCTATGAAACTCCCAAATTGTTACTTTTTTCTTTTTGAGAAAAAAATCTATTACTAATTTCTTAGAGAAGTACCATAGTATAGTCAGCGACTAAAGAGTCTTACTCAGATTCAGAAAGACCTAGGTAGAGAACCAGCCACTGATACATACTTAAAGTGTGACCTTAGACAAATTACCTGGACCCTCAATAAAAAGGAACTCTCTAAGAATTGAAGTCACAGTAGATGCCAATTGACATTGGCAGAGAGAATTCCCTTACAGGGAGTTCAATCCAATAGAATCACACATCTAATCCCACCTATCCACCAAAAAAAAAAAAAAAACCCTCAGAATAATAACTTGTCATTTGCTTTTTCCATGTGAATATAAAGTGTACTGAACCCCCAAAAAATCGTGATTTCTGGTTGTTTGGATTTCAGATACAGACTTAATTGGATACGGCAATATGTCTCTGTACATCCTTAAGCAAATTTGGCACCAAGATCTTTTAAGTGAGAGACGTAGTGATTCCATGGATTGAAAAAATTCAGTGGACAGTGTTGACAATGGGAGAAACAACCTACTAAATTTAGGGACTGAGCTGGGTTCAAGTCTCAGCTCTATAACTTATTAACTTTGTGACCCTATGCAAGCCAATCAAGTTCTCTGGGTCTTGGTTTACTCATCTGTAAAATGAGAGTTGAAAATCTTTTAGGTCCTGTCCAACTCCATCTCCTTTGATACCATGACCCCAGATTTATCAAGATTCTCTTTTCATTTCTGACTCAGCACCAGGCCATGTCATGCCTAATTCATAGTTTCCTTGTTGATAAAACTAATATAATTTTAAGTCTTCCTTCCATTTTGAAATTCCTACCAAATAACTCTGAAGTCTCTTAAACGTAGCTCAATCTTTAAAATTGTACTTAGTAATTGGTAGTTGCTGTTATAACAAAGAGGAAAACTAGTAACTCTGGAAGCTTTACAAGCACCACCTGAGTCTCGAAGCATCTCTTTACCTGGAATCCTCCTGTCATTTGGAGACCATGCATAAGTGGGTTTTCCAATTTAAAACTGCCAATTAGATATCATTAAACACTAAACCTGATAAATAAGACAAGGCTGATTTCTATTCAAATCTAAGGACTAGATTTAGGCTACATACATTTTTAGCTTATATCACTAGTCTCCAGCAACCAATAAAATAGTAACCATTATTATGGGTTAATTCAAAGGCAGAGTTTGAATCCAAGTTGCTATATGGCTCATTAACAACTCTCTTAAATCATTACTTTCCCATATTATTATCCATCTTTCATTTTAGACAGTTTCATAACTACAATGGATTCTCTTGGGATTTTTTAAAAAATTATATAATATTCCCTAGACTCTGGATGGGTTTCCAGTGGTCAGAGCAATCAAAAAATTAAATTAAAAGTAATTTGGAATTCTTTGGCAATCTTGCCACCCACATTTGTCAGGGAAAACTTGACTGAGCAGATGGGTTTCATTATTAATTAACACTTATTGACCACCAATGAGTCTTTTTCATTCCCTAAAGACCCATAGTTCCAGCTGTCAGACTGTAGATGATGTGAGCCCCTGGGACAGGAGACTTACACAGAAACTAACCCACAAAATTGAGTTAAGGGAATATCAGTTAGGCAACCTCAGCTCATTTCCAGAATAAAAATGGAGAAGGACCCTTCTAAACTCTCTCTAAAGAAAGTGTTAACACAGGTAGGGGTTTACAGATCAATGGCAGTGACTGATCTTGAAGGAAAAGCAATCCTCCCTGTAGTACAGGACAGGGTGGGCCTGTCCCCTAGGTCACTTGTAAAAGTCAGTGCAATAGTATTTCCTGCTGGGAAAAGTAGTGGGTCCCAGAAGTAAAATATAGGGGTGTAAAGTGATATTACTTTAGAGTTAGCTATAACTCTGTAATGGGAATATAAATTTTGAAGATCTTCCCTGCCCCTAGGCTGAAGTGCACCCAGAGCCTGGGGTGGGAGGCTTGTTTTTCAGTAGATACTTCTTGATTGGCCAGAGGGTCAATAAGGTTGTTACATTCTCTGAGCCAGGAGAAGACTATATAAGCCCTGATGTGTAGCTTTGTTTTGGGACTCACTTTGAGAAGTGTTCTGTGATTTGATATGGATTCTGGGAAGCCATTGTCCAGAGCCCCCCGGCTTTGAAAAACCCAGATGTTGATTTGGTATGGATGTAATGGTTGGACAGTTTGGAAAGCTGTGTACTTGATCTGTTTCTGTCTTGATAATACTGCCTGTATACTTTGAAGTTCAGGGTGCTGACCTTTTTCCCCTGAACAAGGTAAACGATATATGTTTGACTGATTAAAGTAAGCTTGCTAACCCATTTTGAGTTGCTTTCCTTTATCAAAGCAGATCCAAGAACCTGTGTGAGCAGCCACCCTGGGGACACTGGGGTGCTTGCTGCTACAAACTCACATATACATATATATATATATATGTATATGTATATACACATATATACATATACATATACACATATATATACACATATATACATATACATATATATACATATACATATACATATATATATAATGTTTGAAAGTTTATAAATCACTCACAACAATATTGGAAGTAGATGACAGTGGTTTTCTTGCTCTGACACTTGCCCAAACAATCGGCTCTATAGAGAGAGTAAGGACCACTTTAGGAATATTAGCCCAGAGGTCCTGGGTGTCCCTGTTTTTACAGGCAGCTTCAGAAGGGAAGAGAAGCAGATGCCTTCATTCCAGGTTATTGTCAGGAGTCCTTGCCTTTCTGTACCCACAGATGAATGACCCTGCCTCACTCACCATCCTAACAGCTGCACTCATATTTGGATTAAGTGTATTATATACGCTTATGCAGGGCTCAACATTATCCAATATGAGGGCAAGGTACTGAGCATGCCCAGAACTTTCCTGAGCTAAGGGCCTAATTGACAGCAAGCAAGAGTACCACAGGAACAAAACAAAACAAAAAGCAGACAAGGGCAAAGTGTGACAGATTTAATTTGTGCCTACAGAATCAAATGACAGTAGTTTCTAGTACCTCAGCAGAGGAGATTTAATTTGTCCGCAGTAGTTAACACTGGGCTTTCCGGATTTTCAGTGCATAGTACAGTGCTGCTGAAGTCCTAAACTGGCAGAATGTTTATTTATCTTAAATTCCCAGTAGGCACTGGGACCAGTGTTCCTTTGGCACTCAGGCTAGTTTACCACATAACATTAATGTATAGAATACTCTGTACAAATGTTCAAATTCAGCCTCAGACACTTACTAGCTATGTAACCCTGGGCAAGTCACTTAACCTTGTTTACCTCAGTTTCCTCATTTGTGAAATGAACTGGAAGAGGAAAAAGTAAACCACTCCAGTATCTTTGTCAAGTCTGTGCAGTTGACAATGTTATAGATGAAAAAGAAAGAACTGCCTAGTCCATGAGGTTTACTCTGTGTAAACCTTAAAGAGTTGTATTTATTTGTTTAGTTGTTATTATCATTGCTGACAAATTATTTATATTTGATAGAAAATTATTTTACAAATGCCAGATCCTCAATTTGTCACATTCTTTCTGTCAGAGGCCATCTCAGACCCTAGAAAAGAATTTTTTCTATCTTCTAAAACATCTCTTAAACTTCCACTTCTTCATAGAATACTTACATTGTCAGACCAGATGTATGTTACATTGTTTTGGTTGTGAGATTATTAATATTCTCTGGTCTGTCCTGCAAACCCAGTTGCAGCAGGAATCATGGCTTCATTATGCCTTATAGTTAGATTAATTGTATATTTCTGAATAAGTCAAACCTCATTATCTGACAGAGGCTATTGTTTTTCCAAAGTTTTGTTAAAAGTACTTTATTTTCTTGAGATCAGGACAATCCAAGAAAATCCATACCTATAACATAAGACAACAACAGTGAATCAAATTTGTTATTGCTTTAAGGCATGAGTTGTATGGTTTAGAACCTTGATGTAGGAATAAAAGAATTAGATAAGTCCGAATCATCCAACTGCTGTGCTGCTGCCCCAGCCAAGCTGTCCTGGCTCCTCACCTGGCCTCTGATGGGAAGCACAGGGAAATATAAAACAGCAAAGCAGATAAAGCTAATGCTTAGACAAAAGCCATAGGCCAAGATTTGCCATTAAATCAACAGCTTCTGACCTAAACTTGACATTATGAGCATTCTCTCTTTCAGAGAGCCCCAAAGAAAATGGAGTAAGGAAACAGGGCTGCTATTTTTCAGCTGACCCTCAAGTGAGATCACTTTACACCTCTTTTTACCTCAGGGGCTCCCTGCTTTTCCCAACAGGAAACATTGTTGAGTTGACTTTTCCAAGTGAAGTACTGCACACAGCACCAAAGCCCAGCATAGCCATTCAGGTCAGACACTAATAAAATAACAGTAATCATCATCATCCCTTACATTTGTACAGGGCTTTGTAGTTTTCCAGGAACATTCTCCTACATTATTTCATTCATAGTTCTCCCAGATATATTGGTATTGCATTCCAAGTTTTTGCTACTACTCTACAGATTAGTAATTGTGTGTTAGGTATTTAGAACTAAAGAAATTTTTAAACCTGTTTTTAGGATTAAAAATATATACCAAAATATGAGATCTTTGGGAAGATCCCAAAGAATATAGTTTACCAAGTATGAAATGTTAACCTAGAAAAACAATTATCATTTCAAGTCAAGACTTGAATTATATCTAAACTATGTTTGTTTTTGTTTTTATTTTTTGTTCTATATTTTGTTCATGTCATTTCATAAGTTTAAAGAGAGCTTCTTGTGGGGAAACTCCCTTCACCATGCAGATCAGGAAGTCATTTGTAAACATATCAGAGAATTGCCCAAGACATTGAGAGATGAAGTTACTTATGACATTTAATTATGTTAATATCATAAATATAATACAGGCCAAAAATAAGACTTGAGCCCAGGTTTTCTAGACATTAAATCTGGCCTCTTCTCCATTACTTCTTTTGCCTCATTGTTTTTGGTTTTTGAGGGGATTTTGGTTTTTTTTCATCTTATTTTATATCCCCAGGACTCAGCACAGTGCCTGGTACATTGTACTCATTTAATAAGTGCTTATTGACCCAACTTAACTTTAGCTCTCTAAATCAAAAATACATTCATAAGACAAACAGCTCCTTTTCTCAGATTAATCAGTAATAAACATGTTTAATTCCATGGTTAAGAGTTGAGAAATGGAATACTACTGAAGCAAGGAATTATCTGAATGGCTTCTCTCTATATGAATACGATTCACTTTTCCTGAAGAGTCAGCAGAATGAAGTTAAGTTTATGTTTGTTATATGATATGAAAGTATCCACCTCCATACATGAGACAAATGAGAGACATTGTTGGGACAGGTAAGTGTCATTTCCTTTAGCTCCCCATGCATTCTGTAAAACCGTGTGGATCACCCATATCAGCAGACAGCGGCGCCTCCAGTAGATACCAAACAGGGAAGTGGATTTGCCAGTAATGGCAGCTACTCCTCAGCAGATTCCATAGGCATTAATTGGCTGTGGTTTCAGTTATGAGGACGTGTCACATGTTCAGGCTGTTACATGATCTATCCTGGCTGCCTTATGCTCCTAAAAGCTTTTTCCATGCAATGATTTTTTGCACATTTTTAACAATTGTGAATGAGGTGCTATGTGACTCCCTAATGGAATCTGCAGGAAAGCCCTTTCATAGCTATTTAAATAAGGGAAGGGAGCTCTCTTACCGAGTATAAGCATTTTACATGGAAATAAACTAAACAAACCTACCTAACAATTGTCCCCTGTGTGGGCCTTTAGTATGTTCAAGCTCAATTGTATATGTATGTGTATATATACACATGTGTGTGTGTGTATATATATATATATATATATATTTACATATTTTTATGGAGCAAAATTCCCAAAAGCAAAACCTCCCTCTTTTTATGGATTTCTTTGGTGAAACCTGGTCTCAAGTCAATGCAGTACAAAGCAACAAGCATGTATAAAATGCGGACTATGTGCTAAGCATAAGACAAGAATGAAGCAATCCCTGTCCTCAAGGAGCTTACAATCACATATTATTCCTAACCGTGGAAACACTTAAGATTTCCTTTTCTTCCCCAACCATGAAAACACAACTTTATCAGATCTTCTTTTTCTAACTCTCACCTAAAACTAAAGTTTTCTGGGCAATTTAATCATGAATAAGGTAAGTGTAGAGACCAAAAACATTTTTAAAAGATATGAAACACATATTAATGAATGCCTACACCATTTCCATTTGCCTTTTTCAAATTATAAAACTTACTCAGGAGATCTTGATCATTATGGATTTCAACTATTTATAATATATTATTTACACATTTACCACTTCAATTAAAGACCTATGCAAAAATCACAAAGTGGGGAAAACAACATTGCCAAGACAAAGTCTTTCAATCCAGAGAAAGTTATATTGCCTCAGGAATTTTAAGAAAATCTCACAATAATTGAGTCAGGGTGTTTTCTTTCTCTACTACTGGCATATTTGTAGTCTGGTTGTGGGAGTATGGTTGTAAAGAGAGAGATAGCAGGGTGTGGGTGAAATCCTCAATTAAACATTTTAAATGCACAGGAAAAACAAACAGGACAAAAGGGGGCACAAAAAATTAAGAGACTGTGTTGCCATATACCTTATTATTAACCTTGAACAAGTCACTTAATCTCTCATTGTCCAGAAAGCAACCCTCTAAGATTTTAAATGACAAAAGCAGGAGGTAATTGGCATTAGTAGATGGATTAAACCTATACCAGTGAAACCAGTCTGTTTGGGGGGCTACTTTTGTTTGTTTCTGTTTTCAAATCAGAGTAATACAAAACAACAAATTATTTTCTTCCTAGTACTGTCCCTTACAAAAAAAAATGCTGTATCATTTCAGTCTGTAATATATTCCCAAGCAGAAGTACTAGAAAAGGCATCAAGGATTCATATGATGTCAAAATCCCTAAGGATGTTAAAAGCCTGGGGGGAAAGCCAATAGGTACATCCTCTATGGAGGAAGTAGGAAAGGAACTAGACGAGAATCCATAGACTGAAAAAGCCTAGAATTACTATGATCTGTACTCATGGAGTCCCAACTAAATTAGCACCTTTATTATTTCCCTGTGTTTACACATATTAAGGAAGGAGCTTTATAATAGCAGGAGAGTCTGTCTGCTAAAAAATAAGAAGAAATTTAAAGGACCAGGTTACCAAAAAGTTAGAGAAATACACTACTTCCTCCGTGTGTTAACATACATGCAAATTCCCAAGGATTGTTCCTGTCACCTTAACCCATCCATATTGTACCATCTTGATTAACTTTAAAGACTGAAACTTTTTTTAAATGCCTTTTCTTTTTATCATTAAATTAACAACCAAACGAACATTTCAACATAGTGAGAGTGATTATATAACAACCTGATTTACAGTTACAAAATACGTGTGTGTGTGTGTGTGTGTGTGTGTGTGTGATTTAACAAAAGGAATAGAGCTAACAACTATATCTGTAAATTTACTAGTCTAGGGAGATTCTGACTTCTCTACCAGTGTGCCTAGAGCACTAGGTAACTTATCCAGGGTTCCCTGGTCAGTATGTGTCAGAAGAGGGTCTTGAACCTAGGTCTCCAATGCTTTACCTCACTCTGACTTTTTTCTTGTTATCTTTGTCTAACTGTGTAGACACCAAATATGTGAGTGCATGTATATATGTACACATATATGCATGTGTAGCTCTCTCAATCTCCAAGTTACAGAGAAGATGATGACCTCTATTGACAGAGGGATTCACTCCCCCTGGAAGTTTCCAGGACCAATGAAATCATAAGTTGACTCTAGCCTCTTGCCCTATCACGAGTGTACATACATTTATGTATATTTTGTTTTGCTTTCTTTTTTATAGTTCAGATAGGATTCATTTTGATATCAGGCAGAAGATTACCCATCTTTCAGTTCTTTTTAAATTTTATTTATTTATTTATTTATTTGCTTTTTAGAGAGCAATTGGGGTTAAGTGACTTGCCCAAGGTCACACGGCTAGTTTTGTGTTAAGCGTCTGAGGCCAGATTTGAACTCAGGTCCTCCTGACTCTATTCACTGTACCACCTAGCCGCCCCCCATCTTTCAGCTCTTAAGAGATGAATATTCACAAAGAAATTCTAACAAAAGAATATCAAAAGATTAGATTGCTTCTATTTGGAGAGTGGGTTTTTTTTTTTTATCTCTTTCAGAAGCTTGTGTGCTAGACCTTTTGAGCTATGAACTGATAAAGTACCCTGAATCAGAGCTAATCAGGACCACCTACTTTTAGACTTTAAGGACCACCCACTTTCAGATTTAAGACTAAAGTGAGCAAAAAGGTCAGGTGAGGCAGGTCACATCTAGCTACAAATTGAAACTGCCACATGGCAGCAGCAAAGACAACTGGCATGAACAGCTCTTCAGATATAGATATATGTGAAGATACCATGATAATCTGGCAGTTAAGATTTATTGACTATGAAACAACAAGCAACCCTCAGCAGAGTTTTTAGCCAACTCTGAAATTGCTTGTACTTCTCAACCCAGATTTCAAATTAGAACAAAAAAGATCTCTTGGATTTTAGGGGCTTCTTCTGATGAAAATGACATGGCACATGAAAGATTTCAAAGAAAGATAGGGTACATGAAAGCAGTGAGAGTTGGCACATACCTCTGCCCCCACTCAGAGACTTTATACTGACTGTTCATGAAGACTTGATCTAGAACAGATTTCCACAAGTCTTTTCATTTTCATTTCATGTACATTGGTGCATTTGTGTTCATTTGAAGTTTGCAAGTCTCAAAGTTCTCATGGAAAGTAATGGAAGCCCAAAGCCACCCAAGGTAAGTATCTTTTATTCTTACTCTTTTCCAGCTGATACCCAGCATCATATGAAAAACATACCTCAGATTCCACTAAAAAAATTAAAATTATGAGGAGCAGTTTAGGGAAAGTCAACATTAGGAGTTTTAAAATTCTGTATATTTAAAAATCAATACAGATAAAATTAAAACAGAAATGTTAAGTGATGGAGAAGGAGGTGAGGAGGGAATCTTTGCAACAAATTTCTCTGATAAAAGTCTCATTCCTAATATACATAAGCAACAGATCCAAATATATAAGAAAAAGAGCCATTTCCCAATAGATAAACAGTCAAAAAAATATGAAAGAGCAGTTTTAGATTGTCAACAGCTATATTACCAAAAACAAAAACCCTCCAAATCACTAGTAATTAGAGAAAGGCAAATTAAAGCACTTCTGAGGTTCTACTTCCCACCCATTGGTAAACATGATAAAAAATGAAAATAACCTGTTGATTGGTCTAAGGGAAAACAAGTATATTAATACATTGTTGGTAGAACTGGGAAGTGGTTCAGCTATCCTGAAAAGCTATTTATAACTGCACCCTAAAATTCACTAAACTGCGTATATACATCCAGAGATACTAATACTAAGCCTATACTCCAAAGAAACTAAAGAAAGAAGAGAACATTACACTATGTATGTGTGTGTGTATATATATGTGTATGTATACATATATCTACATATAAAATATATATATGCCTATACATAGTGTCTATTTATATATGTATATACATATTCACATACATATACATACAAATACATAAATACGCATATATGCACATGCATGCAAACGTGTGTACTGTAACCATGTGTTATGTTGTATGTGCATATACATACATGCTTATATGAATATATGTATTGTGCTTGTGTATGTACATACAAATATAAAAATAAACATATACATCAGCTGCTTTTGTAGTATCAAGGAGCTAGAAGCTAAGAGGATGATCATTAATTGGCTGAACAAATTATGGCATAAAACTTTAATACTGTTCTGCCATAAGAAATGACAAAGGGGCAATTTCAGAGAAACCTGAAAGCTTTGATAAATTAATGAAGACTGAAGTCAGCAAAACAAGGGAAAAAATATAATAAAAATATCGTACCCACAAACTTTGAATACTCTAGAACTCTGATTAATTCAGTGACCAAGCATGATTGAAGAGAAGTGATGAGGAAGCGTGAGTTTCACCTCCCAAGAGGAAGGAAAGTGGACAGAGAAAGGCTGCAGAATGAGAGAGATTTTGGACATGAACAATGCAAGAAAAGTTTCACTTTTCTTTCCATTCAATAAAGTGGAGAATGGAGGGGAGATAAATTAAATGTTTGCTCATTGAAAAGATAAGTGTTTTTTTTTTTTTAAACTTATGTGATTAAAGAAAAAATAAAAACTCAAAGAGCCACTCAAGGATATGAACACAGTTTATCAAAGATAAAACTATGAAGAAGGCAAAGTGAGTCCTTGGCACCATATCCTCTCAATCTTGATTTGGGTCCATCTTTACCTACCCTTTCAGGTATCCATAACCATTTTGTCCCAAGATGCCAAAATGTCAGTACTGGACACCGACAGCACCATCCTAAAAGTCCTGGGTAACTAAATTTTATAAATTAGTCATCTGTGGATAACGTTAATGAGTTTTAATCTCAAATAAAACATTTTCATTTTAAGGCAAGTTAAAATCAAATGGATGCATTAATCCAAAGATGGATCTTATGCTTGGAAAGTCCAAATTACCTGGTGGGGCTGAAGGGGAGAAGAATTAGTGCCTGCTTTTATCATATCACATGGAAAAGTACCTTCTTTTATACATAGAGATTAATTGGGGTGTAAAGAGATTTTAGCCAATGACTCAAAAGTTAGAGCCTCAGTAAGTAGAAAATAAAAATGTCTAGTTATTAGAAAAGCAATCAGACAGAGAACTGCAGTGCAATAGTATGTCAAACACGGATAAAAGACTTGACCTTGATGCTTGCCCTTTGGAGACCCGGCTAAAGATATTAAGCTCAATCAATCAACAAGCACCAGATATTGTGCTAGGTACTGGGGTTACAAAAACAGGAAAAGAAACTGCCCCTGCTCTCAAGGAGCCTGGTAACAACAACAACAATACGTATCAATTTCAGATTTGCAAAAAGCTTTTTTTTTTTTTCTCTCAAGAGCACTATGAGGTAGGTACCATTTATTATTATAACAACAGGCTCAAAATCTATTTGCATAAAATCTTCTCATTGATGGAGATTATTCAGTTCTCCATTCCTTCTTCAGGGGAAGAGTTGGTGAGAGCTTGAGAGAGGAGAGGTCTCTGAGATGCCTTCCAACTTTGAAAAAGACCGATGATTCTGCATTCTCTTCAGGGAGAGGCCCCTGAAACAGGCCAACATGTAGAGGGGCCAGCATCTCAATCAATTTCCTATAACAATTAACCACCCTAGAGATTTCAGGGAATTTCCCCTTGGATAAAATCTTTTGGTTGAGCTGAGACACCTCACTCGAAGTATTGTCTGATACATTCTCATCTGCATTAACTTCTCTGATTTCTCTTTACTCTCAGCTTAGATAAAGGGGTTTGGTTTGATCAATATTCACTCCTTATGGTCTTTGTATAACTGGAATTTGGTGGAAAAGGACTCTAGCTTTGGGTATATGACTTAGTGATATAGATCCTTCCCCATTAAGGTATCACAATGAACAATATCTAGGGAGCAGAAAGATATAATTTTAACCTGAGTGACCAGACTCCTGGTTCCCATCTCCTCCTTTTTCTCTTGACAATAATAAAAGTCTCTCAGAGAAGAGTGGGTGGAATAAACTCTAGAGATATCTGTTCATGCCTCCCTGTAAGCCAAAGCTAGATACTGGACATGCATAACCTACATGGACAACACAGCACAGGCACACAATCATACACACAAAAAAAGGTTACGTTATTCTCATTTTATAGATGCCAATTATCACCATTATTTAACATTTATAGAGCACCAATACCCCTGTAAAATCATAGTCTGATGCATTATCACAGAATAGAAGTAATCCTGGCATCTCTAAGATTGTTCCAGTAGGATGCAAGCTCTGGCAGGTCCAACCATGAGAGAAATCCACTTCAGTTCAATTTAAGAAACATTTATTAAGTGCCTACAGTGTGCCAAGTACTGTTTGAGGCTATGGAGATGGAAAGATGGAAGGAAGGAAAGGGAGAAGGGGAGAAAGAAGAGGGAGGAAGAAAGAACCCTTGCCTTCAAAGAGTTTTCATTCTACTGAGGGGAGAAAGGGTAGACAAGGAAGTATATGCAAAATATGTACACAGTACATTGGAGTAAGGAAAAGCATGATAACTGAGGTGTTGGGAAAGATTTCATATAGGAGGTGATGCATGAGCTAGGCCATGGATGAAGCTTAGAATTCAGAACAGAAGAGGTGATAAGGGAGACCATTCCAAGCATAGAGACCAGCCTGTGCAAAGGCATGAAGGTTGGAGACATGTCCTATATTGGGAATATTAAGTTGAAAGGTTTCAGTGTCAGAGGTTGCTCTATTCTTCCCAGAATGCCAAACCTTGAGCAAGGACCTCTAGCCAACCATTCCCCATTCTCCTCCATACTATGCTATCACGCCTCAGCTGCCTTTTGTCCTGCATGTTCTTTTTTTCCACTGTCAAGTTCCTCCCAGAACCTCCATTTTGAGGAAAGTGCCAAACTAGGCATCCTTGCTTCCCCTAACCTTACCACCACACCACCCCCACACCAGCTTTTCAGCTCCCTGTGTATGATCTTCCACCATTATAACATAAGCTCCTAGAGTATAGGAATATATTTTTTTCTTTAAAAAATAACCTTAATAATGTCATTTATTATCAGACTTTGGAAGTCCTAGCAACTCATAAAATTGCCTGCTGTCATGCACTTTGCATCAGCAGAGGGAGTGCCCACACTGATGAATGAATGAAGTATTTTAACTAGTCGAGTCAAAGAAGTTGTCATTCTACTGCATTTGTTTCATATTATCACAAACACAAGAGGAGTAATCACAGTAATCCACTTCTATCGTTCTCAATGCCAGCCAACAGGATCCAGATTAGGATATTCAAATTTAGGCACAATCCCCATTGCCCCGTGGTTAGGGCTAACCACCTCAGCAGTTGATTGTTGGCACTGATCTCATAGAACTGTTTCTAAATGATTCCAGAGGTGTCTCAGCCTGAGGGGGAAAAAATTATTTAGACTCAGAAAGAGAGCATGGTTAAATGTCTCACTTATCCATAGGTCAGCCTTCCAGCAACCTCAACCATCCAGAACACAACTATGAAACCGCAAATAAGCTAAAAAGGCCTCTGAGCAGCAAATAGCTGTCACAAAGCCCATAACTTCTGTTTAAATGGTGCTTTAAGGTTTACAAAGTGCTTTTCTTTCCACAATAGGGCCCACACTTTGACTGATAGGAGCATAGAATCATAGATTTAGAACCAAAATGAATGTCTGAGGTCATTTAAGCCAACCCCTTCATTTTAACAGTAGGGGAAACTGAGGCCCAGAGAGGTAAGATGACATTACAGTAAGTAAATGAATCTTAACCCTGGCCCTCTGATTCCAAATCTCATGTTATTTATTTTTGATGTACCACAGCTGCCTCAAAAAATAAAAAGCATCCTCAGGTCCCCTCCCTGAAACTTAGTTGCAAATAAACTTGAACACCATCCTGAGGATATTGTGATAGGGCAACTGATCAACAAAAAAAAGAGACAGAAGAGATGTCAAAGCACAGCAATCTGATGCCATTTAAAAGTGGAACTCACAGATTTACACACTTCAGTAGTGCTAGAGAACATCTTTGTTCTGCCATACAGGGCAACATTTGATGTCCATCGTGATAACCCTAAGACATAAAGAAAAGGCTAGCACTTGTTCCATATACATTCTGTTCATTAAGAATACAGGAAAACCCATAATAAATAACAATTCAAAATTAATCCAATCTTTTCAGTGTTTCCTGGAGCATAAGGAATTCATGATCCTAGTGGGTGCCATCCATGAGAGCAGTTGTGGCAATAATAACAATCACCCTAGCAACAGTAATAGCTTTCATTGTATCACATTTTATTATTAAACAGCTTTCCTACCAACTGTAATACCAATGTGATACCCATAGCAGCTTCTATGAACATGTATACTTATTCCCAGGGTTTGTTCACATATTTGTTCACAAACCCTCCTCTTCCAAGACAAAACCAAAGTATTTGCTAGGGACATTGCTATTAAGGTACCAAAAAGCAAGGTTTAGTAAGATACTCATCACCAATCCAGGAAGTGACACCAACATCACAAGAGTTCTTTCTGTCAAGCTTTCCCACAAGCAAGTTCCCCTAGGCAAGTTCTTCTCTCCATTCTCTCTCAACAGAAGTCTCCCTCCAAACAATACAATATATATACAGTTTCCAGTCAAAGACTTGATTGGCTTAGTGCTGAGAAGCCTGGAAATCTGCACTTAATTGGAAAGTTGTGGGGATCCCTGTGGCCCAGAGCATAATTGACTCTATTAGGCCTATTAGTGAGTAGAGAAGATCTTATATCCCATTAACCTTATACCAACACACCTTCTAGATAGGCAGTACAACTGTTATGATTGCCTTTTTATAGATGAAGAGAATATGTCAGAAGGAAGTTAATGAATTTCAAAATTTCAAGATTTCAAATCCTGTTTCAGACAGCTATTAGCTATGTGACCCTGGGTAAATCATTTATTCTCTCTCAGCCACATTTTCCTCATCTATAAAATGGGGATAATAATAGCACTTGCCTCCCAGGGTGGTTGTGAGAATCAAATGTGATAACATACAGAAAACAGTTTGCAAAACTTAAAGTTCTATGCAAATGTTACCTAGTAATCATAATTTACAATAGACTGATTGAAGGCCTAAAAAAAATGACTTCCTGTCCTCTCTAATTTCTTTTAATGTTCTTTCCTTTATACTATTGTGGTCATTGTGTAAATTGTTCTCTTGATTCTGTCTCTAACATTCCCTCTTGTGCTTTAGTTAATATCTTTCCAAGCTTCTCTGAATTATTCATATTTATAATTTCTTGTGGCTGAATAATATTTCATTACATTTATATAAGTATAAGTTTATGAGTATAATTTTTTTGCACATAAGTCTTTCCATCTTTTACTTTTTTATAAAAACCTGCCCTGACTTTTGACAACATAGCATGTCTCCAATTATTTCAGATGGTGGTCCCAAAAATCCAAATTTTTGGAGGTGTGTTGACTTAAAATCAAACAATGATAGAATATCTCAAATCCTAAAAATCTTAGCATCAGTAAACTAGAACAATCTCATATCTTTCACACACAAAAATTGCCAGGCAAGCTATCTTCAAATCTCTTTTTAACTTTCCATTCAGTATTCCTAGTCCTTTTAATTCCCTCAAACCATCATGGAATCATCTCCATTCCTACTTTTTAAGCTAGGTAGATCTTCCTCTAATCCTTGAAACACTAGACAGTGATATGAAGAATGAATAGCTCTGACTAGTGGACCATTGGTTATTCCTACACTGAATAGTCAAAACTACTATCTAAGATTTCCTTTGATTCATTTAGCCAGTTCAAGAAGTGTCTCAGCCAGTACAAGGAGATTTGGATATTGGTCTTTGACACAAAATGGACTTTTGCAGCAATTCTGGATCTTGCTGCCACCTTAATGCAAGTGTTGTCTGATAGAATCCATAAGAATATTCTACTTGATCCATGCATCTTAAGGCTTTCTCTGGTTTTCTCCCATTTGATGATATCCTTTCAAAATCTGTGATGACTTTGAGTTAGGAACTTGAACAAGTCCTCAGTAAAGATCTTCAGCTATAAATAAGGCCTCCATGGTAGAGATTATAAACCATCATGGTCTTAAGTTAAATGTCACCATGAGTTGCTATCATAAAATAAGCCATATCTCTTGCATATTATTGGTAGGGGAATTTTCAATGTACGTATCAATGTCCAAAAGTTCCCAGATGACTACCGCAATGATTTTTTTTCAATTGACATAACATTAAAAATATTTCATCTCCAAATACATGGAACTCAAAAAAAGGAGAAATAATTGACTTAGGGCTTTCCAAAAAGAGGACTCTGAACAAAGACAGATACTGGTGTTCATACTTAAGTGCATCTGTAAATTCCATTGTATAAGGTATGGGCACTCTCTCCAGTGGACCTTCATCCCTTCTAATACTGAGCAGTTTTTGTCCAGATCTTCTAAAATATGATCCATAGAGGATTCATCCAACCCTGCGTACCAAATCCATTTTCTATTTATCAGAAATACTTTCTTTGATAAGAGTTTTGGGTGGCAAATTATAGAGTGAAGAAAGAATAATCTCACAAAAAAATAAATTGATTGAATCTTAACAGATAGTGAGTTGTTACAAATGTGGAATTTTTTTTCCAAATGAGCTGTCTGTATGAAGTCAGATTATTGACTTGTTATGACAACAAACATAATCTAGACCAAATTAGAAGAGTAAAAATGAGAAGAGATAACATAACTAAAACTAATTGCAATTTAACTATGCTAATTTTGGAGGAAAATGGGGAATAAATAAAAGAAAAGAGATCAACAGAGACTCACCAATTCCTAAGGAAATCCAATTAATGCAATTACTACATTAAAATTTACAGTTCTACACTACAATCACTACAATAAAGAAACCTTAAAGCACCTTACCAAGCAAACATTCGACCTCTGTGCCAAGAAAAGAAAAATGTCAATGAAGGTTATTGTTTCCTGAAAAACATGAATTCATAAAATTTCACCAGACATGTAGTGAAAGGGAGGAAAAACCCAAGTCTTAGCATAATGCCTAGAACAAATTAAATGCTTAATAAAAGCTTTTTAATTCATTCATTTATTTATTCAGCTGATTATAACTTATGTAATCCACTGAAATATGACAAGAGGTGTAGTGGAAGATCATCAATTTGGGCAGATCTCATGTGAAAAATTTATGTGAAGCTATGGACCTGTTGAGATCTCACTTTTAGAAAGAATCCTTATATCAGTGGGATCCCACTCCAGCAAAGTACTGAAATATGTCCAGATTGGCCAAGATTAAAAGCTTTCCAGAACATCAAAATATAGATTTATTCTAGAATTCTGATGACTAATATCTGACTGTATAAGAAAGCATTGAGTGCTCAGATATTGTTGGCTTAAAACTGTTATTGTTTGTCCTTCATTCTTGAAGAGGATCAATTATATCAGGAGGGTAATGTCTTGACTTGCAAGTGAATTGGATTTAAGTGAAACAGATCTGTGCCTCATTCTCTCTTCTAGTCATTACAGTCCAGTGGAAAGACATAAGTCAAATTGACTGGCAATGGCCCTGATGCAGTAGCAGACCTTGGCCTTTTTGAGTTAGTCTTTCCCAGGTCCATTCAGTAATTAAAGGTGAAGTAAGAATTGAGGCAAAAGATGACCTAGTTTGCCTTCACAAAAGAACCATCCTGGGAAAAGAAGACCCTCAGAGTTTCTGGCCAGAACAGAAACAATTTCTATTTACACTCCCTCTGAGTCATCAAAATCATGTTTTATTACATTAAAGATGAGAATGAATCAGGAACATAAACAAGAAGTTTCACGAAGTCAGCCCTATCATTCAGTCAGTTAGCAAATATTTATTATTATTTACTTATTTATTTTTATTTATTCACCTACAATGTGCAAGCACTTCTGGATATACTATAGCAACAACTTAGCAGGGAAAATAAAATTTTACACATTTATATTACATATAAATGAGTGGTAATTAGGTAGAGATGTCATAAAAGTTTTGATAGTTGGAGAGCAGAAAAAAAAAGAAGAGTTAAGGAAGACAGTAGCACACATAATTGTTCCAGTATGTGGCAGAGAAAAATAAAGACTAATTTAGGAAGGTTTCTGTTGGTTGGACCTGGACAATCATTGCCATTAAGGATATCAGAAGATTTCTTGGAAAGAAGTAAAACCTATTTGCAAAGTTAAGAATTAGAGAACCCAGAGAGAAGGGATCTTATTTCTTCATAAAGAATAGAAGCTCTTACTTGGGGTTAGATTGCTATAGAAAGATCAGTTTAGACCTGGAACTGAAAAATAGACTTGAATATGAGTAAGAAAGGACTGGACAACCATAGAATTAGGGCTATTAGGATTATAACAACTAAAGATAGTAAACTGTGATAGCAAAAATACATTTTTAAAATTTAAGCACAATTTAAAGTCAAGCTAACTTGAGTAATGAGAGATAGTATAACTATAATTTATCCAATTTGTACATACTTTGATCCTCCAATATCTCAACATACTGTATTAAGGTTGTATGTACTTGTGGAGAAGAATATCACTAAAGAAGTGAAGGAAAAGAAACCAGAGTTTTTGCCAAAAGAAAAAATGTCTTTGGGGCACAGTAGGAGAAAATTGTCCAGAAAATAGAGTACAAGGAAGGCTACCCATTTTTCATGTGTATTATACCTGTTAGTTATACTGAACTTGTACAAATATTTGTACAATGTGTAAGTACTTTGTGTATTTATTATTTCTCAAAGTTTATACATCCTTTCATATATTTGTCTAAGTTGATGATATCTATTTGCAATCCTAAATTACTAAAGGTCAGGGACTATGCTCATTCAATTTCATTTGTACAGTACTTAGTGTTTACCAAACACTACTAGAGGATGTTCATGGAATTGTATGAAGATAGTTCCTATCTCTCTAAAAAGTTCTCTCTCATCACTAGCAAAGGGGAAACTCTCATTATTTTTAAGACATGATGTGCCATATACAGGGATGCTCTGTGTACCATAGAAGAAGCAATGTGGTACAGAGGAAAGAGAAATGGATTGGAGAAAAAAATCTTGAACCCAAACTTTGACTTTGCTACAGCAAATCACTCACTCACCAAAAAAGCATTTATTAAAGGTCTACAATGAACCAGAAACTGTGCCGGGTACTAAGGATACAAATCCCAAAATGAAATGATCATACCCTCAAGGAACTTTCATTCTATTAGAAGAAGCAATGTGTATACAGATAATTAAATACAATATACAATATTCCCTGGGTCTCAGTTTACTCATCTTTAAAATTAGAGAATTGAACCACATGGCTTCTGAGGTCACTTCCAGATTTAAATCTATGATCCTAAGATCTTATGAGTCTCCTAAAAGTCATTAAAATATGAGCCAAAGTCTTCTGCTCAGAGGGAGGGAGCAAGGTATGATGTGAGAGGTCTGAGGAGAGAAGAGAAGGTTTAGAACTGCCTCTGTAGGGGGTATAAGAGGGAGTCACTTAGGTAAGAGTAAAAGCAAAGCAGTGGAAGTCCAACTGCAATTGCAGAACAAAAGTTTATAGTGAACCCAGGCAACATGGTTCCAAGGATTCCTCCAGGACTATTCAGCAATACATGAGTAAAAGCAGATGGTGGAGTCAACCAAGGACTAGAGTTTAGTAAGGCATGAACAATTATTCTCTTGAGCAATGATGCCAAAGGGGCAAGGAATTTGAGAGTAGTGGGCACTGTAAATTTGAATTATTTAACAACAGAAGGAAAATGAAACTGGAGGACTGATAAGCTAAGAAATCAGGGAAAGGTAGAGGGACTGAGCATCAAAGAGTGGGTTCAAGGAAGAGTGAGGAATAGGGAAAGATTGAGGCCATATTCATATGGACACATTTCAGAATTCTTTATCGTAGAAGTAAAATCCTTATCAGTGTTAGGGAGATCAAAGGTATAAATGTCTCTGTGTGTGACTGAGGTTTTGAAATGAAGGGGCAGGTCATGGGAGCTGAGGAAACTGATAAACTGGGAAATCATGGTACTTGAGGAAACTAATATGTATACAGAAGTCTCTAAGTATGAGGGCAAGGATTGGATGGAAAAGGAAGAGTGTGAACCAGATGTTAAATTCCTGGAGGAAGGAGGATTAATCAATTGATGAAAGAGCACTTATTAAGGATTTTCTAAGTACAAAGCACTATACTAAGCATGATGAATAAAGAAGTAAGACAAGCCTTGCTCTCAAGAAGCTCACATTCTACTTGAGGAGACAACACATATGGGAGGTTTCATCTGCAACTAAGTCTAATGGAAAATCCCCATGGTCCTTAGGGGTACAATAGCAAAGTAGATGATAATAAACCTTTAATATTCTTTATACTGATCAAACCATATTCATTTCTGAGGCTTAATAATTTTGCAGTGCCAACATTATTGAAGTAAGACCTTTCTTTTTTTAGTCTTTGGTAGCTGTGATTGCTAAGGAGGCAGGGCTATACCACTTGCCCTTTGATAGAAATTAGTCAATATTTGAAGGTGGTAGTCAAGGTGGTCAAAATGTTTTGCCTTGCCTGACACATGCTGTCTCCTGTCTCACCCTCAGGGTGCCTTTAAGCTTCATCTAATCTGATTTACCTGCCTTTTAATTGGTATTTGGTAGGGAGGGCTGATTCCTTCTTCAAAGAGTATGAATGATGACCTCAGGGGCTAGGTTAGGAGCAAGGCTAGTGGTCTGGCGGGTGCTATTACTCCTGACTACCTTGAGTTTACTGGTCTTTGGGTATTGGTTGTTGGTAGTCATGGCAAGGATGATTAGCCCTTCTCCACAGGGATTGCTTACCTGAATGATGACTATAGGAGCAAGAATGAGAAGAGGCTCTGTGGTGTAAAGGCCACTGCTATTCCCAGAGCCAGGGTCAGAACATGACTTGAGCACCAATCCATAACTGCCACCCACCCCCACCCACTTGCAGTACCTAGGTTAAGATTATGCCTAGATATAATTCATCTTAAAGCAAGGAGATATTGCTGAGGATGCAAGAAAAGGACAGTTCTAGAAGTTATAACAGGGAGCAAGGAGTATGCCTGTCGTCCCCTGGACCAATGTTTCAGAGTATAAGGAAATAGTCATCTTCTTCTGGAAACAGTGACCAGAAATGCAGTGTCTTCTGGAGGGCAAACTATATCTCAGTAAATTCCACAGTATAGAAAGAATATAAGAGAAGGAGGTCTAAGATTGAAGGGAAGCTTATTCATGATAGAAGTGAGTTCCTTAGGTATAATAGATGTGACAGGCAGAGCTGGATTAGGATTTGCAAGGGACAGGAAAGAGATAAAGGGGGATGAAAGAATGGGCAATGGGGTCCAGAGATCCTACTTTACCTGAAGTGGGAAAATAAGAGGTAAGGGTTTACTAGCCACAGAAAAAGGATATACAGCTTTATGGTAAGAACTCCCACCCACCCCAAACTCAAGAATTTTATGAATGGCAATGGATTCATCAGTTATCTTTCAAGTACTAGAAAAGACTTTAGATCTGGTTTCATTAGTCCTTCCAATAAATGGGGTCCTAACAGCAAGAGGTCTGGAATCTGAATCTTTAGTCCTTGGATAGATTCTTGAAGAGAAAGCCTAGTGTTGGGGGCTCTGGTCCTATCAGGTGAGGGGCCTGGTGCCTAGGGATCTGATACTGAAGGGAAAATGTCTGGTTCCTGAGAGTCAAGTCCTAAGCTAGATCCTGGAGTAAAAAGCAAGTTGTATTAGGCAGTACATGAAGTACTTATGCTGGACTAGGTCTAGTCTAGAAATCTGCTTTGCCTGTATCTCCATAGGGAGTAATAAAGAGTTGAGCTCTAGCATTAGTGCAGTGAGCCCAGGAACAGTAGCAATAGAGATGCCAGCACAATAGATTGGAGTGGCATAGAGGGATGGTGAGGAAGCCTGAGGGAATCCTTCATACTACAGGTAGATACAATCCTTAGCTCCACTGATGATGACTGACTTACATGCAGTCAATGGAGACTTCGTGGAGATTGAAGCTGACCAGATCCTTAAGGTATGTAGCTATATGACTATGGTAAGCTACTAACCTTGCTGCATCTTCATCCGTAAAATGATAGAGTCGGACACGATTCTCTCCCCCTTGAAATTGTTTTGTTTTATTCTCACATGGCATTTGCAAACCAGACTCCATAGCTTATCTCCTTAACTTTGCACAGTCTGTCCTCCCACGTGAACTGCCTTCTTTACTTACGTCTCCCACCTTATAATCCTGACCTTCATTCAAAATTCAGCTCAAGCATTCCCTTCTACACAAAAACTTTCCTGATCCCTGTCCTCCAAATTATTTTGTATCTATTTGGTATAAATGATCTGAGACATGGCCACTTACTCCACTTGGATGAGTCAACAACGATGAGACTTCCAGAAAGATGGAGAATCTGTAAGCCTTGCCACCTGCCCTACAAGTACACCCTCCAGACTCCCGGGCCTTACTCCCTGCCTTACCAAATGCCTCTCTAAGGACCTGCAATCAACTCCATTCATCCAGAAAATTTTCTATGTGCATTTTCTCCACTAATTAGAACCTTGAGAACAGGTACTGTCTTGCTTTCTATTTTAATCCCAAGTATTTAGCACATTTCTTGATGCATAGTATTTAATAAATGTTGTATTCATTCATTCATTATGTTTCCATATACTTATATATATGTAAAAACCTTCCTTTGCTAGATTGTAAGCTCCTCAAAGACTAGACCTTTTCAATTCTGTTTTTGCATTACTAGCACCTAGTACAATGCCTGGAACATAGGGTATACTTGGAAAACATCTTTGGAAAAGGAGTTAAATTCAGAAGCTTTTTTTCCAGTTTTAAATCAATCCTATGAAAGGTCTTTGCTTGAGTCGGACATACTCAAAGTCTTAGGTTATTTTTCTTCTGTTGTAGTACCTCAAACATATTCCTTAAGTTCATCAACAGTAATGAGACTTTGGATATTTTGCATTATATAGCATTTTTTCCTAGACTTTCTTTAAAGTGTTAAGAATTGAGAAGGAAGAAGAATAAAAATGTTCTCTTCACAACAACACTGTAAGACAGGTATTCTGACTCATTTTAAGAAGAGGAAACTGAGGTGTTGAAAGATTAAGTGATTTGTCTCAATAAACAAACAAAAATCTACTGAGTACTTAACCATGTGTAAATCTGTGTGTGCCTGGCCCATAATTGCACAACTAAATAGCTGCCAAGTTGAAATGAGAACCAAGGTCTCCTGACGCCTAGTTCAAAGTCCTTCACCATGGCAACACAAACTCTTGTGGACTACCCCCCTTCAAGAATGTGTGGAAAATTATTTTTCATTCATTAATTTTTGTAAACCCTCAATGTATGATAGTATGCAGTCTCAACACTACCAGGAATTTACAGAAAGAAGACATTGTCCCTTAAGTTCTAGCAGCTTCCAGTTGGGGAGAAAAACTGTGGGAAATGACATCAAAATGCCAATCTGGCAATAAATGTTTATTGAGTGCCTGCTACTTTCCCAGAATGTTCGGGGATTTTTTGGCTTGTTTTAGCTGCAATGATCTGTTGTTTTATTTGTAGCCATTTACATTGAATCAGTCCTGCTGTTTGTGGTTCACAGGGTTCAGAGAGGAGGTATCTTTTCTAGCATGTCTCTAGCACAAGTTGGACTTATGATTGAGATTAAAGTATCTGAAAAGGCTACTATGGTGTTCAAAAGAGGTGTGAGAGTTGTATCACAGTGATGGCACTTCATATTGAGTAGAGAAGCTTATCTAGAAGATGTCTTTAGTTCATAAGGAGCAAATGAGGTCGTGAAAGTTGGCCCCATATGAAGTGAGAAGCCCTGCTCCGCTCTGCTCTCTGACTGGTGGTCACAGATGCAGGGATCTGAAGCTCTTTTTAGTCCCACTGGAGTAACAAGTGCTCTCCTCTTCTCCCAGAGATCAAAGATGATGATGCTGGCAAGCAAAAGCTAAAAGTGGGAGTGACATAATGGACCAGGCCTTCCAGGTCCGTTAGAGTCAATAACGTTCCCTGAGGTTGCCAATCTGTTGACATTCAAAAAGTCTATCCCATTAAAAAAAATAGCCCAGATTTTTTATTTTATTTTTACAGAGAACAATTTAAGAGGAAATTCCTACCAAGGAAGATCAGCAACTTCTCTGCAGTTTATATCTTAGAGAGTTTCTTTTCACAAAGGTTGTGTGTGCATCAGAAGCAGGACTTGAGCCCAAGTCTTCCATAACATAGTATAATAAAAATTATGATTGTACATAAAACTGCAAATCTATTATATATAATTTGCTATTTCTTTCAAATATATAATAAATATACTGGCTCTCTATTCCTAATGGCATGATTTATATTTGCCTAAATAATGCCAGAGGAGCAATAGAGAGAGGGAAGAATAGATGATGGAAGATAGATAGATAATCAAATAGAAGCAAGAAAAAATGAGGAAGGATAGAAGTAGGGAAGAGAGGAAGAGAGGAAGGGAGGGAGGGAGGGAGGAAGGAAGGAAGGAAGGAAGGAAGGAAGGAAGGAAGGAAAGAACAACAAAAGAAAAACAGCTCTTAAGGAAGGAAAAGAAAGAAGGAATGGAAGAAAGAAAGTTACAATGAAAGAAAAATATTTCTTAAGTACTTACTGCTGCCCACAAAGGGGATAGAAATAAAAGCAAGATAGTCCTGGACCTCAACAAGCTTTCATTCTAGCGGAGGAATATAACGCATAAGGGAAAAGTACAGACAGCAGGGCTATGTGGTCTGGGAAGTCACAATTGAGCCCTTACCCTGGTAAAATAAGGCAAAAGCTAACCCATTACAGTGTCTTGACATGGAGAAACCCAGGAATTGGTCCAGATACAGATCTGTGGTTTCATTGAGTATGGAGAGCCTCTAGGTGGGGAAACTTTTCTACTAGCACAGGCCCATGCCTTCTCTGCCACTTTTAGCCTTAGAGAGTTGTAGAGAGCACCAAGACATAAAATGACATCCCACCCGGTGTGCTGGGGACTTTCTTCAAGGCCTCCTTAGTTTTTATAGGTATCAATGTAGCATTAAGTTAGGCCATTTGTCATCTTTTGCTCTTGCCACATGACTGACCCAATTTCTCCATTCATATATTTCCTCAGTAATATGTCTTAAATCACTTCTTAAGCTTAGATTGCCTTTGAAAATTTGGGGCAAGCTGCTCTGCCCTCTGTGCATATCTCCATTATTCTTTGGATCACCCGTGATGTGAATTTCTCAGAGATGTTCAGGATTTGTGACCATATATCACTGTCAGAGGGCTATTGCATTGAAAAGAGGTTCTCTTTGTTGGGGAACAGCATTAAAAAAGAAACTAGGCAGATTCCCAAATGCACTCCATCTCATTTTCTGATTCTTTTTTACATTTTTATTAATTTTATTTTTAATTTATGGAATAAAACAAGCATTTCTATAATGGTATAAGAAAGGATGATTGCATACAAAACTGTAAATCTGTTACATATAATTTGCTATTCTTTTTAAATATATAATAAAATTATCATATATTTTTTCCTTTTTTCTACACTCCCCACTCTAGAGATGCCTACCATTAGACACAAATATGAATATATGTGCACATATGTTATGATACATAAAATCATTCTACACATACTTCTGTTTGTCAACTCTTTCTCTGGGTACAGATTGTGTCTTCCTTCATAGGTACTTTGTAGTTAATTGTCAAAATAACTTATTTGCTCAAAATTGTTCTTAAAACAATATTGCTGTTACTATATACATTGAGCTTATCATTTCTTATAGCAAAGTATTATTCCACAACAATCATATACCACAACTTGCTCAGCCATTCCCCAATTGATGGGCATCCCTGCAATTTCAGTTCTTTGCCATCACAAAGAGAGCTGCTATAACTATTTTAGAACCTATAGGTGCTTTTCCTTTTTCCCTAATTATCTTTGTAAATAGAGCTAGTAGTGGTATTGCTGGGACAAAGGGTATTGTGCAGTTTAATAATTCTTCTGGTATAATTTCCAATTGTTTTCCAAAATGGCTGGATCAGTTTACAGTTCCACCAACAGTGAATTAGTGTCCCAATTTTTCTACATCCCCTCCAACATTTATCACTTTCCCCTTCAATCATTTTAGCCAATTTGATAGGTATTAAATGATTTCTCAAGGTTCAGTTTAGATTTCTCTAATCAATCATGATTTAGAGCATTTTTTCATATAATTATAAATTGTTTTGATTTCTTCATTGGAAAACTGCCTGTTCATATCCTTTGACCATTTATCAATTTGGGAATGACTCATATTCCTATAGATTTGACAAAATTCTTTATATATTTGATATATGAGATCTTTTTCTGAGAAACTGTCTATAAAATTTTTTTCTGAATTTTCTGCTTTACTTCTCATCTTGGCTACATTCGTTTTATTTGTATAAAACTTTTTTTAGCTTAATGTAATTGAAATTATCCATTTCATAACTCATTCTGCTCTGTCTCTTATTTATTCATAAATTATTCACCTATTAATTTGCTTTCTTCCTCTTTATTCAGTTATGAGTCTAATTGCCAATCAGCAACAGTCCCACAAGATTCATGCACTCCTGAAGCAACTCAGTAGATTGTCCATCAGACTTCATGTCAGCATCTAGAAAGTAGGGGATTATCTTTTATTAGTTTTCCTATAAGAATTGTTACGGTGGTCTTTTTTGAATAATCATGGTCTTTCTGAGAAAGTCCTTTAATGTTCTGATATTTGGTGTAACTAGGTCAATATCATCCACAAATGAGAGCACTTGGATGATTTCATTATCTATAAGACATCCATCTCCCTTTTGGACCTTGCATAAATCATCCTTCTTAACAATATCAAATGGCTTTGGTCAGATTATATTTCCTTGTTTTTTGCCTTAGGTGATGTTAATAATAGGACGGACATTGAACAAAGTTATCTCTGTAGTCTCCTTTGTCAAAGAATCTTGTATGCTCTTAATATATGAAATGCAACCTTTAAGACTACATTTTGCTTCGATGAGTCAAATACTTCTTTTTGTACTAAACAAATACTTTGTGTTTTTGTAATAAATAAATACAGCAATATACTATACTCTTTGCACCTTCCAAGCAAATGTGTGTTTATAAAAGATGTGCGATGCTATGGAGAATTATAGCAAAAAAGTTGCACATTCACTTCTATGCCTGTAGATTATTCCCTAAGATTTTATGTAAATATGAGAAAACTATGTGTGTGTGTGTCCACAGTTGATAACGCTCATCATACTGCCCCATCCATATGATCCTTTTTTTTTTTCAATTGCTTTCTCTCCTTAATATTGTCTGTAAGGTCATCCTGCACTATTTTCATGATTGTGACATTTCCAAATGGATTTCCTCAGTATATTCTCAGACTAACCTCAAGCTATTCATCCCATAATTATTTTCCTAAATGCCATTTCTACTTCTCTGCATATTGGGGACTAAAGTGATAAGATCCAAATATGGTGGCTCCTCTGTCACCAATAAAGAAAATAGATATTTAGGAAAACTGACAAATGTGTTCCGTTTTCATCTGTTCTTAATCTTCCTGACAAATTTATCCATGAAGGTTCTTGGGATGATATGGCTTATCTGAGTCTTGCAACAAATTTTCTATAGACTTGTTTTCACTTTTTCTGCTTTTCAGTGCTTCAAAAGACAACATTAAAAAGGACAGAAAGATTTGTATGAACTGATACAAAATGAAGTAAGCAGATCCAGGAAAATAATATTCATAGTTACTATAGCAGTATAAATGGGAAAAAAAAAACAACCATCACAAAGGGGTCCGTAGGTGTAGAATATTGCACATAACTTCAGATTTTTTTGATGTATTGACTCATTTTATTGTTTATAAATGCTATAAATCAAATTACTTAATATTGTCCATTGATTTATTAAAGCTAAGTTCTTGCTTCGTTTCAGTAAAGAAGCCCACGATTTAAATCACATCAGTGATTGGTGTGCTTTCTATGTGCCAGGCACAGTGCCAAGTGCTGGGGATGCAAAAAAAAAAAGCAAAAGACAGCCCCTGCCTCTGAGGAGCTCACCTTCTAAGGAGGGAGATAGCCTGAAAGCCAGTATGGGCAAACAAGCTCTGTAGGGGGTAGATGGGAAAAATCAGCCAAGAGGAACCCTGGCATTCAGAAGGCTTAGGAGAGGCTTCCCAGAGAAGGCGGGATTTATAAATAACAATCGCCAGAAAGCACCAGCCTGATGTGAAAAAGTATGTGGCATGGTGAAAATAGTGCTAGGCCTGCCCTTGGGAGGCCTGATTTTGAAACTGACCTTACTACTTGCTAACTAGGAGACCTGGGCCAGGTCACTTCCCCTCTCCGGATCTCAGGTTTCTCATCTTAAATCCAGAGAATAATGATCCCTGCCTGACAAGCCATAATAAGCAAAGATCTTTGCAAACTTTAAAATAAGTAATGTCAATTTTCATTCTTATGTCTCCAAATCCTTTGACTAGTTTGAGTTATGGAAAGAATTTAAAGAAAGGAAGACAACGAAAGGTTAGTCAGTGAAATTCATCGGGTGAAGACTGTGTACCTAAGGATTCAGAGGTATTTGCCTCATTATGTTGGTACATTTCCTTACTATTTTCCTGATGCAAGCTACCTCACTATAATAGCCTTTTGTCTATTCTATGAATATTGTGTTCCAAAGTTGTCATTCTTGCACTCAGAATTCACCTCCTTAAAAATATATGTGCACATGCACACACACTCATGCATGTAAGGATTATCAGGGGACCTTTACCCCTAAAAGACAGCACAATCTATCTCATCTCCAGCTTGGCCCAACTTTAAGGTTCAAACCTCCTGTCAATGTCTCTGAATTTCTTAAGTTTATCTGCAGAAGAATAGCTCTGGCAGCTTGCCTAGTATTTTGTTTGCTAACAGTTGTCCTGCATCTCAATAAATAAGGGGGAGGCAGCTAACATTCCAGCCTCCTGAAAGTTTAGAGATTGTTGTGACACTCGGTTTGTCTGCTTGTGACAGTGCTTTAGGCAAGAGATGTTTCCCTCAGAAAGAAGGGCTGGGGAGCTGGTGGAAATCCAAGGAGCTGAACTGACTTCATTATTGAAACAATCGCTGTGACATCGATACCCTTCTGGGGAATATTACACTTGCAGTTATTTTAGCATTGGAAAGGAGGATAAAGGGATGAAAGAATATAGAGTAGAGAATAGAAAAAGAAATGACAGCCATTGCATAAAAACTCCAATTTTTTCCTTTGGTTGAAAGCAAAATAAAGACACAAAATAAGTTGTACTTAAGGTTTAGTGAGCTCGTGCTCTAACTGGCTTCTTCTCCAGTGAAAACAAGTTTTTCCTCTTTTTAACAATAAATCTAAAGCCCAGGCTGTGTTTTCCAGTGAAAGTCACTGAAGTGATTGCTTTGCCTTTGCTTTATGGGATGGGGAACATAAAATTGTCAAACTGTGTTCAGAGTCTTCTAAGTTTGTTTTAATAGCCCTCAAATACCAACTGCAACTACATCACACCCTCTGTACACCACTGTGATTATCTGTTGTTTAACATAGATGTCTTAAGTATATTATCTAAGTGAACAAATGCATAAACATTTCAACCATCAAATCATCAGAACTGCTTAGGCAAGCATAAATATCTTCTTGGCTCTAGTATACCCTTTATGTAGGTTTTTTTTTCTCTTACTCTGCCATTGCAGTGATAATGGGTTCATCTTAAGATAATAAAATGATGAATCTTGTTTTAATATTTTAAATGTTTTTTTTTAATTTGCTGAGAGCTCATGTTTTTTTCCAGGTGATAGTACAAATTTCAGTAACAATTTTATGCTAGTAAGAGGAAACAAAGATTTTCAACAAATTTGGAATGGCAAATGATACCGCAAAAAAGGATAAAAGAAGTAAAGAAAGAGATTCAAACCACTTCCAGGTTAGAGCTAGAACAGAGTTTAGGTTATCTGGTCTAACCCCTTCACTTTATAAAAAAAGAAACTGAGGCCCAGCAAAGTTAGGTGACTTTCATAAGGTCACACAGGTAGAAAGTAATAGAGTTGAGTCAAATCCATATCCTCTGACTCCATATTCTGCAGTTTGGGCTAAGAGAAAACAGAATGTTTCCAGATATATTTAATATTCATACTTTAATGTTTGTTCTTTTTCCCAATATGTTCTCATGTTTACCTCCAGGAAATTGTCCCATTTTTTCCTAGCCAGATGCCCATTTTTAGTTTCCCCTTAGTTTTCAGCAATGGAAGGCACAACTGAGGACACATTGCTTTCCACTTAATCAGTGTCTAGTTTAACTGAGTTAAAAATTTCACTCATCTCAAATCCTATTTTCACACTATACAAAACCATTGACCAAGGGTGACATGCCATAGAGGATTACAGAGAAATACAAGAGGAATCAACTACTACTCCAGGTTACTTTGGTGAGATAATTACTCTTGGATTGGTGTCAAGTTCCATTTAATGCAGTCCATTGCTGAAGTCTCTTTTTTCCCCTCCCACAAAAATCCTCTCAACTGTCACACTGAGAAGTTGGGCTTTTTCAGAAGTCCCTAAGTGCTGCACTACCAAGGTATCAGATAAGACCTAGAGAAGAGTGACTGGGTTAACTGATAAAATTGCTAATTAAAGCCCTGTTTTCAACACTTCTAAAAGATTAACTGGGACAAAATTTAGAACACTAAGGAAGTTTTACTTTTATCAGCTTACACTGTTTGGTAAATAAAAGGCCTTGACCATTTTAAAGAAAATAATGAAGGAAGGTCAAGAAATTTCCAAAGACACTTCCCCATCTGCTTCCCAGAAATCTGGCCAAATGGGAACAACTCAAAGTTTTGGAAAGGGGGCTGTTTATTTGACTTTTTGTTTATTTATTTTCCTCAGTAGGCCTGTTTGCCTGATAGTCAAACAGTAAAGTTGAGTCACTGGAAATATATCCTAAAAGGCAGCCACTCTATATTCTTAGTACTTATTTCTATCAATGGAGGTGTGATATAGAAATATTTTTTTTCTTTTAAAGGTTCAAATTGACCCAAATACCAAGTAAAATAATTACAATAAATTATCAGTAATGAAATTCAAAGATTTTAAAGCTGGTCCTGTATGAAGGAAGAATATATGGCTGATTATCTCATTTACATATTTCCCAAAACATCCACAGACACATTCAGTCAATCAACAAACATTTTATTGACTGTCTACTATATACTAATCACATGAGAATGAAGAAATCCCCAAGGAATTTAGGGAAATATGTACTCATAGCACAATCTGTCTTCCTCTCCCATCACTACTGCCCTTCATTTGAAATTAAAGTTAATTATACATCTCTGAGCTCAAAGTCCCAAACAGCAATTCACATCTCTAAAAATGGGGGAATATGACAAACTGATCCCTAAAGAAAAGTTCAGCTTCAAAATGTTATGATTCCAATGAAGATTTAAATAAGTATAATGAGCCAACAATGGGGCTGAAAAATTAAAACTTAAGACTTTTGACTTAAAGAACTATATAAATATAAGTGATTGCTCTTATTATTATTCCAATCTGTCCATTACTTGATTCTTCTTCTTCTATTATTTATCCCCTGCTCTCAAAATGCTCAGTCCAAATTAAAATCTCATTTTCTTGTGGTGGGAATTTGTTGCTGAGTTATCAATGTCTTATATTTTCTATAGCTATAGAAAAAGGGTGCTTCATTTCCACTGTCATTTAAGCATTCCACTCTTTTCTCAGAACCAATGAATGTCTAGCCAGTGTCAGACTTTGGGATAGGGTAGGGCAAAGAAAGAAAGAAGAGAGGGTGGGAGAAGGAAGGAGGCTTCAAGATTGTCTATATGGCTTCATAAAGTTTTTCCTTAGCTCATTTCTCTTCTGTCTTGAGGCAATTGCAGTATAGCTTCCCTATGCAGATTTTTATGAAGTCTTTAGCAGTGGACTTGCACTTCAAATACATGCTGTTTAAATACATGATCCATAGAACATCAAAGAGTGTCTGTGGGTGGTTTGGACTAGGGCCTAGGTCACTGCTGCCCTAGATTGCAATAGGTGTGGGGACACTGTGTACCTATGAAGCTGCAGTGTTTGTGTTTCTCTGCTGATAAATGTGGAGCTGAGAGAGAAGATGCTGGTGTGATGCTGAAGAGTGATCTACTGTGGAAGGCTTGACTGCAGACATATCAGGTTAGGGTTACTGAGGGCATTTTCATGCATGGAGATGTCCTTTGTACTTCCTGGTTAGGCTTCTTAGGTTGATGGTGTAATGACAGACACTGATAAGGCAGTTTTCCTGTTTGACCACAGAACTTAATAACAAAGGCAAAGATGTTTGAAACTGTAGCTCTAGGTAAGTAGGGGGAAGCTAAGGACCAAACGAAGGACATAAATAGATTACCTCCATTTTGTTTTATTACACAAAAAATATTCGAGACAGTAGTCTAGGTAGGGGGTTGGCCTTAGGAAGATCAGTGTTCAAATCCCACTTCTGATATACTTGTTTAATGGAAAATCCCTTAACCTTTCAGTGTTCCCAGGCAACTGTCTAAAACTATCTCTACTTCTGATGTTGAACCATTTGAAAGTGCCAGGAACTTTAAAGAATTTTCTTTTCCAGGTCTTCAGTAGCTGTGGCTGCTAAGAAGGGAAGGACGGCAGAAATAATTCCCAAGTCCCATTTCTACCAGGGTTACTTCCCTGGATATCAGTGAGGCACAGCGGAAAGAATGGGTTCCTGAAAGACCTGCTTTCAAATTGTGTTGCGAACACTTATTTGCTGTGTTCACCTGACGAATCAGAACATGTTTCCTTATGTATAAAACAAGAATGATAGTAGTACCTGTGGGCAGCTAGGGGGCACAGAGGACGGAATGCCAGGCCTGGAGTCAAGAAGACTCTTCTTCCTGAGTTCAAATCTGGCCTCAGACACTTACTAGCCATGTGACCTTGGGTATGTCACTTAACCTCATTTGCCTCAGTTTCCTCAATCACAAAATGAGCTGGAGAAGGAAATGGCAAACCACTCCAATATCTTTGTCAAGAAAACCCCAAATTGCTTCACAAAGAATCAGACAAAACAGAAAAGTCTGAAGAACAACAAAAACAATAGTACCTAGCTCATAGAATTTTTGTGAAATAATGAGAATAAGTATATAAAGCGCTATGCAAACCTTAAGGCTTTATATAATGTCTATTAGTATAATGTATCTTAATGGCGCTTGGTGTAATGCTTTGTATATTGTAGGCCCCTAATAAATGTCAGCTGAAACAATAATTAAATCTTTACTCTCTTCCTTGTATTTGTTTTTGTTTGTTTTAGGCAGTAGGGATAGAATTGTAATGGTAAAATAGATGCAGCTCCTCTCCAAGACCATTAACCCTATCTCTTTCCTATGGAGGGACCAGCAAGAGACAGCCCATCATTTGAGTTCTGACTGCTCTGTTGGCTATGAAAAGCTTTAATCAATTTGACAAGCACACTCAGATCTAAGCTCCACTGTGATTTTTTTACCCTCAGAAATAAACAACAGGGTCAAGATGTCTGTACTGCATCCTCCTGACCCAGCAAAATAGTGGTTTCGGATGGAAATGATAGAGCTGTGGGGAGACTATCAGGGCCCCAGTGGCTGCAAACTTACCCAAACCACAGGTTTTTAAACCATTGGCAGAATCTCAAACCACTTAATTGACTGACAAGCTCCTCAAACAGCTGTCACTTAAGATTCCTGGGTTTAAATGAAAGGCCATAAATACTTATAATCACCTCCTATCATCATCATTTTTTAAGCCCTGCACATATCTTAGGCAGCAAATTATCAATAAAGTTACCAGTCTGGGTAGAGGAGCATGTGGCTGACATCAAAAGGTTTTAAAACACAGCTACTGAAGACCTGGAAAAGAAAATTCTTTAAAATAAATCCCAAGGTTCCAATCAAATCTCAAATCTTCTTATTAGACCCAACTAACTTTAATCTCTTTCCAGCTTCCACTGCACCTCAAGGTCCCATTAGTTATCTCTAAATACAGTTTTATCTTTGTCAATCAAAATTTTAGCTACTCTTTTACCTATGAGAATGGCAAAAGGATTCAAAACCATGACACTTAAAAGAATCAGTTGAAGGAACTGGGGATGTTTAGCACAGAGAAGAGAAGACTTCATGAAGTCTTCTTCATGAAATAATATAGGAGAAAAGTTAACTGCCACACATAACATGATATTTGTTTTAGAGATGGAAGCAACCTTAGCAGGCATCCTATCCAATCCATATTCAAAAAAGGATTTCTCACGAAAGCATCATATATCTGACTGATCATATAGCTTCTGCTTGGAAGACCTCCTATGAAGAGAAGCTACCATCTCCTGAGGTAGCCCATTTCTCTGTCTTCGAATTTCTGAAAGTTTTTCATGTGGATTTGTTTTGCTTTGTTTGGAGGCCTCCAAGGTGGAGCTCTGAAGAAAGAGGAGGTTTTTGAGAACTTTGGTCTATTTAGTCCCATACTGTCAGAGACTAAGACTTGTGTGAGCTCTGAACTGATTACCAGGCAGCACAAAAAGTTTTTGTTTTTGAGTTTTGCTTGCCATTGGGGAAGCAAGTCAAGGCAAGTTAAGTAAGTGAGGAAGTGATGAAAGTAAGGCTGGGGGCAGCCAAGTAGCACAGCTAGTAAGAGCACCTGCTCCAGTGTTGGGATGACCTGGGGATCAAATCCCAGGCTCAGACACTTAGCACCCACCCAGAAACACCTGGCCATGTAACCTTGAGCAAGTTACTTAACCCTGATTGCTTTAAAAAAAAAAAAAGAAAGTAAGGCTGGACGGGTGCTTAGACACTTAGGGATGTTGAAGTAGTTGATTAGGAAATTGGCATTTTACTAGTTGCCTGGACCAAGACCTCCAAAAGACCAGGGTCCTAATAGTTAAGGTCTAACTGTTCCTTTCCAAAAGACAAAGAAAACCAGTAATAAATTATCATGCCCTTTTCTTCTCTCTTCCATTGCTTGAGATTGTAAAGACAGAGAGTAAAATTTCTCTGTTCTTTGCACATTATTATTGTTTTATTCAAAGGTAGCTCACTATGGATACCCTCTCTATGGTAACTGTTATAAATATATATATATATATATATATATTTTTTTTTTTTTTGCAAACTGGGGACTGAAGGACAGAAACTCAGTGAATGGCATGTGGTATACAGAAATAATAACAAGACAAAAGGCCAGGATAAACAGCTTCAGTACAAAGTGTCAGATGAAAGAATCCAATGATTTTGATTTATTAATTTCTAGAAAAGTCATAAAGCTGGGGAAAACCTATTCAGGATTTTTCTGTTCTTCTTTTTAAGACAAGCAAGACCGTTGTCACTGATATCTAGTGAAAGAAAATGGAAACTGTTAAATTATTCTATTCTGCCTATTTGATTTCCCTCCTTAGCTGTGGAGTAAGGATAGTGATGAGGGAAGTAAGTTCATGTAAGAGAAAGAAGAAATAGGAATTAGTGGAAAGGTCTGAATCACACATTCCAAGGGTGGGGGCCAGTCAAGGGACAATAGAAAGGTTTTACTTTCTCTATACCTTATATGAGAGTTGGGGAATCTGTGGCCTCATAACCACATGTGGCCCTCTAGATCCTCAAGTGTGGCACTTTGACTGGATCCAAATTTCACATAACAAATTCCCTTAATAAAAGAATTTGTTCTGTAAAACTTGGAATCAGTCAAAAGGCCACACTCAAGGACCAAGAAGGTCACATGTGGCCTCAAGGCCACAAGTTCCCCAGCCTGTCTTATACAGTCAACCTGCCAGACCACATAAGGCTACACTTTTTAGTCACAACAGGTAGAGGGTGCAAGGAGTAGGATTTCAACTTGGCATAAGAAAAACTTCCAAATGATAGTCAAATAGGTATCTTTAAAAGGGAATAATTTCTCATTCGTAATCACTGGAGTTCACTTGTTTAAAATGTTGTTGAAGAGATTCTTGACCAGGCTGGAATAAATGACCTTTTAGATTCCTTCCAATCCTAAAAGTCTAGGATTCTATGACTGCTTTTACATGGTGGATAAACTGATTGCTTTGATTTCTAAGTCAAAATAAAGTAAACTTTGGGTAAGCAGAATAATTGAGAAGCAGAGCATTCCATTCAATTTAATTATCTAATTATCTTCAGGTTAACCAGAAAACCCTTTTGAAAAAAATTTTCAGCAACTGTTGAAATTCATTCTAAAATGTATTAAGTACAGTCTAGAGAACACAACTGAATATTTGACAATTTATTTCCTTGAAGTACTAGAAGATCCTTATGGTGAGCATCATTTCTTACTGTAGAGTGTTGTACATAAATAAAAGTTTTAGAATATGAAGCTAAATCAGGATTGTGTCTTGGACATAATCTGGAAATTGCTTCAAGAGAACCGTAAGAGAATCCTGTACACAGTAACAGCAATATTGTTTTAAGAACTTTGAGTGAATAAGTCATTTTTGCTATTATGAGTACCCAAACAAAGGGTATATGAAGGACACTATCTGCATCCAGAGAAAGATCTGATAAATAGAAGTATGTATAGAAAGATTTTGTGCACACACACACACACTTGTGTCTAAGGGTAGCCATGGGGGGGGGGAAGGAAAAAGGGAAAAAAAGAAATTCACATGACTATTTGTAATAGTAATGGAATTTAAAGATCCCCCTGTATTGGCTTGGTTTTTGGATTGATTGTATTAATACCCAGAGCTTGTGAATCCCACTTGTGGGATGGACTTGTTCATGTGAAAAGAGAGGGCTGAACTGGGAGGAGCTGGTGACGTAAATTTAGAGAGACACAAGCAAAGAAAGAGGCAGAAGACCTTTTTGGAAGCAGCATCTTGGAGGTGGAGAGAGGCGGAGAGGATTGCCAGTTTGAATTGCCCAGGACTTTTGAGAGCTGCCACCCAGAGTTGCCAAGGACTGAGGAGACATGGCTGTTATGCTGGTACTTTGTCTGTCTGTTTTGATGTTGTTTTGCCAGATTTGTTCACTGGTGAAAGACAGTCCTGTTGTTGCAGAGGTTCTGAAAGCTTGCTGTTGGTTCAGAGCTCCTGAGACTGTTCTGCAGACAGAGAGTGAATTGTGCCCACTGGTGAAGGCCAATGCTGTTGTTACAGAGGTCCTAGAAACTTGCTGTTGGTTCAGAAGCCCTGAAGAAGGATTTTCTTGTTGTATGTTTACAGAAATCCTGGAAGGTTTCAGGGGTCCTAGGACTGTTCTGCAGACAGAGAATGAATTAATGAAGACACTGGCGATGTATCTTGTGGCCTTGCTAAGCTTTGTCCCCCCAGGAACAAAGATTGCTGAGAACTTGCCTTGGGTCAAGATGAAGAAAAGACCTCCTTTGGGTATTAAATGCTGTGTTTAAGTTTTTTGTAACTCTGGGGTAGATTCAATTGTGATCCAAGGGTGGGGAACTTGACTTTTTTGTGCTCTGTGGTTGACTAAATGAATGTACAGCCTAGGGGTGGAGTAGTACTTAGAAGAGGGTCTTTGGGATTGACTAAATGAATTATAATGTCCAGGGGTAGAGTAGTACTTGGAGATTGTTGAATTATACTTGGTGAATGCTGTATTTTGAATGATGCCATATTTTTATTTTCTCTGTTCTTAATTTTTCACTGAATAAAATGAAGAGCTCCTATGCTGGTATTTTGAACCTTGGGAAGCTGCCTTTGCTTGGCATTACACTATTACATATTTAAAAGGACAAACAAGCTGTACATAATAGATTTGCAGTTTCATGTGCAATCATCTTTTTTTATGCTATGTTATGGAAATGCTTGCTTTATTCTATAAATTAAAAATAAAACAATTTTTAATAGTAATAATTCCTAGGTATTTGGTTATTTCATTATCTTATGGGGTGTCCCAAAAGTCTTAGTGAAGTTTTAAGCTTTACTACCCCAAAACTGCACTAAAACTTTCGATACATACACCTATACACATCATATATGTGTATGTGTATATGTATGCATGTATGTGCATACATATATGTATGTATTTCTATCTGAAAAAATACAAGGGAAAAACTAGCAAGCCAAAATTTTCTTATAATCTAGAGGTCTCCAGTTTATTAAAAATTTTGTAAGAGTTGCACAAACCTACCAAAGTGATTTCCTAAGTTTAGTCACGTTGACCCTTGACTCATTAAACTCCTATCCCCCTATTACCTCTTCTATCAGACATAAACTCTTCTATTTGGCAATCTTTCTTTGCAACATAGTTTCTTCCTACATGTCTATCCTAGTTAGAGCTTACTCTTCTCCACACTTTCTACAATCCAGACATCCTGTTGTGCTTGCTGTTCCTTGTGATGCTCCATCACCAAACTCTAGCTTCCATACTGTCTCTCTACCTGAAATGTTTTTCCTTCCTCTGCCTCCTGGAGCCCCCAATATCCTTTAAGATTCAGCTCAGTTACCACAGGCTTTTCCTGTCTGGAGAGTGGAAGTCACCAGTAGTTAGCTTCTTCTCCTCTAAGGTTATCATATATTTGATTTGAAAATGTCATATATGCTCATATATGTATATGTGGTCTTCCCCCTTTAGAATGTAAGCTCCTGGAAAGAATTGTTTCATTTTTCTCTTCATATTTCTTGCACATAGTAAGTTTTAATGAATGCATGTTGAGTGACTGATTCATCAAACCTCATAGGTACTAAGTAACCACCTTTATCTTGTTGCATTTTATACAAAATCAGTTAAATAGAAATGGCCACTTCTGTCTGGGAACTTATACTCTTGAGACAGAATAGTATAGTGGAAAGAGTCCCAAGTTTAGTCCCAAGAGGACCTGGGTTTGGATAAAGGCTATTCCACTTGCGACCTGTGCAATGTGGGTTAGTCACTTCTCTCTGGGTTTCAGTTTTCTTTCTTCCTAATAATGTGATTCGAGTAAGGTCTCCTCCAGCTCTAAATCTGTGATCCTAGGATCCCTCATGTGAACAAATATATGAGACACACAAATACAGAGACAACTGTTTATTCTGCAGAAACAAAGCCCGGGGGGGGGGGGGGGAGTGAAGGAAGAGGCGTCATAATTTACATGGTATATTGTGTTCAGTGCCAACACAATATCCCCAACCTATCTCACATTTGAAAGGCTCCAATTAAATTAATGCTAATCAAGTTAAAATTTCATATGCTCTAAAGAGACATCATTAGAGAGGGTATCACCAGGGACATATGTCTGTTACAATAGCACATAAACAAATGTTCTTTCTGGAGCCAGCCTGCACGGCTCAGTGTGGTTTTTTTCAATCAATGACTGTCCTATGGTCATTCTCACACAGGGCCTAAATAATTTGGAGGTTTTATTCCCCAAACCGTTGCATCCCTTTTTGCCCTCAATTTGGTTAAAGATATTTCTTCATCTCCTCTTCTCCAATTCTCCACAGAAAGAAACTCAGAATTGAGTGTCTGCAACACACATTTTAAATTCAGAATTATGAACGTTAATCTCTCCTCTGGTTTTCTGAGCCTTGAATTGTTGGAAGCTCAGGTTATTTGTGCCACATCATGCTTTTGCTCAAAATGAGCCTCTCCATCTTAGCTAAAAGTCACTTACATGGTCTACCTGACTCATTTCTCATCAATTTAATGGATTTCTTTTCAAATTAGGTTTGAATGTACCCCAGTAACACTTACTCTTGTAATTGCTGATGATCAAACCATTTAGCATGAGGAAACAGTCTGTGGCCTTTAATAAAATATTTATTTTTTAAACAGAATTGTCTCCAAACACTTATCCATAGGTGGCATTCTTACCCCCAAAGCATAAAACATTCAATACCAAGGCATTTTCCCTTTTTTTTTTTTTTTTTAAGCAATCGGGGTTAAGTAACTTGCTCAAGGTTACATGGCCAGGTGTTTCTGGTTGGGTGCTAAGTGTCTGAGCCCAGGATTCGATCTCCAGGTCGTCCCAACACTGGAGCTGGTGCTCTTACTCGCTGTGCTACCTGGCCGCCCCCATTTTCCCTTTCTTAGGTGGGCTATACTTCATCCTAGTTTCAAGCTCCTCCTACCTCAAACTCTCCAGGGATCCATTGTTTTGATCCAGGGAGCTGGAGTGTTTCCCTGATTTATCTCATTTAAACTTGGTAATGATCTTTCCAAAAAATATTTGTTGCTATAGCAAAATATCTACCTCTCTAGAGGAAAGGGCACTCAATTTTAAAAATCTTTAGAGTTACCTACTTCCTGGACAGTCACAGATGAAAGAAGTAAGAAAAATAAAGGTATAGCTAATATTCCCAATGCCTAATTTCTGACTATGTACTGTGCATGCAGGTAATTTACAGAAACAAAAAAAATTGCAGTTATGGCCCCTGGAGATTTTCCAAATGTAACTCTATTATAAGAAGAAACTTTCAATGGGAATGCTTTCCCTAACCCTGTTATTTTCTTTTTTCTTCTTTTTCTTTTTGCTTTTTGGAGGGGGGAAGGCAGGACAATTGGGGTTAAGTGACTTGCTCAAGATCACATGGCTAGCAAGTGTTAGATATCTGAGGTCAGATTGAACTCCTGACTTCAGGGCTGGTGCTCTACTCACTGTGCCACCTAGTCACCCCTATCTCACTCTTTTTTTTTAAAGCAATTGGGGTTGAGTAACTTGCTCAAGGTTACACGGCCAGTTATTTCTGGGTGTGGTGCTAAATATCTGAGCCTGGATTCAATCCCCAGGTCACCCCGACACTGGTGCCGGTGCTCTTACTCGCTGTGCTACCTGGCCGCCCCCCTATCTCACTCTTAATAAGTCAATTATATTGCAGAACTTTCTATCACCAGCAACCTAGTTATATATCATTTAAATGCAAATTATCCAAACCATATAAAGAATACCTCTTTTATTTTATATATTAGTTGATTAATCAAATTAGCTTAAATTACTGGATCCTATGAAGAAAAACCTACAGATCATAATCTTACCTCCTAAACTACCTCAATTCAAAGGATCAGAGATCTATAATAGGAAGACATCTAGGTCAACACCCTCATTTTTACTAGTGAGGAAACTGGGGCCCAGAGAAGTTAAATGAGGTTAAGAAGCTTGCCCAAGGTCACACTGGCAGAAAGTCGCAACTCAACAAGCATGCATTTTGTACTTCCTACATGCAAGACAATGTAAGAATGTAATGAGAATATTAAAAGTAAAAATTACCATCCTAAAGTACTCTAAATTCAGCTAGGGGGGATATATTTTGTATATTGCATCGAGGACAAAAGAGAGATCCAGTCAAAAGATATTAGGAAGTTTGAGGAGGGAGAGATCACTTTAAACTTAGAGCATTAGGAATGGCATTCAAAAACAGATGCCTGAGCCAAGTCTTGAAGGAAGAAGGGGTTCCATATTGTTGAAATAAGAAGAGAGGTCATCCCACCAACAAATGAATCAGCTATGTGAATGTCCATAAGCAAGTGATAGCATATCACATTCAAGGAACAGCTAGTTGTTTGAGTTACCAACTGGGATATAACAGGAAATAAGACTGGAAGGGTAGATTGGAATCCAGTTTTGGAGAGTTAGCAAATTTTTGTACTTTATTCTATAGGCTATAGGGAGCCACAGAAGATTTTTAGTGGTAGAGTGACAGTCAGATTTTTTTTTAACACCTCACCATTATGGTCAGCCTACTGCTCTTTCATTGTTTCCAATTCTTTATAATGTACCTGAATTGCACCACTGATCTGGGAAAATTGCATGTTCAGAGAAAGCATTCCCACTGAAAGTTTCTTCTCAGAATAGAGCAATATTTAAAAAACCTCCAGGGGCTATAAGTATCAGTTTTTGCTTCTATAAATTCTATAAATTGCTTCTATAATTGCTTCTAGAAATTCTATAAATTTCGCTTCTTTGAAGAGCATGCATATCACATAGCAGGCAAATAGGAATCAGGAATATAAGGCTTACCTTTGTTTTTCTCATTTCTTTCTCCTGTGACTACTTAAGAAGTAGGTAACTCAAGGTGATCTTTGAAATGGAAACTTTGTTCTTCAAAGTATTGGAAAATTTGGGAAACTTGCTTCTTCACTTAGTCCCTAAGCTTATACAGAAAGGAAGAGCAAGAAATTAGCATAGAAGAGCAGTTCAAAAACTGAACAAAGTTTCTGAAACATTCTTCCCGTAAAGTTGTAATAGGAATTCGAATTTAAGAAATATCTTCTCTCAGTTATCTACCTTAATAGCAGTGAGCACTGACATGCATTATCAAACACATTAAATAAATCATTTGTCTGCTTATGGAAAATCAAATTTTTATGCCAGATTTTCCTTTTTAGTTATGTTTTACCAAAGCATACATCAACTGAGATATTGAAAGTGAAAGCATTTTGCAAACTTTAGCGGACATTGTTATTAATATCAATTACATCCAATAAACATATTCTAAGATAGAGGGCAAGTCACTTAAGCTCTCAGTGAAAGATTATAATCATAATCTCAAGAAAGATTATAATTTGTAGACAAGTGCTGATCTGCAACTGTAGAGAAATTTCACACATAGAGCTCTCTAGACTAATAAAAATTAGGTCAAGGACCAAAAAAGGGAGAGTGGGTAGCCTAAGAGCACAGTAAGAGAAATTGACTTGAAATTCATCACAACAATATTTTTAGAAATATTTATACACAGAGAACCATGCTGATTGTGGTATATAAAATTATGAACAAAACTTATGCTTTTCCTTCAAGGGACTTGACAACCTAGTAAAAGAAAGAATATGATCAATGCTATAAAAGAAATTCAAAATTAGATGCTTTTACTAGGTCAAACGTAATTCAGGTCAGTCCAATGGGTCAGAGAATGGAACACAATGAAACACTCTTGGACATATAACATCCAATAAAATAAAGTTTACTTAATGATAAAAAGGTGATTGAATACTAATCCAGTGGATGAATCTTCCCTCTATCTCCATATTTGGGCAGCGCATGGTCATAAAGATGGATTCACACATGAAGCAATGGGGATTCTATCAAGTCTATGATGTAGCATCTCCACATAGGCTAGGCCTCATATCCCAGGTGACCAGGAAATCAGGTCAATGCCTTGAACCCCAGTCCCTGGAACAATCAAGTCTCCAGAACTGTTTCCTGCCACTTTAAGGAGAAACTAATATAGCCTTCATGAAACAAATGTTCCTCCTACCATGATGCTAGTGATTCTCTTGTAAGGTTATATTCATCCTTTGTATATATCTTAAGAACATGTATTTATATGTGGCCATGTTGTCTCCCTCATTGGCAAGTAAAATCCTTGAAAAAAAGGAATTATTTCATTTTTTCTGTCTTTGTAACCTCAGGGCCAGTCACATAATTGATGTTTAATCAATGTTTGCAGATTGATTGAACACAGAAGAGGGAAAGATCAGAGTAGAAAGGAAAACTTCACTGAATTCAATTCAATATAAGCATGTATTAACACCTACTATGTTCCAGGAACTGTGCTAGGTAGGAAGG
>NW_027185890.1:8411779-8556873 GCF_028583685.1 Petaurus breviceps papuanus
AAGGAAGGAAGGAAGGAAGGAAGGAAGGAAGGAAGGAAGGAAGGAAGGAAGGAAGGAAGGAAGGAAGGAAGGAAGGAAGGAAATCCAAATCAAATCCATGATCCTAAGACTCTATTCATGAAGGAGACATAGATCTAATAAATTTCTATATTACCTTATTAAAATAATTACTTAAATTAATTGTAAAAATATTACTATTGTAATTTCTTCTGATTTTATGGCTTTATTCAAATCTGTTCTATTTTTTAAATATTTTTGCATTTGCTGAGAATGTTGTCACAATGAATATATAGGGATGTTTTGTACATATAAAAAGAAACTCAATAGTGATATAAAGGAGATAGAGCCATGTCTAAGACTTTTGTACTAATGGAGCCCCAGAAACAGTCATAGAGGGCATAAATGTTAGTAATTGGGAGGGGAGGCAAAAAGGCAGTTCCAACCAGAGTCCTGGGAATCCCTAAATTATGCAATGTCCCCCAAATTTCCCAAAGGGATTACAGCCCTAGAGAACTATGAAAAATTGGCCATGGCTGAAGCAGGTAATTAAGAATTGACTGCACATGTGTTCTTTTTCCTTTAAAATGCCTTTGCACAGCTATGTCATTATGTATTTAGTTGATACTTACCACCCTCCGCCTTCACACATTAGATAAGCTTCCAGAGAAGATAGGAATTCTGAGCAAATCTAGGAGGGGTTCAGAAATCACTCAATTCATTCCCTAGAAACCCAATTTGTGGAGTTCTGGTTAATTCCCAAAGAGTCAGTGCCAGATTTCACTCTACACACTACTCCAGCCCCCTCTCCTCCTCTCCTGCCCTTTCTAATTCAAGGCTGCCCCCACTTTCTGGAATCCTCTGTTTGATTGCCTGCAGCTGTGAGCTCTTCAGGGCTTTCTCCAAACTCCAGTTCTTTCTCCCTCAGTCAAACCCAACACCTACACACTCTGTTAAAAACCTGAGGTCATGCATTAAATGGGGAAATCATCATTCTAATTCAAGGCCAAATGTCCCAAATCCATAAATCCCATTCAGAAATCGTTTACATATGTTTTGTGGTAGCAGCTGTGAAGGCCTGGGTGGTGATCCACCTGTAGGCAGACTGGGCAGCAAAGTCATGCGGAAGACAGTATTATGAAAAGATCACAGTTTCAGGAGTCAGACAACCTGGGTTCAAGTTCTATCCCTAGAACTCACCATGTGAATGACCTTGGTACTTAACTTCTCCAAGTCTCAGTTTCCTCAACTGAAAATGAAAGTTCACAGGCTTTGAAAGTTCTATTAGTCACTCATTTAACTGTTGGTGAAAATGTGGGAGAGTGTTTGGAACAAATCTGAATGGTCCAGTACTCCCCAAAATTCAGACCGTTGGCCCCTTGCTGCTCCAATCCCCATGATTTCATTTAGAAATGCACAGTACAAAACTTACATAAAGGCCATTGAGTCCAAGCCCATCATTTTCACAAAGATAGGTATCTTCAGTTTTAGTTCCAGATTTCAGTCCACGATCCTATGATTTCCCATACACTTTGGTCAAGGTAGAATTCCCTGAAATTTTACTTACTTTCTTTCACCTCTTCCTTGTTGGCTTATACCTGTACCCAGTGCTACCTTGGCCTTAAATACTTGCCTCTCAATGACTTGCCCAAGGATGAAGTGCCCAACAAGATAAAATTGAATAACTTGGCAATTTTTCCACATCTTAAATATTTGTGTTACTGATTAAAAATAAACTTAACAATACATCTCAAATAAATTATAGGCTTGTTAATAAAGGGGACAATGTGCTTATAATCACCTTAGAGAAGCTATAAGACAATATCATAAATACATTGTTTTCATTGTGGGCTAAGCTTGATTTATTCACAGTGAACTTGGCCGCTGACGTTAAAAGTCAATTCAGACAGCATATTTGGGAATATAATAATCACTTATCCTGACAAATGGCATGGGGGAGGAGAGGTGGGAAGGAGAGGAGATATTTGTCCCTAATGATAAAAAAATAATCAATCAGTCATGTATCCTCCCTATAGCCAGAATAGTTTCTTTAGCTCAGTAGACTGATGAAGGGTTCCGGGAGTTTTAGGAAAATTTCATTCTTATAATACAGACATGAGTTAGTTTCAGGCTAACAAAGGCATTGTCACTCTGTTTTTCTGATATACAATGGAGATACTAAGAAAAAAAAAGTTGGTTCCTGCCTTCAGAGAACTTATATTTTAACCAGTACATGTAGCCTAAAATGAAGAAAGTATAAGGAAAAGGAAACTGGATCAATATGCTGTAATGGTAATGGGAATTTGAAGATCTTCCCTGCTTTGAAAATAAACTCTACACCCTAATAGGCTGAATGTAATCACATGGAGCCTGTTGTGGGAGGAGTTTGCTGAAGGGTAGAACAGAACCCACAGGAAGCTAGGAATCAGAACCAGTTAGATGGTTGGGAAGAGAGCACACTTCTAAGGGAAACAGATTTGTGAGTAAATATTGATTTTGTGTTGGTTTGTGAGAAGGCTAAAGGATGCCGTGTCTATTCTCTGTGCTGTTGTGGCTTACTACCTTCTTTGCTACTATAATGGAATCAGCTTACAGGTTTGGGAATTTGGTTTTCTGGTGTCTGAATAAATGTTTTCCTTCTGTCTTTTATATGGAGTCTGTTATATTTTGTGATTGAGCACCATGCAGGTATATTTATAGTGATCATGAGTACTGTGAATACTGCATTGGCTATATGCTGAAGCACCCTGCTTTGATTGTTACAGACTGCTATAAGGGGCAACTGTATTCATCAGGTTAAGTGGGTGCTCCTTACAAGGACTGATTTTAGGAGTACCTAAAAATTGCCCCTCACTCCCAATACATCATTAAACAACCCTGAACAGTCACTTAGCAAAAGGTATTTTCCCCTCATAGACTCACAGGATTAGAGATTTAGTGCTGAATGGCAGCCTAGATGCCATCAAATCTTCATTTTAGAACTGGTGAAAGTGAAGCACAGATAGTTTAACTTATGTGCTCAAGGTTACACAGAGAGTAAGTGTCAGCAGTGGGTCTTGTTGACTGGGAGGCCAATGCTCTATCTGCTGGGCTAGTGCTCCATCCACTCTGCCAGACTGGCTCCGTAATATTATATTACAGATAATTTTAGCAGTAATAATTCTCTATCCAAAAAAAAGTTGGATGCCCAAGATAATTTCTACATAGTCATTTGAGCCTAAATTTACTAGACTTACACTTGAAGATATAGCATCTTACATATAATCTATTAGCATCTATTCAGCACCAACTGTCAGTTTCAAAGCAAAAAAAAAAAAAGGTAAGTTTCCCAAGAAAAGGTGATTTTTAAAAATTATAGTCATCCATTTTAACCCATGAAAAGGTAAACGTTGCATGCATATGTGTATCATATCTCTGGAAGGATGATCCCCTACTTTACCAAAAAAAAAAAAAAAAGGAAACTCCTTTATCTCATCTTTGAGGTAGAGATTGGTCATTACAATTATGATTACATTACAGTTACTCAGCAATGTGATTTCTATAAGAGGTAAAACCTTCTCCCTTCTCTCCATCCTCCCTCACCCACTCTATACAACATAAGATCTATAACATTAGTATGAGATGTTTTTAAATGAGGCAGTTGGCTTTTACAGTAGAGAATGCACTAGATTAGGAGTCAGAAAGACCTGAGTCCAAATCCATTCTCAAATATTTAATGGTTATGTGACCCCCAAGCAATTTATTTAACCTCTTTCTGCCTCAGTTTCCTTGCTTATAAAATGGGAATATAGCACCTATCTCCCAGGATTGTTAAGAGGATAAAATGAGGTAATATCTGTAAGATATTTTGCAAGATTTTAAATACTACACATATATACATATATATATATGCTAACTATTATTTAAAAATTTAATGTACATGCCAATAACTATTTTTAAATTTATTTATTTAATTTTTTATTATTATTATTTTTTTATTTATTTATTATAATTTTTTATTATTTAATTTTTTAAATTTTTTTGCTTTTTGGAGGGCAATTGGGACTAAGTGACTTGCCCAGGGTCACACGGCTAGTTTTTGTGTTAAGTGTCTGAGGCTGGATCTGAACCCAGGTCCTCCTGACTCCAGGGCCAGTGCTCTGTTCACTGTGCCACCTAGCCACCCCCCAGTAAGTATTTTTAAACATTCTCTGGGCATGGACCAGAGAACAGAGCACTGATGCCATTCGTACCTAACATAATGTGATTATATGAGGAAAATTGAGTTGGAAGTCAGGATAGGGAAGAAGCTAAGCTCTTGGGATCCCCCATATCAAGTATGTTTAAGACAGCTTCATTCATTTTGTTTTATGTGCTGTGGATTTCCTGAATATCAAGTACACTCATTTTGTTATGAATGGAATGTATGTTTGCTTAATTGAATCAAATTCCTAAATAAAATGTATTTGGTCTGAGTGTTATTTCCTATGGTGAACTGTCTGAGCTTTTCCTTTCTCCCATTGCAACATATCATTGAAAAGTTCTTTTATTTTTTTCTTATTAATGACATGTTAAATGTATACTTGGGAAAAGTGCTTGAAATGGTAAACCTGGACTTCAATTCTGACTCATTTACTGTGTGGCCTTGTGGGAGTCATTTAACCTCTCCAAGCCTCAGTTTCCTCATATGTAAAAATAAGAGGATTATACTTATACTATCTACCCCCCACAAAGTTGTGTTCATTTTGTGAACTTTAGCCTTAGAGAAAAGAGTTATCTTTAAATGACAATCTTCATCATTTCTCAATAGAGAATATAGTGAGTCCCAAACTCTTCACACATGTAGATGCCAAAATTTACCCAAGTGTTACTTGGGATTCCAAATCAATTAATTCACTCCATGAAGAACAAAGGACAAATCCTCCAACAGACAAGTGATCAAAGGATATGAACAAATATTGTCTAAAAAAGAATTGCAAACTGTTAACAACCAGTTGAAAGACTACTCCAAATCACTAAAGAGAAAAATATCAATAAAAGCAAATCTGAGGTTTCACTTCACACCCAGCAAATTGTCAAAGATGACAAAATTCAGGGAAAAAATATTTTGGAACAGCTGTAAGAAGACAGATATGCTAATGTACTATTGTAGAAGAAATAAATCACTTCAACAATTCTGTAAAACAATTGGGATTATGCTAGAAAAGTCACTGAAGTATTCATATTCTCTTATCCAGAGGTCCTACTGCTAGGCATATACTCCAAGAAAGTCAGAGACCAAAAGAAAAACCCTATATATAGAAAAAATTTTGTTATCATTGCTTTTTGTGGTGGCAAAAGAACAAAAAAAAACACCTAGAAACAAAGTTAGCACTCATCAATTGGAGAATGACTGGACAAATTTGACTATATTAATACAATGTAATATTATGCCAAAAGAAATGAAGAATATAAGGAATTCAGGAAAACATGGAACCACTTATATAAGCTGATAAAAATATGTAAACAGAGAAAAATAAACAGAACTAGGAAAATATACAAAATAACTACAATAATTCAAATGAAAAAAACTCCAAAATGAAGTAAAAAAAAAAAACACTGAGTAATTGTAATGACCAATCTCTACCTCAAAAATGAGATAAAGAAGTTTCTTCTTTTTGGTGAAGTAAGGAGTTATAGGTACAGAATATTGTATATACTGTCAAGCATTATCATTTGTGTTGGATTTTTCATGCATCTTTTCTTAGTTATAATGGAGCAGGATGGTAAGAGGTGGGATGTGGGCAATATATCCAGAAATTACTGTGATCCAAAAAAAATTAAAAAAAAGGTGGGGGCAGCTAGGAGGTGCAGTGGATAGAGTACTGGCCCTGGAGTCAGAAGAACCCAAGGTCAAATCCAGCCTCAGATATAAGCTGTGTGACCCTGGGAAGGTCAATTAACTTCAATTGCTTCCAAAAACAGAAGAACAAAGAAATTACTGTGATAAGTTTTTTAAGGTATCAATGAAGTTTAGTTTAAGAAAGAACAAAAAGCAAATCTCTCCTATCGTTCTTGTATATATTCTTCTGTTTGTATTTAATCTCCATTGCCTGGCCTTTGTTTTAGGTGGCCTGGTTCTTAAGCCATTGCTCAGGGAAATTAGAGTGTGTTCTTTTTCAGTATCCACTTGCCTCTCCTTTACCAGGTTCCAGGGACTATAATGCTAGGAGATTATTTTCTTCTTGTATTCCTTCCATATGCTAGAGCCAAGACCTTCTGATTCCAGGTCCATCTCTCGTTCCAAAACACCTTTCCCCAAATGAAATAAATAGACCTTTATAAGATTACTGTGACAATTCTTATAAATCCTCAAATTCAATGCCCTGGAAAGTCAACCATGATGTGATTTAAGTCAATTTAACAGGAATTTATTTAGCACCTACTACATGCAGGGCACTGTGCTAGGTGCTAGAAATACAAAGATGAAAATGAAAATAGTTCCTGATCATAAAAATCAAAACAGTCCCTGCCTTCAAGGAATATACATTCTACTGTGATTTGATCCTATACAAATAATTTTCTTAAATCTCAAATCAATCATGACCTTTATCTTTTCTCTAACTAGTGTTTCTAGGATTATTCCTTCCATAAAAGCCAGATGTACAGGTCAGTCCCTACTTCCTGTAGCCTCGATGAATTACATTAGTTTTTTAGCAATGTGGCTACCTCTTCAACCTATAAATTATCTTTCCTTTTTCTAAGAAGTTTGTTATCTCCATCACTGGCCTCTAATTCAATATGCTCTTGAAAACTTTCACTTTATTTATATTAATTTATTGTGCAATGAGCAGTTTCTTTTGCCAAACATTGCTTTTCTTATCATTTTTACACTATTTTAACTTCATTCTGTAATCTTTCCAGTTCCTCCTCTGCATGTAGAATTTTATTATTCACATGTGACATTTTCCTTGCTTTCAATCACATTTTGTAATTCAGGATACAAAAAAGAAAAATTCTGGTAACTATTTACTAGATACAGATTATTTTTCAGCACTTTCCATTTTTCCCTTTTGTCTACTTCCTTAAGCACTTTACATTTTCACTTTGTCTTTCTTCTAATATTTTCTCTGCTCTAATTCAGTAATCATCATGCTTTAGTTTTCCCTTGCTGGATCTCACTTTATTCCTAATTACAATCTAACTGAATTATGATGGCTATCATGCCCTTAAGCACTCCCTTATGTCAACATCTACAATCATTTCCTCTGTGTTACTCAAAAGGCAGACATGAATCGTTTCCTTTTTGGTTCATTCCTTTAAAGTCCATATTGTATAACCAACCAATCCCCTACCACATACACAAACCTGGAGTTCAACTGATATCTCTTAATATCCTGTGGTCCAGCTTATGTCCAAGTGGTTGAATACTTCCATCACCTGTCATTTATCTTTTTCACAAATCTCTTCTTTGCTGCTCCATTTCCTCAGCCAACCTATGCAAAGTTCCTGCTATCAGTTTACCTTGTTGGCTAAATGCAATTTTGAATTACACAGAAATTATACTTCAGCTCTTTCAAGGTCTTCCTCAATTTTGTCCATTACCTTCAAATTGTCTTTACTTAGAAAATTGTACCAATATTACTAGATATAATACTTTTTCCTGCCACATAAAAATTTTTTCATAGTAGAAACATGAGTTTTCATTAAATGCTATATATTTGTCTCTCTAGTAAAAACCCAAAGGTTTCTTTTGAGCAAATGTAAAGTCCAGTGTTATATATCAAATTTTTGGGACCTCCCTTATTCTTATAAGACAGAGAACAGATATTTTACCTAAATGAGATTGGGGTTTTTTATGGGGAAGGGTTAAGGTGCCTACAGTAGGGATCTTTAGAGAACTATATGTGTGGTAATTCCTTCTAACAGGTCAACAACTCATCTGCAACCTAAAGTCTAAAAGATGCATGGGACCTGAAAAGTTAAATGACCTGCTCACGATCCCACAGACAATATGTCAGAAAAAGGAGCCAAATTCAAGTATCTATGACTCCAAGATCATTTTGCCTTCACTATGCTAAGTGGTTTTTCTAGGAATTCTTTTAAAAAACAAGAGTCCTGTAATTTATTGGTATCAACTCCTACCAAAGCAGCTCAGCACCTGCTCTGCAATTTAGCATTTCATCAGGTTGACTAGGGCACTGAAAAACTTCTGTAATTTGTGCAAGGTCACCCAACCAGTGTGCAGAAGGGCATGACTAAACCCAAGTCTTCCCAATGACACCAGCTCTCTAGTCACCATGCCACACTGCCTTTCATAAGGTAAACTTTTTATAGTACTCAGTTAGTTCTTTGGGCTGATTTCAGTGAACTAGCCCCTCACTAATTGGGGACATTCAGGTTGAATTATTATAAATCCCTAAATTGTATATTAAAAGATATACACTTTAGTACTTTCAAGGACATGCAGTAATTTATGTTAACTGCTAGTGTTTCCAGGTAGAGGTCCTTTTTAAATCTTTAGTAAATAAATATATCAGAAGCACATGCAAAAAATGTTTTTAAATCACTTTTAAGAAAGTTTGCTCTCAGCTACTGGACTGGAAGTCTAGAATCCAGGATCCATTCCTGATCAACCATGGGCAAATCATTGAACTTTTCAGGACCTTAATTTCTTCATCTACAAAATGAGGGTCCTTGATTGTATGATGTCTAAACTAGCAACCAATGCTATGATTCTCTTTATAATCCTGTTCACAGTATAATTTTGCTTGACATAATATTATATTTTTGTTTTATGAAGACCCTATTTTCACAGTATACCATAAACTTAGGAAAACAGATTTAGAGCTAGAAGGAGACCTTGGAGGCCATCGAGTTCAAATACCTCATTTTATAGTAAGGAAATTAAGGTTGGTGGGAAGTTAAGTGATGAAGAGGGTCGTACAGTCAGTAAGTGTCTGAGGCTGGATTCAGACTCAAAAATTCCTGACTCTAAACCCTGCACTCTATCCACTGCACTAGCTTAAAAAATTACATGCTTAAGCCAAAATAATTAATTATCCCAAAATAACTTACATTTTTACTTTAGGTAATTTTGTATTTATAATTGAATCAGTGGATGATAATATATTGAACAAAATAAAATTAATAACATATTTATATTGCATTTTACTATTCACAATGATTTTTTCTCACAAAAATCCTATAAGTAGTGCAAATAATATTGTCCCCATTTTGTATATGGATAAATTGAGACTCAGAGATAATTTGACTTACCAACTATTGAGACCTTGATCTGAGACTCTCTATTCAATTTCTTCAGGCAAATCCACTACCCATTTATTCCTTTGATCCTCATTTAATTCTGGGCATTTATTATTTAATTAAATATTATTTAAAATATTTTTAATTATCTCTAATTATTTAAAATATATAAAATTATTCAATATTCTTATTTAATCATTTCTCAAAGCAGAGGGCTGTGTCAATCCTGCTACCTGCCCCCAGGTAGCCAACAAACAATCCTCAGTGCTCCCAAACTAGGTTAAAATGTAATGGGCAAATATTTAACAAATTAAACAAAAATAGAATAAAATCTAGATAATGTTAATATATGGCTTTCTATGTCACTATGCAGCCTACATGTATCTTTGTGTATGGTTTAGTGCCCAACCCCATTTCTATTTGAATTTGACACCTCTGATGTAGACAATTACTTGCTAAAGTACTAAACTCCATGAAAATTTGTTAATTTGCACCTCATACAAGGTAGAAAGATATTTATCTTGGCTTCAAAGGCATCTGTCCCAATGCCAGCTCAGATAAGGTCAAAAAGCATATATCCCATTCAATCAACCAATTAATAAACATTTATTAAGCACTATATGGCTGACACTGTGCTAACACTGGCAATACAAAAAGAAGTGAAAGCAATCCCTGCCTTCAAAGAGCTTACAATCTAATAAATCTGATGAATCTAATATTCGATAAAGAAATTATTTAAAAGTAGTTGGTGACAGTGCTGGTAACAATTTATAGCAGTGTTTGGATAAACTATTGATGGATATTTGAGAGTTGACTATTTGTATTGTCTACTGACTGAAGTAGAATACCCCCAAATGGAGAGCACCACCCCCCAATCATAAGATCTTCACATTTTAGGATTTAGAGTTGAAAGGGACCTTAGTGCTCATCTATTCCAACCTCTTCAATTTGCAGAAGAAAATATATTAGCAAAGAGAGATAACATGACTTTCCCATAACCATACACTAGTAAAAGGGCAGATACTAGGGGGTGGCTAGGTGGTATAGTGAATAGAGCACAGGCCCTGGAGTCAGGAGGACCTGAGTTCAAATGTGACCTCAGACACTTAACACAAAACTAGCCATGTGACCTTGGGCAATTCACTTAACCCCAATTGCCCTCCCAAAAAAAGGCAAAAAAAAAAATTAAATAAATGTTTTCTGTCTTTTCCTGTCTTTACAGCTAATCCTATGCACAAAGCACTGCTGTTACCTTTCAAACCTAGCAATTTGCCTCTGACTCAGTTAAAGCAAGTCTTGGCATTTCTGGACCTTGGTTTCTTCATCTCTAAAAAGAAAAAGTAAAAAGAATGAATATATTAATCTGAGTACATAAAGACTTCCTTTAAAACTTGTAATACTGCCTAAAGACAACTTACTCTTTATTAGGTCAGCATATCTGCCAAAAATACAGAAGCATCTGTAGCAGAAACAAGTATTGCAAATTTTTTTTTTAATATCTGACTGCCTTCCCAATCTGAGGTTGTGCACTCAATATCTGCCTAATAGGCGAGATTAGAGAAATGATATCCAGATGTATGAAGTGCATTTGAGGACATTTAACCCCCTCTCTCAGGGCCTTATATAACATGAGGAACAGATGATGAACACAAGCACCTAAATAGGTAGATAAGACATCAGAAACCAGAAAGTATATTCAATAACCCCCAAAAGGATATTTTCCCCTTCTCTGTAACATTAGCTTCTTCTATGATAATTTAAAAAAGAGGCTATTTTTTATCCAATGTCATGTAATCACAAGCTAGATCTTGCTTGGCTCAATCAAGCAACAAGCATTTTAAGTACCTACTATATATCAAGCACAAGGGATATAAAGGTAAAAATCAAATAGCCCTTGCCTTAAGAGACTTTCATTTTCCTGGAGGGAAACAACACATTCCTATATGTAAATAAGAAATACGCTACAAAATAAATATGAGATAAATAAAGATCGTCATGGTCTACCAGTAGAAAGGGAAGAAAAAGGGAGGAAACCTAGCCTGTGACTTTGGGCAAGTCACTTAACCCCAATTGCCCTCCAAAAAAAAAAAAAAGAAAAGAAAAGAAAAAGGGAGGAAAGGGAAAGGAAAGGAAAAGAAGAAAAAGAAAAGTCAAGTCTTTGGCTTTATTATCTAGACTATAGAATTGGACTGTTTGGCTGAAAACTTTGGCCAACAAAGTATAAATGCTTTTATTCTAGGAAGTTTCTGTAACAGATTTGCTTTTAAAACATCATGTAATAGTCAGTCTTTACCTTCTATAATTCTAGAAGTATTATCAAAATATTTTTTTTATTCTGCTCTAACTGGAATAAAATGAAGAAGCAATAAAGCTCAGTCCCAATTCAATATTAACCAGGTGACTACACTCTACAAGGTGCTGTTATAGGTGCTGAATCTACAAAGATGAAGACCTCAATGATCTTGGAATATGTTGAAGGCATTTAGAATCTAATAAGAGAAGTTAACCATGTGTCTTCTAGATCACTTTCTACAATTATCCCCTATAATTTGCCACTAAGGGATAGAGACTGTCCTTGATTTCATTCATATTATAGAACTACTAGATAAGGAAGTGCTGTCTACCAATTCCAGTTTCACCTTCTTATCTCAAAGAACTAGTTCCTAGAATAGCTAAATAAATGATGAGCCAAGGATCACAGAGTCAATATGTGATGGAAGTGGAACTTGAACTCAGATCTTCCTGGCTTCAAGTGTAGCTCTCTAGCCACTAAGTCATGCTGCCTCTTGCAAAATTATTATTAACTTTTTTTAATTCAACAGGTATTTGCTGAAAATGTATAATGTGCTGCTGCTACATGCCCTTGAAGGAATTCATGATATCAGGTCAACTGGATTACCTGTAAATGTTTACTATTTATTCTCAATTGGGCCTTCACTACTGCAAGGAAATCTTTTTATTCTTCACTGATGAGCTCTTTTTTCTACCCTTTTCCCTTTTACCACCCCCAACATCTGCTTCCCTCTCCCTGTCTTTTCCTCCTCCTCTCCTTCCTTCCCTCATACTAAATGACTTCTCTTACTTTACCAAGAAAATCAAGGCAATCCATCACAGCCCAAATGTAATAACTTTTTTTAAGTTGTCATCTTCCTTGACCTGTTGACCATCATCTGAACTTGGAGTCAGGAACACCTGCATTCAAATTCAGACTCAGACTCTCACTAGCTATGAGACTGTGGGCAAGTTACATAATCTCTGTTTCTCTCAATTTCCTCTAGTGTAAAATGGTTATCATAGCAACAACAACCTCCCAGGGTTATTGTGATGATCGAATGAGATATTTGTGAAGCACTTAGCAGTATCTAGCACATAGTAAGCACTATATAAATGCTATCCATTGTTGTTATAATTATTCCAGTTATCAATCCTATGCTCTCTATATACTTCTTGAGAGAAAGATTATGTCTTCTTCACTTTGTTCACTCTGCTACCCCCAGAATCTAGTATGTTTTCTTGTGCATTGTAGACTCTGGTATTTGTTGCAGCAGTTGTTCATGAAGCAGAAAGAGCAGCATGAACCAAGGCAGAGGAAGAAAAGAACAAGATGTATACAGAGAACAAAAAGAACAAAGAATAATATAGACTGAATGACAATGACCCAAAGTGATTTTGAGATTCTAAAGGGAAGGCTGCCAAAGCCTGGCCTACATACATAGCAACTGTGAGTTGTGGCACTTGTCCCAGGTAGCATCTGGAGATTTCTAGACTCTTTTTAGGTGGAAGATCCCCCAGCCTTCCTGAAAGTTTCTTCACTTCTCTGGACCTGGTTTGCTCATCTGTATAATGATGGGGTTAGACCAAATGACCTGTAAAGTCCCTTCCAACTTTAGAACCTATCATTCTACAGATGGCTTTAATATACCAATAAGTCCACCAAGCACTTTTGTTCTGTTCTTCATTATCTAGTATAGACAAAGGAGCTGCAGTGAACTAGTAAAATATAGAAATGACACAGTCATCCTCAAGTTTATCAAATAATACATGTAACAATATTAAATAATATTATATTATGCTATATAATAATAGAATAGCTTGGTCCTCTTAGTCTCTTAGGACAGTAATTTTTTTTTTTAAAGCAATCGGGGTTAAGTAACTTGCTCAAGGTTACACGGCCAGTTATTTCTGGGTGTGGTGCTGAGTACGTGAGCCCGGATTTGATCCAGGTCATCCCGACACTGGAGCCGGTGTTCTTACTCTCTGTGCTACCTGGCCGCCCCATGGATAGTAATTTTTAAACTAACTATTGATCATAAAAATATGACAGAAACCATGAACAGTGGAAAGATGTAGCAGCAAGCACCCCAAGCGTCCTCAGGGTGGCTGCCCATACAGGTTCTTGGATCTGCTTTGATAAAGGAAAGCAACTCAAAATGGGTTAAGTTTACTTTAATCAGTCAGATACATATCATTTACCTCGTTCAGGGGAAAAAGGTCAGCACCCCGAACTTCAGAATATACAGACAGTATTATCAAGACAGAAACAGATCAAGTACACAGCTTTCCAAACTGTGCAACCATTACATCCATACCAAACAACATCTGGGTTTCAAAGCCGCGGGGCTCTGGACAACGGCTAGCCCAGAGTTTCATCAAATCACAGAACACTTCTCAAAGTGAGCCCCAAAACAAAGCTACACATCAGGGCTTATATAGCCTTCTCCTGGCTCAGAGAATGTAACAACCTTATTGACCCAGTGGCCAATCAAAAAGTATCTACTGAAAAACAAGCCTCCCACCCCAGGCTTCAGGTGCACTTTAGCCTAGGGGCAGGGAAGATCTTCCAAATTTGCATTCCCATTACAAAAGAATATGAGGCATGGCTTCTAGAGCTTGATCTTCCTTTGCTAAACAGTGTGTACTTAGGCAAGTCTCATACTTTCTGAGACTGTGTTTCATCTGTGAAATGAGGTGTCTGGACAAGATAAGCTCTAAGGCAGGGACTCAACCTTTTTGTGGCATGGATCTCTCTTCAGAATAATGTATTTAAATGCATAAAATGTACAGAATTGCAAAGAAAACCAATTAAATCAAAATACAATTATCAAATTATTTTTAAAATAAGTTAATGACCCCAAATTAAGATTCACCATCTAAAGTCTCCTCTGGTTCTGAGATTCTGTGATTCTATGATCCTGGTGATCACTTAAAAAATCACTTTGATTACAAATCATGAGACTTTCAAACTATCCCATGTAACAAAAAGAGATTTTTCAAGAGGAATATACAGTTCTGAGCTGCCCTTTTGCTTTCATCTTTTTGTAAACCACAGAAACTAAGATATATTCTTTTAAAACTCTATAGTTTAAAGGTCAAGCAGTCAATCTCTTGTGTGAAATTGATATTAGCTGACCTTAGAGGTTGGAGGGAGGTATCCATAAAGAGAATCATTCAACAAAACATAGCTTTTGAAAAGGGACTTGCCTTATTTGTCCTGTTCTACTACACATATTTGAGCAACAAGTCACAGCTATTTTTTTTTACATCTCAGACACATTATATGATCAATACTGCACATTCAGCAGAAATATAAAGGAGTTAAGTAATCTAGTTCTAATTCTAAACAATTTGCAAAGAAATCTCATACCAAAGTTGGAAGATCCTTAATGAGTGTCTAGCTAGTGGCTAACATAAATTTCTATCTCAAGCTCAAAAAATGAATTATTAAGGAGGCCTCTGTGAAAGTTTAAAGGTTTAGTTATGTTTCAATAAGCCTCATCTGGAATTCCAACTTGGAATGTGTGGTTTGACACATGCTGATAACTTTATCCTTTGAATGGTGGTACTGTACACCAGTAAAAATTAAATTATCATCAATTCCACAAGTCCTCAAGTCTCCCCATACCCTTTTGAATTATTTTCCTGGAAGAATTTAACTATTACTTAAAACCGATTTTAATATGTCTTTGATGCCACAAAGAAAAAGTGATACAGTGATTAATGGTTTGGCATAGGAAGTTGGGAAATACTTGTTATTCTCTTTGAGTTTTTAAACTTTGGAAATACACCTATCTATACTAAAGTAGAATCTATTTAACATACTTTAGTTAGTGATATCAAGATTTAAACTTGGTTGGGTTTCTTTTTATCCTGATACTTTGAAGTATCAGGATGAACACCATATCCTTGACTTAGATTTTGGAGGATAGGATGATCTATAGTGATAATGCCCTGAAAATCTACAAGATCAATTCTGGAATTAGCACATGCAGAGTTTCATTTTTACCTTTGACACTCTTTGAATTATTCTATGATATTTACCTCTTTAACTTTCACATTTATCCACAAAGCTTTTGAGCCTTCTGGGAGTGTGTTATATCTTTCGAAAGAGTTTAGCATTTTGAAAGGCTTTTTCAGACCATGTAGTGGAATGAAAGATATTAAACACAATCAATGGTAACTTGAAAAAGAAAGTCTGTTCCCAAGACCTTAACTGAATTTCAAGATATATTTACTCCTTCTGACAAACTAGAGGAGACATGGTATAGTGGAGAGGATACCAGGTTTGGAGTTTAGGTACCTACGTTCAGATACTGGCACTGACATTTACTTTTGACTTTGGACAAGTTCTTTAAACTCTCTGGACATCAGTTTTCTTATCTGTCAAATGCAGGAGTTGAATTTAGATAACCTCTGATAGCCCTTCTGTCTCTAAATCTATATTCCTTTTGATGGTGTTACTGATTGTCTCTATTATCCACACAAAGGAATCCAAGGTATTGAATTATTACCAGGATTTTGAAAAGTCACATTGATCAAATAATGCCATGTGATCAGGCTAGAAATATAAAATATTTTTTAAAAACTTTGAAGAACTGCATTTTGAACTGCCATTATTAAGAAGCCTTTTGTGGTTACAGTTCATTGTTCAGTCTTATATATGGAAACTTAGCTAGACTTTATGGGGAGACATCCTTATTATGATTGCCATGGTTGAGTACTAATCCTGCTAAATAGAATGTCACCTATCTACATCTCCTTTCAAAGGCTCCATTAGGTCTGGTCACATAAGATGTTGTTCTTCTTTCATACAACTTGCCCTCCCTTAAGTAGCTGTGACAAAGTGCACTGCTCTAGTATCATGTGGCTGAAGGGATACTGAGGACAAATGTAGTGGCTAGACTATAACTCTCTTTGCCCATTTCTGAAGACATTAAACTTATTCTTGTGTTCCTTACTTAAATAAAAACAGCATGTAGCCCCTGAGGGAAAAAAGTAGAACCACAAAGTCTACTAACAGCAACCAGATATCAAAATGAGGGGAAAAGTCACTCCTCAGGATGTTCAGACATAGAATTCACAAGGCCAGACTTAAAATACAAGAAATTAACGAGATTTGAAGGGATGTCAAAAGATCCCACAGTTCCAAAGCACTTTCCTCAGTGGAATGAATGCCTGGTATCCAAAATTCCTATATGACTCATTTTTTATTAGGTTTTGAAAGCTCCTACTAATCATTGAGAGGAGGGAGGTAGAAAAATGTATGTACACAGAAGCATGGTATAGATATGGCTGGGAAGTAGTCTTGTTCTTGGCAAGATTACACAAAGGTTCACCTCTCAGAAATGACTGACTGAAGGACAAAGAAGATAAAACATCATAAACATAATCACACAAAAGCCCCATGAGATGGTTTATATAATTGAAATTTTTGTCAAAATGAATGTTGCAAAGGGTTACACAATACCCTAACTGCATCCATCCACTTTAGCCCCATGGGAAATTCAGCCCACAAAATAGCTTGAGAATGATTAAAGCCCAAGACATAGCAGAAAGTTTCTGATGGAGATGTTTAAACACCTCGGTTCTGTCACTTTTTTTCATCATGTTTGAAGTAACAGTTGTAGAAAGTCCCCTTTCAGTCATGGATCCAAGTCACACAACTGAACTTGACCCTTTCTAGGACATCTGAAGGGCTTTGAACCCATCAGCTTCCATAAATTTGATAAGCTATAAATCTGAACCACTGGAACTCAGAACCTATACAAAATATTCATCACCTTCACTAAAAGCACAGTAGAAAAAAGAGTAAAGAGCAGAGCAGGTATTTGCACCCAGGCATTTAGATGCCAAGTCCAGTGTTTTTCCTATAATGTCATTGTTTATTTTACAGAAGTCAAAAAGATAGATAGTTTGTTGCCAAAATTTGGATGTGGACATCGTGGATAAGAACAGATTACAGATTTGAACTTCTCAGTATAAAAGAGAGATCTGCTCCCAAAACTTTGCACAAAGTGAGTTCTTATATATTTTATTTTAGGAAACCAGAATGATTGAGTTCCTTTTTCCCCTGTTTCTGTGGGTAGGCCCATGATGCTGAAAATCATAAAAATTCAGGACACTGAATTATCCAGTCTCTTCTGAATGTCAATAAAAGGAAAAAACCCAGATTCGATCCCCAGGTCATCCCAACACGGGGGCCGGTGCTCTTACTTGCTGTGCTACCTGGCCACCCTGTTGTCTTGATTTTCACAGAAGCAAGTGAACAAGGAGGAAAGAAACATTTTCAGCTCCATTGTTTAAGTTCAGTTCCTGAATTTAAATCCTACCTTTCTTCTTTGCAGAAAAGCATTAAATAAGAACTTTCCATTAAAGGACTGCCATTAGTAGGAGAAATTTTCAAGCCTTTTCATTTTAAGCACTATGAGGCATTCCTACTAGAAGTCATATACAATTCATGTACATTATAAGAAGTTGCCATTGTTTTGCAACAAAACATCAGTATGTGTATGTGTGCGTGTTTGTGTGTGCGCACACGCGCATGGGAGGAATCCGAAAAGGCATTTGGAATGCACTGTTTATGGGATGTTAGCAGCTACTTGAAACTGAACTTTTACTGTGTGTATACATCCCATCCTCAGATCCCACAGGAATTATACACAGATATCCACAGTCCCTGATGGAAAGCATGACAGCACTCATTGGGCAATCATCTTCTAGCCAGACTTGACTGCTGCCAGGAATTTTTAGAAATGGTATGAATGTCTTTATCGTGTCACCCACGTCACAACCAGCACTTTTAAACCACCCACTCTCATAGGAATAGGGTTTTCTTCCTTCCAGAGATCTGGCTTTACCTTACTTTTCTTCGCCTTTTCCAAATTTGGTATTTATTTCTGCCTACCAGGACTGCATAGGGTACTTTTGCTATCTCTATAGGTCCTAAGTGTGACAGTCCAAATCAAAAACCCAACCCAAAGGTACTTACAAAAATTATCAGATAAAATGAAGCAAGCATACAGATGTTGGAAAGGAACTGACAGTTTAGATAGAAGAGATTGTTGTACTAGCCTTCTGTTTGTAATTTCTGTTAAGAGGAAATTGCATTTTCCCAATTGCTAAAGAAGTGTGTCAATTAAATGTCACTGGGAATCCTCATTTTTTATCTTTTCAGTAAATAAATAAATGCTTCTCCTAATCGTCATCATCCAGCAACTTGAAGTCAGCTCTATACAGTACAATGTGAGTTAGCATTTTTTACATAGAAGCATAGTTAGAAAGGCCTTTAGAGGTCATCTAGTATAATCCCTTAAAGAACAGATGAATCCTGTCTATGATATCCCCACCAAGTGGTCAGCCAGCATCTGTTTAAACATTTCCAATGACAGAGAATGTACTACCTCTTGATGCATTCCAGTTTCGGATTGCTTTTATTGTTTTCTTATACTTGACCAAAACCTGCATCTCTGAAACTTCTATTTACTGATTATAGTTCTCCCTTCTGGAACCAAAAAGAATCCTTCTTTTATATGACAGCCATATTTTAAATAGCCAAATATTTTAAAATTGTTATCATCCCCACCCCACCACTGGAGAGAAAATCTCTTCTTCAAGCAGTCCCCAGGTCCTTCTACTCATGTTCCCATGGAATGACTTTTAGCCCCCCTGGTTCCCTTTCTCTATACAGGTTCTAGTTTACCATGATCCTTTCTATTTGGATTTCATAATAAAGCGATCTGAGTAATTCAGTATTAAAGTATTTTTTTTAAAAAAAAGCACTTAGGGGTGGCTAGGTGACACAGTGAATAGAGCACCCACCCTGGAGTCAGGAGGACCTGAGTTCAAATCTGGCCTCAGACAATTAACACTTACTAACCATGTGACCTTAGGTAAGTCACTTAACCCCAATTGCCTTGCCTCCCCCCCAAAAAAAGCATTTATTCTAAAATCATCTCTAAGAAAACAAATATGCCTTACATAATAGGTACTCTCCTCAAAGTTTAGAAAAATATGATTTACATACATTTTCCACTAATAAAATAAGTTTGCTACTTAACGGACTCCCATGGTAAATTATTTTGCAGAAAAATAAATCTTTAATATCAACAGGAGGACATCTCTCTCCATTCTGATTCAATGTTGAGAAAGAGAGACATATACTGTGCTCAAGCCGTCTATTCAGGGCAGTTTTCTCACAAGACAGGAAAATCAACAGAACTAAATAGCTAGCAACTATATAACACTTTAAAGTTTGGAGAGTACTTTACATATGTTTTCTCACTGGATCTTCACAACAATCCTGGGAGACAGATGTTACTACCGTGTTTCCCCAATAATAAGACCTATCCCGAAAATAAGCCCTTGTGATAGTAATGGCAATTAAAGATTCCCCTGTATTGGCTTGGTTTTCAAATTGATTGTGTTAAAACCCAGAGTTTGTTAATCCCACCTGTGGGATGGGCTTGTTGATGTGAAAAGAAAGTCCTGAATTGGGAGGAGCTGGTGACGTTGATTGGGAGAGACACTAGAGAGAGGCGGAAGATCTTTTTGGAAGCAGCACCTCGTGGATAGAGAGAGACTAAGAGAATTGCTGGTGGCCGCTTTGAATTGCCCTGGACTTTTGAGACCTGCCCCCTGAGCTGCCAAGGACTGAGGAGACATGGCTGTTTTGCTGGTACTTTGTCTGTCTGTTTTGATGTTATTTTGCCAGATTTGTCCACTGGTGAAAGACTGTCCTTTTGTTGAAGAAGTCCTGGAACCTGGCTGTTCGCTAAGAAGCCCTGAGACTGTCCTGCAGACAGAGAGTGAATACTGTCCACTGGTGAGGGACAGTACTGTTGTTGCAGGGGTCTGGAGACTGTCCTGCAGACAGAGTGAATACTGTCCACTGGTGAGGGACAGTGCTGTTGTTGCAGGGGTCTGGGAGCCTTTCTGTTGGTTCAGAAGTCCTGAAGAAGGATTTTCTTGTTGTATGTTTACAGAAATCCTGGGAGAGGGCTTTGCTAATGTGTTCAGGGGTTCTAGGACTGTTCTACAGACAGAGGATAAATTCATGAAGGGACTGGCAATGTGGCTTTGCTAAGCCTTGTCTCCCCAGGAACTAAGATTGCTGAGAACTTGCCTCGTGTCAAGATGAAGAAAAGACCTCCATTTGGGTATTAAGTGCTGTGTTTAAACTTGATGTAACTCTGGGGTAGATTCAATTGTGATCCAGGGGTGGGGAACTTTTGACCTTATGTTTGGAAACTAATCTCCATTTGAGAAGAGGGGCTTTGTGGTGGACTTAATGAAGGTATAGCCTAGGGGTGGAGAAGTATTTAGAACAGAGACTTTGTAATTGATTGAATGATTGGAAGGTCCTGGGGTGGGGTTGTACTTGGAGATTATTTAATCACACTTAGTAAATGCTGTATTTTGAATGATGTCATGTTTTAATCTTCTCTGTTATTGGTTTGTCACTGAATAAAATAGAGAGCACCTATGCTGGTATTTTGAACCTGGGAAGTTGCTTTCTTTTGGCATTACATTACATTACAGCCCTCCCCTTACTGTGTAAGATTCCTCTAAAATAAGCACTCCCCCGAAAATAAGCCCTATTGAGATTGCTACTGTAGTGAAGGTGATCCTCTGTGCTACACACCGTCCCCCCCCCGTGAAACGCACACCGCACTCCGAGCTGCATCCAATCAGAGCTGCAGCAGTGAGCGCGTCATCCTGTTCTTTATTGAATTCATTATTGAATAAAGGTACATTTTTTTGTTCACATTTACCTGTTTATTAAAATTGCTATCAATGTTCATTAAAATAAGCCCTCCCCTGAAAATAAGCCCTCTGGTGTTTTTCTGTCCAAAAAATATAATAAGACAGTGTCTTATTATCGGGGAAACACGGTATGATCTTCATTTTAATAACAAAAATAGCTTTTACATATTGCTTTAATGTTTACAGAACACTTTACAAATACTCATTTTACCCTCACAACAATCATGGGAGAGGTTATTACTATCCCCATTATATAGATGAAGAAACAGAGACTAAGAGATGCTAAGTGACTTGTTCATGGTTACATAGCTAGTAAATATCTGAGGCAGGATAGGAAAGCATTAATTCAACCACACTAACAATGTGTAGAAGCAACAGGAAAACCCGTACAATAAACAATAGAAAAATAATTCTTCTCACAGACTCCAAAACCAGTAAGGAAAGGGAACAAATTCCTTGGTGAAAAGGGGGTATTCATGGGTCCTCATGGGTCAGTGAATGAGTCTCCACCTCCACCATCATCAATAACAATCAGTTCTGCCTCTTAGTATATTATCTGTCTTAGCTCTGCTTCCTTCACTGCCAATCACAGTGAACTCCCTCTCTATCCCAAAGCTTCCTTTCCCATCATCACTGAGAATGACTAGTTCCTTAGTCTCTAACTCCTCTGCTCACATCATGCTTTATGGAGATCAGCTAGTAGACTTCCACTCAGCTTTACTCTCTGGTTCAGAATTTTTATCTGCATGTCTGGGAGCTGTAGCAGCAAGCACCCCAGCATCCCCAGGGTGGCTTCCAACACAGGTTCTTAGATCTGCTTTTCTAAAGGAAAGCAACTCAGAATGGGTTAACAATCTTGCTTTAATCAAACATATGTCATTTACCTAGTTCAGGGGGAAAAGGTCAGCACCCTGCTCTTCAGAGAATACAGAGGTTACAAGCAGACAACAAATACAGAGAAATATAGCAGAAAGGCCTCCAACTGACTGCCCATTACATCCATACCTAGTCAATTACCAGAGAGGGAAGCACCACCATCTGGGTTTTCAAAGCCAGGGGGCTCAACGGCTGCTCAGAGTCTCGTCTGGTCAAATCACACAATCTCAAAGTGAGCCCCAAAGCAAAGCCTCACATCAGGGTATATATAGCCTTCTCCTGGGTCAGAGAATGTAACAACCCTCTTGACCCACTGCCCAATCACAAAGCATCAAGGTGTGGGCATCCCTGAAAACCAAGCCTCCCACCACAGGCATCATATAACCACATTCAGCCTATTAGGGGGCAGAGTATATTTTCAAATCAAGGAAGGTTCACAGAGTCACTTAAGCCTATCAAGGGGCCAAGGGGTAGGGAATATCTTAAATTCTCATTCTCATAACAGAGCCAGTGGCAGCTAGGAGGCCCATTAGATAGCATGCTGTCCTTGGAATCAAAATGTCACGAGATCAAATCCTGTCTCACATATATGACTGTCACTTAAACTCTCTCAGTCTCAGTTTCCTCATCTGTAAAGTGAGAATGATAATAGTACCTACCTCTCACAGGGTTATTGTGAGGATCAAGTTAGAGTGTAGATAAAGTGTTTTGCAAACCTCAAAGTGCTATATAAATGCTAGCTATTATTTTTAATACTCTTTCAGAAACTTCTAGTCATTTGGTTTCAGGTTGTTCATTATATTCTCTAGTATCTTTTTCACCAGTCTCCTAGATCTACCTGGGTGATCTATAAACCTATAAAGGGTTCCTCTGAAATTTCTTTTCTTTTCTTTTCTTTTTTTGCTTTTTGGAGGGCAATTGGAGTTAAGTGACTTGCTCAAGTTTTTGTGTTAAGTGTCTGAGGCTGGATTTGAACTCAGGTCCTCCTGACTCCAGGGCTGGCACTCCATTCACTGTGCCACCTAGCTGCCATGTCCTCTGCAATTTCTTGGAGGAGATTTCTCACTCTTCTTCACAGATCTCTAGCCCTGACTCCTACCTGAGGTATAACAAGTAATTTTCTTTTTACTTCTTCCCTTCCTCACAGGCAAGCACTCTACATTTCCACATTATCTGAGCTTCACACTACATGTTTCCAAGGTTAGCATAAAATATATGCAATGCTCTTTGTTGATTCTTTCAACTTCCATAATGCCTTACCATGCAAATGTTCTTTAAGATTTAAAGTTTCAAGGAGAAGCCAAGACAATGAGGGAGGGGAGGTGGGAATCAAGAAAAAGAAACCTAAGTAGTCAGAATCCTGGTGGCATTACTACTCTGACAGCTAAACTTCATCCCTTTTACATCTAAATGTTAATGCTCACTTTTGAATAAAGAACTGGTCTTAGAGCTAGGAAGGACCTGAATACAAGTTCTACCTCTGACATCAACTGACTGCGATTCTGGGCAAGAGACTTAACCTCTCAGCACTGTAGGCATTTCTCTAAGACCTACAATTGCTGACCTACAATAATAGTTTCCTCATCTGGGAGTTCCCTGGTTATTAATGAAATCACAGAACAAGTGCTTGTCTCTATTCTCATTTCCTATTCAGGCTCATATTCAGAATCTGACTCTTGACTCTCATTATGATGTGACAAAGATCCCCTGAACCCCAGAATCAATCCCATACTAACTATTGCAGTTTTATGCTATTTTATCTGTCTCCTAGATTCCAATATGCATATGTAAGAATTATATAAAGCGGCACATTTGTTATTTGTTTGTTACCGTTCAGTCATTCAGTCATGTCTAACTCTTCATAACCCCATGGACACCCTTCTACCCTCTGCTATCCCCCAAAGTGTGTCCAAGTCTGTGTCCATTGCTTCCGTGACACTATCCATCACATCCTCTGCTGTCCCTTTCTCCTTATGGATAACATTTAAAATTATCAGGATGAACCTTTACAACATATTGTCTGAAGGGTACTAATGCTAAAGACAGTTTTTTGCCCTGAACAATTTGAATTATATCTCTACCCACAACGCCTAAATTTAGCCCTTGTCTATACTTAACTTTCTGTTCTTCACCTTGATGTAGTCATTTTCCTTTTATCTATTTTAATTCATCCTTTTATCTGTCTCCATGCTTGATCTTTCTCTCTCACACCCCCTCTTTCATTCTCCTTTTTTGTTAATTTTATTGTTCCTTCATTTTTTTCCTAAATCCACCAAGAGCTCCACAGAGAAGGCCAATAATTATGCCCACTGGAGAAGCTCACTTCTATCACTGAGTTCTGTTTTCCATCATCAGAGAGTTCTGTAGCCAAATATTTGGAGAATCCAGTCATTTAGGGACAAGACTCTTTTAACAAGAACTCATTATAAGAATCTCTTATAGATATCCTAATGTAGGATATGATGGCTTAGCAATCTTATGATCCTAAAACCTGGATTGCAGCCCAAGCTCTAATTCTTTCTAGCTGACCAATCATGGACAAATCAATTAATCTTTTGCTATCTAATCTCCATTTGGTCCTTACTGCCTCATACTAGTAATTTTCTTCTTCCCTAATTGACTCTATCACACTCCCCATAGTAGACTATTATTCCAAGCCCTTTCTTCCTCAAGCCTTACTACCTCTAACTTCACTCTCAGCAGAGGACCCTACTTCATACTTTACTAAGAAAACAGAGGACATGTTTTACATATTCCCTCTCCCCAAGCTTACATCTCAAATCCTCCTCAATCTCATTCTCTCATCATTTGTCTCAGCCCCTGAAGAAGTAATCAACTATACTCTCTACTTTTATTCATTCAACAAGCATTTATTAAACACATATTAGGTACCAGACAACACCTCTTACGTGCCAGTGTGAGGCTGTTGGGATAGACAAAAAGATAAAAATAAAAAGTCCATACACTCAAGGAGCTTTCATGTTATTTAGGAGAAGCAATAGATTCTCAGATAAGTAAGACTATGCAAAGTTAAATATTCTGAAGCAATATAGGAGAAGTCTAACAACTAGGGGGAGTTAGAAAAATGTCTCATATAGCAAGAATATTTCTTGCTCCCCAATGCCATTTCCAGACTCTCTCTACCCTTTACTCAGAATCTTCTCCTCCTTTAAGGTTCATTCTATCCAAATTAAATCACCCTATCTAGATCTTGGTGGCTATCTACTGGCCCCCAATATATTCTCCTTCCTTTCTCAGTGAATTCAGTATCTAGTGTACAGTCTTTCTTTTCACTCCAATTCCTTCCCTCTTAATGGGGACCTTCACCATATATGTTGATGTTCCATCAAATACCCTAATTTCGAAGTTACTCAATCCCCTCAACTCCTTCAGTATGACCTGCTCCTTTACCCCGCCTCCACTACTACATGCAGGGGTGGCCAAATCCTTTTGATCTTGCCATCACCCACAAACCTTATTCCATGAACCTCTAAATTCCTTTATAAGATCATAATTCTATCATTCCATAACTCCCTTTGCTTTACAACTCCTAAACCATTTCTTTGTCCTCACTGTGACCTCTACTTCTCAGTCCTTTCCCAGACCTGCTTTGATTATATACTATTCCTTCCCCAGTTGTGACCACTTAGTAAGTTGTTTCAACTCTACATTTTCCTTTACTCTCTAATTCCTTATTCCTTGTACTTTCACCAACCATCCCTTGCCAAATCCCAAGCCTGGATTACTCCCACTATCTACCTCCTTCAAGTCTACTCTCATGCTGTGGAATGTAAATGGAGAAAGTTATGAAATTGTATTGACTGAGCCACTACAAATTTGTTATCTAATTTTAAGTAGGTCCTCCCTGTAGCAAGGCAACAGTCCTACTCTTCCCTAATAACAAAATACTTTACAAATCTTAAAGTGTTACATAAACGTTAGCTATTAATTGATTCTCTATCTCACTCAACACAGCCTTCGGTTCTATCTTCAAGCTGAACAATAACTTTTCAATCCACCCTGTCAAATGAGGTCTTACTCCATACTTTACCAAGAAAACTAATGACATTTACATGAGCTCCCTCTTCTCCCCTTCTCTTCATCTCACATTCCTATGACATCTCTCTTCCTTCATTCAAGTTTTTGATGAAAAGTTTGCCTTTCTCTTCTCCAAGGTCAACCCCCCTGCATGTTCTCTTTACCTCATTCCCTCTCATCTCCTCCAGTATATTGTTGACTTAATCATATTTCTCCTTTCTCTAATCCAACTTCCCCTACATATTGATTTCTTCTGTGCTGCCTACAAATGAACTTAGATTTCCTCTCTCCTTAAAATACCCTCACTAGGGCTGGGGTTGGTGGCATATACTTGTAGTCTGCTTACTGGAGAGGCTGAAGTTGGTGAATCCCTTGAGTTCAGGAGTTTTGAGCTGCTATGGAACTGTATCTGATCAGGTGTCCCAACTATATCCAGTACCAATATTGTGAGCCTTTAGCCATTAGGCTGCCTAAGGAGGGATTAACTGGGCCAGACTGGAAAAACAGAGAAAGGTAAAGCTTTCAAATCAATCGGTATTGGGATCAGGTCCATAAGTGGTCACTGTTCTCCAAACCTGTTTAAGATGGGAAGACCTAGACTAAAAAAAATCCAAAAAAATTTTAAAACCCTTACTTATTTCTACCACCTCATCAACCTGTCATCTTATATATTTCCTCCCCTTCTCAATTAAACTCCTTGAGAAAAAAAAAACACATTTACATAGTTTTCATTTCTCTTATTCTATAGCTTTTAAAAGTTTTCCTTTCTTGGAAAACATCAAGAAGTATGAATATTTCTCTATAAAAAGAAAAGCAAAAGATGGAGTATATGAAACCATTAATCTCCACTCTAGGTATAGCTTGGATTAATTTTTTTCTATTTCAAATTTAACATGGTACTTTTAACACTGCTCTGCTTGTATATTTCCCCTTTTGAACTTCCTTCTGCCCTCTTCTGTTTTTAATGACTTATTGATACTTATTTTTCCCTTTCCCTTTTTTTAGTATCATTTTATCCCTCCAATCCCAAATAATTCTCCTTTCCCCACAAAAAAATCTTCCTTTGCAACAAAAAAGCCATTTTAAAAATCCACATATTGACTGAGTCTGAAACATTTGTGTCTTATGCTGCACCTCTTATCTTTCCCTTTGCTGCCAAGAGATGTCAGGTATGATTTGTCATCAGTCTTCTGGTTCATGATTGAGAGCTACATTTATCAAAAATCTTAAGTCTCTCAGAATTGTTCTCTTTTCCAATGCTGAAGTCATTATATAAATTTTCCCTACTTTTTCTTATTCTAATCTCTACCAAGTACTCCCAGTTTTCTCTGAATCTGTTCCTTTCATAAGTTCTTATAATGTAAATAATATTCTATAACATTTTGTATAATAATCTGTTCAACAATTTTCTCCAATTAATGAGCATCTACTTTGCTTCCAGTACTTTGCAGTAAAAAGTACTGCTCGAAATATTTTTAAACATATGGGTCTTTTCCCCTTTCTTTGATATCTTTGAGGAATAAATCTATTAGTTGCATACATGGATCAAAGGGTATGTATAGTTTAATGACTTTGGGGTGCCCTTCACTTTCTTATAAATCTGAGATCTGGCTTCCAACCTCATCCTTTCACCAAAAAATGTCCTTTCTAAAGTGACCCATGGTCTCATAAATGTTCAAGGAAATCACAAGATTGACAATCAAATATTGACAATGATGGACAAAAAATAATTAATACCTAAGAATAGATAATAATAAACCTTGTGCAAGAATTGAACTCCCTGAAAATTACAACAGGTCAAATAGAAAACAAGGACTCCCTAATGCAACAAGAGCATTTAAAATGAAATCAAAAGATTTTTTAAATGGAAGAAAATGTAAGGCACACACTATTTAAAAAAAAAACTTTAACATGAGCAGGGCAGAGCCAAAATGGCAGAGTAGAAACAGGACTTCCCTGGTGCTCCAGCTTCCACCTCCTCCAATACATGTAAAAAATGACTCTAAACAAATTTAAGAGCTACAGAACACACAAATGGACAGAGAGCAACAAATCTCCCACTGAAGGCAGCCTGGCAGGCTTGCAGGAAGGGACTATCACACTGAGCTGGGAGCTGAGCCTAGCCCCATGTGAGCCATGGTTTTAGCCCCAGGGCAGCCCTGACCAGCAGCAGCTGGAGCAGACTTCAGAAGAGAGAAGCACCAGCAGCTGTGGTGGTTTCCAGACTTCTCCATTCATAAATACCAAAGACAAAGCAAAAGGTCAGTGTGGAACTCTGTTGGAACAGGGGTGGATGGAAGAGTATCGTCCAGCCCCTGCCCCCAGGGCAAGAAGCAGCCACAAAGCAGAGGCTCAACTGTGTGGCTGCCTCAGGAGCTCTTAGCCTGCAGATTGTAGGGGGACAAAGTGACCATTCAGAGGGTAATCACTCTTCCTTTAATGTGCTTGGATCTGGATCACTGTCCTGGGTGGAGGTCCTGGGGTGTGTGACCAGGTGCCAGAGACTGTGGGGGCTACAGAGAGGGCACCCTCCTAATTGTTCCAGCAGCTGCAAAACCTCCAGTGATTTGGGACAAAGCTCTCTTCATTCTGGAAGCAGAGTTCTTTTTTTTTTTATAATAAAAATATTTATTTTTTTATTTTTTTTAACTTTAATTTATTAATTTGTTTGTTTCCTTTTAGTTTACAGGATTCAATTCCACAATTCCTTGAATTTCACATTTTGTCCCCCTCCTTCCCTCCCCCCACCATGGCGGCTTATTATCAAGTAGAGGATCTGTAAATACTTTCACATTATACAATGGTCAGGTTATAAGGATGGATTGTACCAGCTGGAATGAAAAATGGTAAAGAGGACATAAAATCAAATAAGAGAACGAAAAAGATCAGGTATTTTGCTTCCACCTGGATATAAATTTAGTTCTTTCTAGTTCTTTCTCTGGATGCACGTTTTTCTCTCCATCATGCGTCTTTTGGGATTGACTTATATCCCTGTATTGTTGAGAAGAGTCCAGTCTATCAAAGTTGGTCATCACACATACGTTGTGTCTGTAATTGTGTACAAATTTCTCCTGGTTCTACTCTTCTCACTCAGCATCAGTTCTTTTAAGCCTCTCCAGGTAAATATGAAGACCGCCTGCTCCCCATTTCTTATGGCGCAATAGTATTCCATAACATGCATATACCACAACTTGTTCAGCCATTCCCCAATTGATGGGCACCCCCTTAATTTCCAATTCTTTGCCACAACAAAAAGAGCTGCTATAAACATTTTTGTACATATGGGTCTTTCTCCCATTTCTATGATCTCTTTGGGATATAACCCTAGGAGTGGTATTGCTGGATCAAAGGGTATGAAAGTATTTATAGCCCTTTGGGCATAATTCCAGATTGCTCTCCAGAAAGGCTGGATCAGTTCACAACTCCACCAACAATGCATTAGTGTTCCAGTTTTCCCACATCCTCTCCAGCATTTGTCATTTTCCTGTTTTGTCATCTTAGCCAATCTGACTGGTGAGATGTGGTACCTCAGAGTTGTTTTGATTTGCATTTCTCTAATCAGTAGTGAATTAGAGCATTTTTTCATGTGCTTATAGATAGCTGGAAGCAGAGTTCTACCATAGCAAAGAGTTCAAAAATCGAGTAATTGACTGGAAAAATGAGCAAGCATAGGAAATGCAATCCTACCAGACTCCTTCTCTGGGGACAAAAAGGATCAAAGCATGGAATGGGAGGAAGACAACAAAGTCAGAACTCCTGCATCAAAAGCTCCCAAGAAAAATATGAACTGATTACAAGCCATGGAGGAGCTCAAGAAGGATTTTGAAAACCAACTAAGAGAAGTAGAGGAAAAATTGGGAAGAGAAATGAGAATGATGCAAGAAAATCAAGAAAAGTGAGTCAACAGCCTGACTGAAGAAAATAACACCTCAAAAAATAGACTAACTCAAAAGGCAAAAGAGGCCCAAAAAGGCAATGAGGAGAAGAATGCCTTAAAAAGCAGAATTTGCTGGACGGAAAAGGAATTTCAAAAACTCACTGAAGAGAATAATTCCTTCAAAATTAGATTGGAGGAAATGGAAGCTAATGACTTTATGAGAAATAAAGATACTATAAAACAGATCAAAACAAATGAAAGAATAGAAGGCAATGTGACATGTGTCATTGGAAAAACCACTGACCTGGAAAATAGATCCAGGAGAGATAATTTAAAATTTATTGGACTATCTGAAAGCCACGATCAAAAAAGGAGCATAGACATCATATTGCAAGAAATTCTCAAGCAAAATTTCCCTGATATACTAGAACCAGAGGGTAAAATAGAAATTGAAAGAATTCACAGATTGCCTCTTGAAAAAGATCCCAAAAGAAAACTCCTAGGAATATTATAGCCAAATTCCAGAGCTCCCAGGGCAAGGAGAAAATGATGTAAGCAGTCAGGAAGAAACAATTTGAGTATTGTGGAAACACAATCAGAATAACACAACACCTAGCAGCTTCTACATTAAGGGATTGAAGGGCTTGGAACACAGTGTTCCAGAGGTCAAAGGAGCTAGGATTAAAACCAAGAATCACCTGCCCAGCAAAACTGTGTATAATGCTTCAGGGGAAAATATGGTCATTCAATGAAATAGAGGATTTTCAAGCAATCTTGATGAAAAAAAAACAGAGCTGAACAGAAAATTTGGCTTTCAAATACAAGAAGCAAGAGAAGCATGAGAAGGTAAACAGGGAAAAGAAATTATAAGGAACTTATTAAAGTTGAAATATTTACATTCCTACGTGGAAAAAAGATAATTGTAACTCACAAGACTTTTCTCAGCATAAGGACAGTTGAAGGGAATATATACATATGTATATATATATATATATATATATATACATATACATACATACATATATATGTATGGAGAGGAGGGCATAGGTGTGTATAAAGACATATGTGACTGTGTGAATATATATATATGTACATGTATGCATAGACAGAAAGCACAGGACAAGTTGAATATGAAGGGATGATAGCTAAAAAATAAAATTAAGAGGTGAGAGAGGAATTTGTTGGGAGAAGGAGAAAGGGAGAGATAGATTAGGGTAAATTATCTCATATAAAAGAGGCAAGAGAAAACTGTTACAATGTTACAATGGTGGGAAAGGGCAGGAAGGTGAAAGGGAATGGGACAGCCTTACTCTCATTGAATTTGGCTTAAGGAGGAAATAACAGACACACTCAGTTGGGTATCTTACCCTACAGGATAATAGGAGGGCAGGCAGATTAGCAGGAGAGGGTAGTTAGAAGCAAACACTTTTGAAAAGGGACAGGCTCAAAGGAGACAATAGAATAAGTGGGGGTCAGGATAGGATGGAGGGAAATATAGTTAGTCTTTTACAATATACCTACTATGGAAATGATTTGGGTAACTACACATGTACAACCTATATTTAATTGCTTATCTTCCCAGTAGGGGTGAGTGAGGAGGGAAGAAGGGAAAAATCTGGAACTCAAAGTTTTAAAAACAAATGTGCATTAAAAAAATAAGATATACAAGCACTGGGGTGTAGAAATCCATCTTGCCCTATTAGAAAGTTAGGGGGGTAATGGGAGAGTATATAAGAGAGAACAGATTGGGGAAAGGAGTATTCAGCAAGCTTGCTCTTTTGGGGTAAGGGGTAGGAGAAAGACAGGGAGAAAAAATTATAACTCAAAATCTAGTGGAAATTAATATTGAAAACTAAAAATAAACAAATGTTAATTTTTTAAAAAGAAATTTAAAAAGCATAAGAAAAAAACCATTTTACTGAAACACTGATCAAATAGGAATAACTTAAATATCATCAGACTTTTAAAAATCAAAACAAAAGGGGAAAATCTGAATTTCACATTTCAAGAAATCATAAATTAAAACAACCCAAATCTATTGGAATCATAGAGTATAATAAAAATAGGAATAATCCCCTGCTTACCACCTGACTGAAACACCAAAATGAAAATACCCAGGAATAATATAACCAAAATATAAGACATCTATGTGACACACACACACACACACACACACACACACACACAAAAGTACTGGAAGCAGTCAAAAAGAATACAAATAACAAATTACTATAGCCAGGATTCACATGAAAAACAGCAGTAGCTACATATAGAATATGATATTCCAAAAGACAAATTATAAGGGTTTACAACAAAGAATAACTTACCTTATATGATAGAATATAATCCTATAGGGTATAAATGGGCCTTTAATAGAAAAGAGTACAAAGAAACATTTCTGATAAAAATGCCAGAGTTGTGTACAAACTTTGAAATGAAAATACAGGAGCCAAGAGAAACCTAGAAAAATAGAGAGAGTTGAACAATTAGAAATGTCTAAATCCTGATGAAGAACTTATACAGTAATCAAGAAAAGAAATGTAATCCAAATGTCTTCACTCATCACAAAATGAGTTAAGTAAAACAAACAATGGAACTGGTAGTGGTTTTAGTCTGTTTTGATGGTCTTAAGTGAAGAAAAAAAAAAGGGAACATGAAGAAATAAGGAAGAAAATGACAGAACTTACCATTTATGACAATAGTACTTAATACAAATGTGGAAGAAGGGAGTGGATGGGCACCATTCTTATCTGAATTAGGCAAAGGAAGGTTAGAAACCTACAATGGATTTTGTGTAAAAACCTCAACAAAGAAACAAAGACATGAAGAGAGGAGGACAGTCTTTAGAAGTGAGATTAGGATCATGAAGGGAATAGTTACAAGCAAAACAAACTAACGAAGGAAAGAAGGAGGGAAGGAAGGAGGGAGGGAGGAAGGAAGGAGATTATCACTAAGGTTAAGTCAGGAAGTTACTATTCATAATGCAGTGACATCCACCTGTGGTTGAGAATAGTGATGGCCCAAGTGTGCGGACTTAGGAAGGAGTTCATCATGACAAATGATTTCAAGAGATTCTTCCCCAAAAATTTACTAAGTGTTGATGTCTCAAGTGAAGTACCGGATAGTGATACAGTACTTGTTATCAAGGAGAAAGGGAAGACAAATTGCTAGAAAACAAGCATATGTAAGGTATTTATAGAAAAAGAAACTGCTGAGTGGCCAGTGATAATGCTCCTGAATATGGTTTGAGACCTGGTTTCTTATCTACTTTTGGATTTGCAACAGGCCAGGGCAGCAAACTTGGACTTCTGCCACCACAATATACTGCAGGTAGTCCAATTCAATTGGTTTCCATTGGTGGATTGCTTCGTAGTTAGCAACAGTGCTAATACTGAACTAATTTCAAACCCAGAATAGGAACTTGCTCTATTATTTGATAAGCAGAGGCCAGGTTGTGGAAGTTACTAAATCCTGACCATACCTTGGACTATATTGCTTATTACCAAGGCAGAAAAACCTTGACTTCATGAAATATCATACTTAGAAAAGAAAACTTTCCCATCTTACATCAAAAAAATTAGATCATCCAATATAATTATTTTCAGACTGATACGTTCTGTTGTTGGGTTTCAGTCTTAATTCTCATCTAGCATATGTTCCTGGAGAACCTACTAAAATGATTCAATATGTAACAACTTCCATGGAATCTAGTTCAGCCACAGCTAAGGGATAAGATTTCCATTCAGTGGATCAGAGTCAGAATGGTGCAGTGCTTCATTTGAGTCATTTAAAATGCAATATATATACATACAATATATATACAATATATACTAACCTAAAGTATGTATGTTGACCTTTTGTATATACTATTAGTTGAATAATAGAGAAATTGTTTTGCTTGTTTCATAATGTATTTCTCCACTGAATGAGGACAATACTCAGCTTTAACATTTTCATCAGAAATGTTTCTATGCAGTCTATTCTATTAAAGGCCCAGTATGTATGTATGCAATGCTCTCCCCACTCTGAACCCCTACATTTAGGTACCATTTATTTCAAAGAAGGTACACTTATCAAAACTAATGGTACAGTTAAGGATTTCATCCCCCAAGTCTCGCAGGTAGTTATATGGTAAAGTTTTACTCCTTGCATTAGCACCTCTAATTCCTTTTGTTTGTTGCCAAAACTGATTACATTTGTGTATAGACATTTGAGGCCATGAGTTTGACCACTGGCTCCTTAGATTTTTGCCTCCTGCAGATCTCCCAATACTTCAGCTGCTATTTTTTTTTCATTCTTTGAGACTACCCTCTAACTTTCAGAACACCTGGCAAATACATTGGTTTTTTTTTCAAATCACTTTTATTTGTTTATACACATTTATTATCTGTCCCTTCCACCAACCTTCCAACACTCTACCCCATGAAAATGTATGGCTCATTTTGAGAACGTTGTCTCTCTGGCAGGTATGCTTCATAAATAATCCTCTTGACTTGTACTTTATCATTGCTTTGATCAGAGTTCTAAAGTCTTCAAAATTGTTTCTCTTTATAATGTGATTGTTATTGTGTAACTTGTTCTTCTGCTCTACTAATTTCATTATATACCAGTTCATAGTGGTCTTTCTAATTTCCTCTGAAATTGTCTATTTCATTATTTCTTATAGCATAATAACATTCCTACATTTACATACTATAATCTGCTTAGCTATTCCCCAATGGAGAGCTATTCCTTTAGTTTCCAGCAATGAGCTACTATGAAAGCACTTGCCATAAATATTTTAGTACATATTGGTCCTGTTCATCTTCCTTTCTTTGGGCTGTAAGTGTAATGGGGGGAGTCGATTTCTGGATCAAAGGAGATGCATAGTTTTGTGACTTTGGGAGTGAAATTACATTCTTACACGCCCTTGCTAAGTGTATCCCATCTCTGGCCAGGAATCTGCCATTGCTAGATTGTAAAAAATAATATGTATTATGTACTTTAAAAAATACCAACAAAAAACCCAACCAATATGTAATAGAGATTCATATTTTTATTTATAATTCTCTTTGTATATGGAATTGTTAGTGTTTGCTGATATCTGTACAGATTGAAATTTTTTAAATGTAAATTTGAGCCAAGATGGCAAAGTAAAGGTAGGAACTCACCCAACCTTTTCTAAATTCCCCTCAAAATGAATTCTGGAGTAGTAAAACCAGCAAAAGGATGGGATAAAACAATATTCCAGCCCATGACAATTTAAAAGGCTAGCTGGAAAGGTCTATCTCACTGAAGTAGAGGGGACTGCCATCTAGAACATGCCATGCCTGGCAAACCAGCAATGAGACCCCAAGCTGAGCTCCACAGCAAGCAAGCAGCAAAGCCATACACCCCTGCACAAGGTAACCAGCACTGGGCCATGCCCAGTACAAGCCAGCAGCACACCTTGGAGGCAAGTAAATCTGTTGCAGTGACTCAGCGCACAGACTGTAAAGGAGTAAGAAAACTAATCAGAAAAAGGTTATCGGGGACCGTTAGCTGGCACTATGACTCTGTTATACTACCCATACAAGGATCCAGATGGCAATCCCAGAGAAATTGGCACATTAGAGCCTGCATTTGCAGGGGAGCAGGGACCCTGGTCACAGTTCCAGGATGGGAAATAATACTTGTGGTCACTCATAGACCATAGTACAGGCCAGGAGAGCAATGACCACTCTTATCCTTAGATCATACCACCTTGGAAGGACTGAAACCTTACAGACCTCTAGAACTAGCTGTGAAAACAACAGAGCAAAAGAACCTGAAGCTTCAGACAATGCTCCTTCCACCCTTCCACCCAAAGTTAACATGAAGTCAAAATTTAAGAAATAGGCTAGGAAAATTAAAAAAAAAAAGAACCTGACCATAGGAAGTTATTATGCTAACAAGGAAGATTAAAACACAAATTCAGAAGAAGAGAAAGTCAGAACTATGACATCCAAAGTCACCCCCCCCAAAAAGAAAAATTTGAATTGATCTCAGTCTCAAAAAGAACTCCTTGATGTGCTTTAAAAGGATTTTTAAAAATCAAATAAGAGAGATGGAGGAAAAATTGGGAAAAGAAATGAGAATAATGCAAGAAAATCATGAAAAGTCAATAACTTGGCAAAGGAAGCACACGCAAAAATACTAAAAAAAAAAAACACCTGAAAAAAACAGAACAGATCAAATAGTAAAAGAGGCAGAAAAATTCACTGAAGGGAAGAACTCTTCAAAAAGCAAAATTGGCCAAATGGAAAAAGTGGTACAACAATAACAAAAATTCACTGGAGAAAAGAACTCCTTAAAAAGTACAATTGTCCAAATGAAAATGTAGGTACAAAAACTTACTGAAAAAAATAATTCTACAAAAATAAAATTAGGCAAGTGAAAGCCTGTTTTCAAGTCCCCACTAGATTCATACTCATTAGATACAGAGAAGGGGGAAAAGAAATTGGAAGCTTGCTCTAGGCTCCTCGTGATTTTTTCATTTCTCTCTTCACTCTCTAGTAATTCAAGACAACTTGTTTGTTAAAGACTTATCTTTTTTATTTATTTTTATTTTTAGCATTCATTTTTTTTTATTTTGAGTTCTGGATTCTCTCCCTCCCACCCCAACTCCATCCACTGTGAAGTCAAGAAATGTGCTATCAATGATACATGTGAAATCATGTAAAATATATTTTCATATTAGCCATGTTGAAAAAAAAGAAAGAAAAAGGAAAAAAATATGTTTCAGTCTGCATTTAGACTCCATCAGTTAAAGACCCTTAAGGATGTTTTGATTTAGGAGACGCAGTGGACCTCCAATAGTGCCTGGACCTCTTCATGCACGAATCCTAATTCAGCTCTGCTAACATCTAATTCTGTTAGCAACATTTTATATAGCAAGGCAAGATTACTATCAAAATGCTCTACTTGAAAGCAGAGGATCAGTCATGGATCCACACTTTTTTTCAATTTTTTTATTTAATTAATCAATTGGTAATATTTATAGAGTTTGCTATGTGCCAAGCACTGAAATATGCACAGAATATACAAAGAAAGAGCAAAAATATTACCTTCCCTCAAGAAGCTCACATTCTAACATGGGAAACAATAGATTCATAAATTGGTACATTCAAAAGAAATAAATAGTTGATGAAAAGTAGCCTTAGCAGGGAAGGCACTAGCAGCTGGTGAGGGGAAAGAGGGAAGCAGGAAGGACTTCCTATATAAGGTAGCTTTTGAGTTAAATCAAGTCAGAGATTCTACGAGGTGGGGGTTAGGAGAGAGAGGATTCCAGGCATGGATGAAAGTCAGTACAAAGGCTCAGAGATGGGAAATGGAGCATTATATGTGAAGAAGAGCAAGTAAGAAGCATGACTAGAGTGTGTGCAGAATGCATTCAAATACTAGAAAGATAGAAAGGGTCAGTTTGTGATTAGTTTTAAATGCCAAGTAGAGGACTTTATATTTATCTTAGAGTTATTAGGGAGCTTATCTAGTAGGTGGGTGACATGATCAGACCTGTACTTTAAGAAAACCACTGTGGCATTGTAATGGGAATGTAAATTTGTAAGATCTTCCCTGCCCCTAGGCTAAAGTGCACCTGGAGCCTGGGGTGGGAGGCTTGTTTTTCAGTAAATACTTCTTGATTGGCCAGTGAGTCAATAAGGTTGTTACATTCTCTGAGCCAGGAGAAAGCTATATAAGCCCTGATGTGTAGCTTTGTTTTGGGGCTCGCTTTGAGAAGTGGTCTGTGATTTGATATGGATTCTGGGAAGCCGTTGTCCAGAGGCCCCCAGCTTTGAAAAACCCAGATGTTGAAACACAGATGTTGATTTAGTATGGATGTAATGGTTGGACAGTTTGGAAAGCTGTCTACTTGATCTGTTTCTGTCTTGATAATTCTGCCTGTATACTTTGAAGTTCAGGGTGCTGACCTTTTTCCCCTGAACGAGGTAAATGATATATGTTTGACTGATTAAAGTAAGCTTGTTAACCCATTTTGAGTTGCTTTCCTTTATCAAAGCAGATCCAAGAACCTGTATTGGCAGCAAACCCTGAGGACGCTTGGGGTGCTTGCTGCTACAGGCATCTATGTAGAAAATGGACTAATAGAAGAGAAAATCTGAGAAAAGGTGTCCATGGAGAAGGATGTTGAAATAATACAGGTGAGAGGTGTGGAGGACCTGAGCTAAGGAAGAAGAGAGGGAAGGGGCAGGGGTAGAAGAAGAATTTTGTTCATATATATCAGCTAGCATTGAATTTATCATTGAATTTAAAGCTGGAAGAGGCCTTAGAGATTGTCTTCTCCAACACATTTTATAGATAAGGAAACTAGAGACCAGAGGTTAACAATGGTGCTGAGTAGCAGAACAGTGAATTAAACTTAGTTCTTCTGGATCCAAATCTAGTACTATTTCCATTACATCACCTTCCTGTTATTTACAACAAAGTCCTTGCCTTCAAAAAAGGCAAGTAGGTATGATAAGATATGTATGTATGTAAGTATTTTTATACAAATAAGACTATGATCAGTACAAAAGAGAAGTACCAAGCAAATGAGGCCAAATGAGGGAACTAATGCCTCCTGCTTCTTTTGAGCAGGACTCAAGCCAAAAATGGATGATTGATAAGGAATCACATGATATTCTAGCTAGAAGGGATTTTAGAGATAATCTAATCCAACCCCATTTTTACAAATAAGGAAAAGAAGGTGACATGATTTAAAAGATCACATACTTCATTGGTAACAAAGCCAGAATTCAATATTGAATGCATTCATAACAAAGCAACCATAATCTCCTTATTCTAAGACCAGTACACTTTCCACAATAGCATGTTGACTCCTGTGAATTTTTCCCTCCAAATTTTTCTTACTATTGGAATCCATTTAAGAAAAAATAATGTCACTAAAAATCAATTATTCTTTAAAATCAAATAAAACAATCTCAGTAGAAAACCACTCAGTTAATTCTTGGCATTGGATTTAATCATTTTGCCTTTTCTTCCCCTAGACCAAAGTCCAAAGCAAATGCTTTATTTAGTCTGGTTTTATTTATTGAGTCTCATGGTTTTTAATCCAGCTGCATTGTTCATCCTGTGATGTGTTACAACTGACTAGGTCAACTAAATAGAACAAGAACTACAAAAAAATTCCATAAAGAGAATTAGATTTCCAATAGACTGAGGGAAGAATATGTCTATTTGTTCAGTATAGAACACTATGCACTACTACTATTTAGTGTTAAGTTATGGTCAACTCTTGGCTTTGAGAGAGAATTTAAGAGACATCTAGGTGGTGTAGTGGGTAGAGTACTGGACTTAGAAAAAGGAAGAAGTGAGTTTACATCTGGTCTTGTATATTTACTAGCTATGTGACCCTGGGCAAGTCACTTAACCTCTCTCTGCCTCAATTTCCTCTTTATGGGAAATCTTATGAAGATGGAAATAAGATGATTTAGAAATGGACTGAATACATGAGGGGAATAAGAGTAAGGAGTTTAGGATAACACCACATTATGAGCCTACATGAGTGGGAGGATGGTGGTGCCCTCAGGAGCAAAAGGAAATTTTCAAAGAGGAGAGAGAGCTTCGGTTTTTTATTTTGCTTTGAATTTCAAATCATTTTGTTTCTATCTTCACAACATCTCTCATAGATGTCCCTTTCTCTCCACTCACACAACCATGACTGTGATTCTTCATCATATCCTTTCATGAATGATTTTTTGAGACCTCATTATTTCAAGAATGCTTTATGAGGACTTAGAAGGCAGTAAAGTACTGGTCAACACACCCCTGAGTGGCTACATAAGAACCAGTCTTGTCAGACTAACCCAAATTCTTTTTATGACAGGATCACAAAAATCAGGCAAATGGTGTAGAAATGGGATGCCATGGTTTCAGTTCATATTTGATAGCCCCTCACAGTATTATTATGGATAAGATGAAAATGCATGGGCTGGATTAATAATATAATGAAGTTGATTTGGAACTGGTAGAACCACCTGATCCAAAGAATAATCATCAATGAATTCATATCAGGCTACTGAGATGTCTCTGATAGTATGCCCAGGTTCTTGACCTGGATCTGTTTAACATTTTTATCAATGTCTTAATCCCTCTCAATTTTATAGATGACAAAAAGACGAAAGGAAAAACGAACATGTTTAATAACAGAATTAAGATCTAAAAAGATTTCAACAGGATAAAACTATGGGCTGAATCCAGTAAGTTGAAATTTAATATTTTTTTTAAATCCTAGACTTGGCCTCAAAAAATTGATTACAGAATGCAGGATGAATGACTGGATGACAGTTCCTGTGAAAAGGGCCTAAGAGTTTTAGTGGACCAGAAGCTCATTATTAGTCACTAGTGTGACAGTAACAGCTAATAAAATAAAAATAATAATGACCACTAAAATTTATGAAATACTTTAATACTTGAAAAAAATATTGAACACTTCATTTCACTTGATCTTAACATTTGAGGTAAGTACTAAAAGAATTATCTTCATTTTACAGATGGGACTCAGAAAAGTAATAAAAAGAGCACCAAATCTGGGTTTAAGCACCAGCTTTGTCTCTTATGAATGATGTAACCTCAGTCAGTTCATTCTACCATTTTGAGTCAGTATGATACTATACTATGATAGTAATTTAATTGAACAAATTTTATCACTGACCTGAATACTGGTTGATATAGAAAGTCTAGATAAAACATAGCCCCTGCCCCATGGCACTATAATCTATGAAGGTATATGAATCTATGTAAAAAAACTATAGTTTTATGAAGGTATGTGATATATATACACATTAATGTGGTATAAATTAATACATGACAATTATATTGGGGAAGGGCAAGTCAAGTCTTTTGGAAAGTCTTATGGGATAAATGTCATTCCTCACAAAGGCAATCAGAGAAGGTTTCCTGGAGAAGGAGGCATTTGAGTTGGGTTTTAAAGGATGGGAAGAGATTTATCAGGTGAGAAATATAGAACAGGGTGAGTAAAGACATGAAGGCAGGAAAATGCAGGGCATATATAGGATCCAATGGCAGGTAGTCCGGTTTTGCTAATAAGTAGCATTGGTGAAGGGCAGTAATATAAGATGAGACTGGAGAGGTAAAATAATGCTAAATCCTGTAGAAAACAGAATGTCAGACAAAGGAGCATAAACTTTACTTCACTGGCAATGGGGAGCCATCAAAGGCCATTGAGCAGATGAAATACATGACTAGAAGTCAGGCAATGACACAAAGGATGATTTATTTGAAAGGGTAAGAGAGTGAACATTCTTGACCCTAACCCAATTTAATCATCCTGTTATATTCATGGATGAATTAAATGAGCTAAAAATGTTACCAATTTTAAAAAAAACTAACAGAAGGAATGCTATATCACACCCTCCTGTTATTGTAGGCTTTTGTCTAGATGCTGGTTTGAGAGTGTTTTTTCCTGGCAAAACTGATTTATCATGTGGTAAATCTGAATACATGTAATAAGCTGTGTTATAACAAGATTAGACTACATCCTCTACTTACCTTGGTTTGTGTTGGTTTCCCACTGTGGTTCAGAAAAACCATCAAGATTTTTTTTCATATTTTAAGTAGTCTATCTTTCTCTCTGAGGAGCTGAAGACATCAATGGGATAGTGTAAAGACCTTGGCACTAGTGAGAATCTAACCTGCCAAAACTTCATAAGCTCCAATTGTGGTGAACCTTCCCTCTTCCAAGGTTAGACTCCAATAAATAGAGTAGATGAGTCACTCTATGGGATGGAAAGCATATACTATCTCAAAAGATTCTGGGTATTTACTGGCTTAAAAAGGTTTAGAATCCCAGTGTGAATGGGCACAGATATTGTGAATGGGGTAAGCAGGACAGTTCATGGGAGAGAAAAACGTTGAAGGGACAGTGACTTCATTCCTTTTAAACAAAAAACAACCCAGAAACATCTTAAAACCACAACTTGCACTGGAAACCACAATTTGCCTGCTCCCTTGGCCAGAGAGCTGCCTTAAAGCAGTGCAGTAAACTGTGGTTTCAGACTTGCAATTTCTGAGCCAAATCCCTTGAAAGAAAGATAGGTTTATATTAAATTATTACTCTCCATTTTCCTCCTATTCTTCAAGTTTTACCTTTTTTCTCTTCCTAATTCTCTTTTTTATATTTATATATCTTTTAATGCATCTTCACTCTTGCCACTCCATGCCTAAATGCAGAAAACAAATCAAAAATTAAAAATAGTGTCTTTCCCCATGCTTGCCCTCAGTCAAAACTCTTTTGGTTAAAAACATACCCAAAGAATGTGCTGCTCCCAGAATTAGTTCAACAAACCTTTATTAATCAAGTACACAGTCTTGTGCTAGATGGTCAATGAAATACAAAGTTTAGTATGGATAAAATATTGTCCCTGCCCTCATGAAGCTTATAGTCTAGTGTAGAATTAAGATGTTGGAGGATTCTGGGAAGATGGTGAAGATCAGAAAATTCCAAGCTCTCAAGATTTTCCCCCACAAAAGAGTTAAAATAGCACCTTAGGGCAAACAAAGTGTGGGGGGAGATAAATAAGAATAGGGTCATAACCAGAGTCCTCCTGGGACAATTTGAGAAGATCGGAAGAAAAATCCCAGGACAAGTTTTGGTCCCTGTGAAGAGTAAACACCTCCAGGTGTTCCATTCTAACAACAGGTGGCAAGTCCTGGGGGTAGTTGGTTTGAGAGGCCTTCTCTGCCTCAGCCACAGGAACTTTTATCCTTCGGATAGTAATGGGAATTTGGCATATCAGAAGATTGAGGGAAACTCTGCTGGTAAGGAATGCCAGACCCAGCTGTGCAGCAAAGAGTAGTGGGGTGAGAAGGACCCAGAATACATCAGATGAGTGAAGAAACAGTGGGGCAGAAACTCCTGGCTGTGGGCACTTAGAGGGGGGATTGGAGGTTTGGTTTTGGTTCCAGGCTAGAGAAGAGAACTGAAGATGTGGGGCAACAGGCACCATTTCCCACACCCCACAGCTAGAGGTGATCACAAAAATTAAGCTTATTACCACAAAAAAATGCACAGGCAAAGGGGAAAGAATCCATCCCTAGAAAGCTATTATGGGAAAAGAGATGACCAGGGTTCATCTTCAGAGGAGGATTTTGAAGTAAAGAAACCCCCAAAGAGTGACATAAAATGGACACCTGCCCAAAAAGAATTCATAGAAGATCTTGCATTATCTGTAAGGGAGAGATATAATAGAGATCTTTCCTATATGGTTAGGAGTATAGCAAGGATGTTTATTCCTACCATTATTATATAACTCTAGTTTTAAGTCATTTTAGTCATGCCCAAGTGACCCATTTGTGGTTTTCTTAGCAAAGATCCTGGAGTAGTTTCCTATTTCCTTCTCCAGTTCATTTTACACATGAGGGACTAAGGCAAACAGGGTTAAGGGACTTGTCTGGGGTCACACAACCAGTAAGTGTCTTAGGACAAATTTGAACTCAGGAAAAGGAGTGTTCCTGATTCCAGGTCTAATATTTTATCTACTGTTCCATCTAGTTGCCTGTTGTTCTAGAAGTATTAGTAATTATAAGAATGAAAATTAAATTAATTAAATTAAAAGCCTCCTTTAAGCCAAATCCTATCACTGGGATTACAAATATAGAAGTGAACATAGTCTTTGCCCTTAAGTATCAGAGACTCTAATAGTAGATAACACATACAGAGGTGTGGTGGCAACTGAGGTCGGTTTGGTTTCACAAAGTAACTTGGACAGTAAATGAAGCCATAAAAAATTAAATGACACATACTTTACAGAAACAATGACAGGACTGATTGGATTACATTTTAGAAATGGAAAGTGGGAGTATGAAAAAATGATTAGATGTTTAGGGAGTGAAGTGAAGCATGGTTGGAATCTAGCCTAGATGTAATGGGCAGCTGAGATAACATCAACCAGAGCAGCAGAGCCATAGGCTAGGCGTTCCTGGGGATGAAAGGTTAAGTCTGAGCTAAAAATTCTGGCGTGAGCAACAAGGTAGATGGCAAGAAGGTGAATTTGTTACCCAGAACTGGGTAATGAGCAACAAAGTTACCAAATGGCATCTGATCTTTTTCCCAAGACTAGCACACAGGGTGTGCAGCCCCCTCTCTGTCTCTGGGCATCACTTCCATGGCCCTGAACTCTTGGCCAGCCCCCAACTCAGTGTCTTTAGACCTCTCTTCCTTCCTTCCTAAGCTGCCCAGAGCACTAATGACTTCCAGAACCATAATTAGCATGACACAATTGAATCTTCACAGTAGGACACTGAATTGAGAGCAAGCCTTGAAACCATTGACCAGCAGAGGAACAAGGGTATTTAGCACCTACTAACTAAGAACAATTCACTACATGAGAAGGAATCAGATATTAGGCTGGAGTAAAACATCTCCCAAGTCAGTTAGGTGACACTGTGGATAGAGTGCCAGGCCTACAGTTAGGAAAACTCATCTTACTGAGTTCAAATATGGCATCAGACACTTACTGTGTGACCCTGAGTAAGTCACTTAATCCTGTTTGTCTCAGTTTCCTCATCTGTAAAATGAGCTGGAGAAAGAAATGGCAAACCCCAGGGGCAGGTAGGTGAATAGAGCACCAGCCCTGGAGTCAGGAGGACCTGAGTTCAAATCCATCCTCAAACACTTAACACTTACTAGCCATGTGAGGCTTGGGCAACTAGCATGTTGACTTGGGCAAGTCAACCCCAATTGCCATCCTTCCTCCAAAAAGAAAAAAAAAGAAATGGCAAACCCCACCAGTGTCTTTGCCAAGAAAACCCTAAATGGCATCACAAAGAATCAGGCACAACTGAAAAATGACAGAATAATAACAACAAAACCTTTCCCCATGTTACCAAGCTTCTCACTAGTAGATTTCTGCCAATGTTTCAGAGTCACTGAGCACCTTTTTATGCAGCTTGCCCTGGGTGTGGTTCACAGTATTTATCCCAGGCACAAAAATTCCTAGTTATGACTGATAACATCCATGAAGATAAAAAAGCTTAGCTGGAGTAACCTATTAGAATTTGGCAATAATAATTATAGAACTATAAACAAATTTTATCCTTGTATTTGTCCTGCAAAATTAAGAAATGGGAGCCAGAGAATCTTAAGAGCAAGTATATTCTCATGCAAACTTCAACTTACTCTTATAATAATATATCGGAACAGATTTGTACAAAGCACTCTCCTTGCCACAACCCTATGAAGTAGATAGTTCAAGTATTACTAGATAAGTTTTAAAGATAATGAAAATGAATCTAAGAATGGTTAAGTAAGTTATTGAACTTCATAAGGCTAATAAGTAGGCAGTAGAGGTAGAATTCAAACCCAGATCTTCTGCCTCCAAGTCCATTTGACCTATTCTATGTCACCATTCCAACTTCACCAATCAGGTTATAGATCAGCCTCAAAATATCCATTTTTCCCCAGTCAAAAATCTTCACTATGGATTAACCCCAGTAAATATTCTTTTAATTGCTACCATCTCCTACTCTACTCAGAAATTCATACTACTCATTTGAATTTAATATATTCTAATTGGTAATATAGTTATCTTTTACCTATCTTATTTCTTCAATTAGAATGTAAGCTATACTACTTCAGGGTAGAGACTATGTTTCATTTCATCTTTGTTTCTTTAGGCACCTGCCAGGGTATCTTGGGAGGAGTAGGTGCTGAACCCAAGTGAATTGAATTAAATGGAGTTGATTTGAATTGAACTGAATTAAACTAGATTGAATTGGAAAAACTTGAATGATACAAACTGGACTTGTTAACTAGAGAGGAACCTGAAAGATAAGGCTTTTAAGAGAAAACATCTCAACAAATATTTATTAAGGCTTGCTATGTATATGCCATGTACTGTGTTATCTGTAAGAAAAGCTTTGGTGTATCTATATTGCTTGTAGGAAGGAAAGTTCTTAACAATCCACATGTAGACCACTGTTCCTTTTTATATACTCTCCTTAACACTCAATATTCCAGCCACACTGGTCTATTTACTGCTTCCTACATACAACACATTTATTGAACAAAACCAATTGCACAAAGAGAAGGGTACATAACCAAACACAAGAAGCATGACAAATACTGTTTTCTTTTTCCTAGCCTTCACTAGAATAATCCTCCAACACTACTAGAGAAGAATCTAAAAACGATCCAGAATAGCTAAGCACATATGGTATCCAAACTAAAAACCTAGTCGGCCATGAAAATTTTTTAAAATCTTTTTTTTTCAGTTCTTAAAAAAAATTCAGCTCTCCAATATGCTGTTTACAATAAATCATATGTCTCTGTTTTTAAAAAGTAATCAACCATAGGCTGAGAGTAGCTCCTTTATAAAAACTCAGAAATTAAAACAGCCACTTAACACTCCAATCTAGTGCCTGCAGTAAATCAAATGTCTCTGTTGTTTAGATTTTAGCCCAACAGGTCCATATTTTTTTTAAAGCTTTAGCTGTATTTATAGAAAAGTTGTCTCTTAGAACCCATCCTGTAGATTTTTTTTCATTCTTTCAGTAAAAACTTCAACCTGAACTTAAGTAAGGTATAGGCTTCTACTAACTTTATAGTGTCAGATAATAAATAACAAAGGTAAAGTCAGTGCTAATGCCCCTACAACTTCATAGCAGCTTAAAAGGAGTTGGCCCCCAGATGGAAGTAATTCATGGTGCACTGGGAAGAACATTATAATGTCTAAAAATCAGGCTAAGAGATTTGGCTTATAATCACAGCTATTCCCTCCTCCCTTTATAAGCCTGGAATAAGGCGACCTTGTTCAAATCACTTCACCTCTCTAAGCCTCAGTTTCCCCCTGTGTAAAATGAGGATGCTGATCAAAATTACCCCTAAAATCTTTTCCAGCTCTAGCAGTCAGTGAGTCTATGAAATATCAGAGGTAAACCATACTTCATGCAACAACCTTCCCTGCAATGGCCATAGTAAGTATGAAGCGAGAATAACAGAATAGGATGATCACCAAAGCAGACAGAAGAGGAGTATAACATAAAGTAATATGCTCCTAAACAAGACACTTTCACTGACGACAGACAGCTTAAGGATGACAGTTATCATTATGGGACCATAGCCAAATTTCTCCTGACCTGGCTTCCAACTTAATAACGAGTGGTCAGCAATCTAGAGGTCACTGAAGGAGTTATATTTTACAGATGAGCCAAAGACAAGTAGTCATTCACTAGAAGTAATCTTGAGGAAACTTGAGGAAGGTTCAAAGTGAAGAAGGATTCCAGAAGATGAAGGAGAAAGGCTTGAACTGAAGGACCTGAGGAACAGGAGGAAGAAAAAGATTAAGAGAAAGTGAAGCAGAGGAGGAAGCAGAAAAGGAGGAGGAAAAGAAGGAAGAGGAAAAAAAGGACTTCAATGAGAGAGAACTTAAAATGAGGAATAACAGAACTCAAAGAAAAGCAGAAGGTAATTATTATGAGAAGTTAAGTGAAACAAGATAAATAATTGTTGTTTAATCATGTCTGACTCTCTCTCCATGAGTCCATGACCACCATTGGGGTTTTCCTGGCAAAGATACTAGAATGGTTTACCATTCCCTTTTCTAGCACATTTTACAGATGAAGAAACCAAGGCAAACAGGATTAAGTGATTTGCCCAGTATCACACAAGTAGGAAGTGTCTGAGGCCAGATTTTAACTCAGGAAGATGAGTCTTCCTGACTCCAGGCCTAGAGCTCTGTCTAGGGCACCACCTAGCTGCCCAGATGTAAGTAATATAAATTGATAAAGCAAGGTATGATTTTAACACAGGGAAAGAAAGTTGAATATAGTTTTCAAAGTGTTAGCAAAGTAGTAAAGGAGTGAAGTGACAGCTCTTCAGTTGAAAACCCCTACAAGTAGTTTTCCATAAGTGTTCTACAAGAGCTACTAATAAGAATGACAAAAGAAGGAAGCTCTCATTCCAGCTAATATGAAGAGCAGGATGAATTTGGTAGTAACTGCAACCTTTACATTTCTCCCATAGTCAAGTGACTATGAAAGAACAATGTGGCCCATCTATGAGAAGAGAAGAGAATGACGCTCGTAGATGCTCATGTTATGAAGTGGTCCATTTTTTGGTTTTCTGTGTTTTTTATGGAAGTAGGGCTTAAACATGAAAACAAAAAAAAAAAAAAGAAAAAGAACATAAAGAGAAAGAGGAAACCTGACCCACGCCCAGAGGTTGAAGGGTGGGAAAATATGACACAGAGCGGAAAGGGTTCAGGGATTGCTGAATATTCAGGGTAACAGATGAGAGTGTGCCTACAGAGAAAGGTGTTGAACCCTCAGAAGAGGAGGCAGTTTCTTTTTCTCCAAGGAATGATAATATCTATAACTACTTCAGGTAAGAAATCTCCCAATAAGCATAAGATTAAGAAACCATAGGTAGTGGTAGTTGGTAAATTACTTCTAGGGTTACTGAGTCAACTCTTTGGATCTGATAATAACAACCAAGAAGTCTGCTATCTTCCCAGGGCATGAAAATAAAACATGTAAGAAAATTTCCCAAGTTTGTCAAGTCAGATAACTACTACCTACCTCTGGTTATTCTTGTGGGCACAGCCACAAGAAATTGCTAAGTACCCTTTGCCCCAGAAATACTGCTATTAGGACTATATCCCAAAGAGATTAAAAAGAGAGAGAGAGAGAAGTAAAAGGACCTATACGTGCAAAAATATTTACAGCACCTCTTTTTGTGGTAGCAAAGAACTGGAAATTGAAGGGATGCCCATCAATTGGAGAATGGTCAAACAAGTTATGGTTGTAATGGAATACTATTGTTTTATAAGAAATGATGAGCAGGATGCTCTCAGAAAAACCTGGAAACACTTACATGAACTGATGCAAAGTGAAATGAGCGGAACCAGGAGAAGAACAACAATACTATAACAATGATCAAATATAAATGAATTTAGCTATTCTCAGCAGTACAATGATCTAAGACAATTCCAAGGGATTTATGATGAAAAATGCTATCCATCTATAGAGAGAACCAATGGCGTCTCAATGAAAATTAAAGTATACTTTTTTTTTGCTTTATTTTTCTCTGGGGTTTTTTGGTCTGTGTTTTCTTTCACAACATGACTACTTTGGAAATATGTTTTATATGACTTCACTTGTATAAACGATATCAAATTGCTTGCCTTCTCAAGGATGTGAGAAAGGAGGAAGGGGGAGAATTTGAAACTCAAAAATTGTTTTAAAAAACTCATGTTAAAATTGTTTTTACATGTAATTGGGGTAAAGTAAAATATTAAGTAAATACATTTTAAAATTTAAACAAAGAGAAATATTACTAAAGATTATGACATCTTAGAGAGAAATTAAATACCTTAGGGATAAAACTGGCCTGCATCATTACAACAACTGAAGGCAAAGGTTTTGGAAGAGAAAGGCAGGTTTAAGAAGTAAAAATCTTGTTAAGAGAATAATGTCTGAAAATAAAATTTGGATATCTCAGGTATGGTTTAAAATTTAGAAATTATGGCATATTATCAAGCAATGGAATGTGCCTGCCAAGGTGAGGTTAAAATTCTTAAGGGTTACTGAAAATTATATCACATGGAGAGATGGAGGGAAGGAGTGTGTAGGGTAAGGAAGTGGGAAAAGGGGGAGGGGGGGAGAGAGAGAGAGACAGAGACAGAGAGAATGAGAATTAAGTATTTACTATGTTTAAGGCACTGTGCTAAGTACCAGGTATGCAAATACAAGCAAGACAGTCCTTACTTCCTCAAGGAGGTTAATGGGCAAACACAATAAATAAAAGATATCTAGAAACTAGGGGTGAGAGGAAGGAATCCAAGGTGAGGGAGTGAGAAGAGAAAAACAAGTGAGTTGAGCCTTGAGTAAAGTGTAGCAACTTCTAGAATGTAGTCTAGGCAAATTAGTTAGAAATCAGTTAGAAGAGTGGAGTCTCACACAGAAGTTATAAAAGAACCAGCAAATGATACTGCTCAGAGATTTTCCATAATATTTCAAAAAGTTTAGAGAACAGGTGAGATTTGAGGACAAATGTCCCAACTGCTTTTTTTTATAAGAGTAAAAAAATAGAGATGCAACCTCTAGGCCAATGAACTTAACTTAATACATGGCAAAATTCTAAACTACTGTGTCTGAAAAAATAGTGAATAAGTGCGTAAGAAAGAAAGTGGCAATCTCAGAAAGTCAGCAGGACTCCCCTAAAATCAAGTCATATGAGATCAACCTCATCCTTTCTTTAAACAAGCTTACTAAGTTATGACATTAAATGGATATATTGTTGCTCTAGATTTTAGCAAAGAATTTGACAGTCTCATATGCTATTATTCTGAGGAAGAAATGAGAAGAGGGCTAGACAACTGCACAAGAGGATTTGGAATTTGTTAAAAGGCTTGCCCCCCAAAATTAATCACTAATGATACCATCTGGAAGTAGTTTTTTCAATGGAATCTGTGCTTGACCCTCTATTCTATTTAACCTTTTTTTTTTAATGAGTTGTATATAAGCATGGATAGAATGCTTATCAAATATAGATTACAAAATCTGGAATGGATAGATAACATACTGGATGTCAGAGTCAAGATCCAATCTTGGGCTAAATCTAATAAGATGAGATTTAATAGGAATAAATGTAATTTTTAAATTACATTTAAATATGAATAAATGTAACTTTTAAAATTTCCAAAGTATAATAGGGGGAGGGCATACTCAATGCGAGTTAACAATGTGTTATAATATCCAAAAAAAAAAAAAAAAGCTAATGAAACCTTGGGCTGCAATTAGAGAGACATAGTACTGAAAACAAGAGAGGTGATGTTTCTATTGTACTCTGCCCTGGATAGACCACCATATGAAATATGAGGTTCAGTTCTGGATACCACTTTTTAATAAAGTCATTGATAAGCTGGAAAGCATCCAAAAACAGCCACTATGGCCAAGGGCTTCATCCCCATGCTTTTCTGCCATGTGAAGGTTGAAGGAACCAGAGATGTTTCAAATGAGAAATCTGATATAAATTATCTGATACTCCTCTTCCAAACTTTCCTATTTCTATGAAGTGAATACCTATCCTTCCAGTTACCTAGGTTTGTAACCTCAGTGTGACCCCTCACTCTCACTCACTCCATATATCCAATCAGTTGCCAAATCTTGGCATTTCTACCTCCACAATCTCTCTTGCATCCTATCCTAGTTTAGACCCTCATTATACCCTACCCAGACTATTAAAATAACCTCCTAATTGTTCTTGTCTCTTTCTAACCAGTCCAATCCATCTTCCACTCTTCTATCTTCCATTCAAACAACTTTCCTAAAGTTTCACCATTTCACTCACCTTCTCAATAAACTCCAGTGAGTCCTCATTACCTCTAGGATCAAACCAACTTCAATTTGGCATTTAAAGTACTTCACAATAATTTTTCCATGTTTATTACACATTATTCCCTTTCATACTTCTCAAACTGGATTTCTTACTATTCCTCATACATGGCAATCAATTTCTCATCTCCATTCTTTTGTACTAACTGCCTTCACAACTAGAAGGCACTCCCTTCTAACTTCCATCTATTAGAATCTAGTCTCCCTCAAGACTCAGCTCAACAGAACGAGGAGAACATTGTATACAGCAGCAGCAATATTGTACAATCTTCAACTGTGAATGACTTGGCTGTTCTCAGCGTTACAATAATCCAAGACAATTCTGACAGGCCTAGGATGAAAAATTCTATCCAGAGAAAGAACTGATGGAGTCTGAAGGCAGATCAAAGCATACTTTTTTTTTACTTCCTCTATTTTTCTTGGTGGGTTTTTTGTTATGTTTTCTTTTGCAACATGGCTAATAGGGAAATATATTTTGCATGACTGCACATACATAGTTTATATCAAATTGCTTGCCTTCTAAAGGAAGCGGAAGGGAGGGAAGGAGGGAGAAAATTTGGAAATCAAAAAAATTTAATGGGAGCTAAAAAAAGTAATTGAGAAAATACAAATAGTTACTCATAGAAAAAATGAAATTTAATTTTAAAAAAATTTTAAAGACTCAAGTGCCATATTCTACAGGAAGCATTTTCTGATTTAACCAATTACTACAATCACTCTCTATCCAAATTTTATATGTACTCATTCATGTGCACATTGTCTCTCCTGGTGTAATGTAAGCTCCTTGTGAGCAGGGACTGTCTCCCTTCTGTCTGTATAATCCTAGCACTTAGTACAGTACCTGGTACCTAAAAGGCATTTTAAAAAACGCTTATTGGTTGATTGATTTAAATATGAATGTACATGCCTACACAGCACCACAAGGCACAAAAGTTCCCATGGGATTAACACAGGCAGAAAAATCTCTACAAAGAGGTCAGGTACTGAATGAAGTCCCTTTGACATTTCATAGCCCTAGTTAAGTGTTCCTGCATTAACCCTGGTGTAGAGAGACAGTGTGGAAGAGCAGATAAAGAGTTCTGCCTCTGACACATACTGTGTGACCCTGAGAAAGTCATTTATCCTCTGCATGCCCCTAGAAAACGCTTGCAAACTCTAAGTTGCAAAACAGGTGCTGGACTACAGTTGTAGAGTCAATTTCCTCTTACAAGCCCCGATCTACTGATCACAGGTCTGGTAAAAAGGTAAAAAACAACAACAATAGCAACAACTCTGTTAGAAGATTCTTTGTATGATCTATGAAGCATTGACATAGATTCAGCATAATCCTCTCACAGCTTTACTTAATTATACTGCAGCTGACATTGCTTTTATTTGGGGTGTATCCTAGTATCATCCAGGAGAAAGAATACTGGATTTGGAGTCAGAGGACCTGGGTTCAAATGTCATCCCTACCATTTATTATGCTGCCCCCCTTAAGCAAGAGATGATGACTTTAAGCAAAAAATACCCTCAAGATTTGTCTTTTTAACCTTTCTGAACTGCACTTTCTTCATCTGTAAAATAGAGATCATAGCAATTATACCACCTATCTCATGAGGTTATTCCAAAGATCCCTTAGGGTATGTAAATCATTTTCTAAACCACAAAGCATTACATTTATAACCCTTACTCAAACTTCAGTTTATTTTACCAGCCCCTACTTAAGGATGACTAGGAGCCTGGACTATGATTTCAATTGAATCTCTGTGGATTTTTATATTTATACACTCTGACAAAGTGATCATAAGCAAATCCTTTCCTACCTTTCCATTCCCTCAGCAACAGCCTTAGCTTAGGTTAGCTATGTGAACTTGGATGAATTGCTTTTTTATGAGAGAAATATCTTTTCTCTGAATTCATGTGGTAGGTAGCTGCTGCCCAATATATACTTACCACAACACAGAAATTAAGGGGGTAAAAACCTAGGTTTTATTATTATGCTCAATAATAGATTCAGGCCTCAGAGAAAAACTGAACCATCATTAGGATTCTGATAAGGCTTCTGATAAGCAAAATTACATCAGAGTGGAAAAGAAATCATTCTTTTATATACTGCAATTTTGTACACTCCTCTTAGGCCATAAAATTTAAAGAGAAGATAGATTCATAATCCCATACTTCCTTCAATGTCATAAAAGTTGAATAAACTTAGTTAAACAGAGTTATAATCTTATATATCCTCTAAGGAAACAAACCTCATCAAACAAACTCTATAGGTAAACTAAGTCAGATTACATATTAAACTATATTTAGAGGATTTACAAATAGACAAATTGAGGAGGAAGATTTTCATGTCACCAAGGAGACAGGGACAATTGAGATTCTTCCTCTGGTTTCTTATCTAAGGAATGTTTAAGGCTCTTGGGTAAATTTTCACATCCCATGAGACAGGTTTTGGTCAGATGAGGTTAATATTATCCAAAAGTTGCTGGAAGAGTGGCCCTGTTAAATAATAAAAGAAAATTTCAAAATTCCCATAATAACACTTCATCTCTGGGTCTTGGTTAACTATCGATGGAATGAGGGATTGGATTAGATGATCACAAAAGTTCTTCCAGCTCTAAGATCCTATAACACTATGATTCTAAAAAAATACAAAAGAAAAATAATTTGCATCAGAAGATTTTCAATAATATTATTGCACATTGCTCTAATACCTTATAACTTGTAAAGGAATCTATGTGTCCATCAGAAAGTTGGATTAAATGATCTCATAGATGCCTTTTAATTCTGAAATTCTATGCTATCTCTTCCCCCTTTTTACTATTATAATAACCTTCTAATTGATCTTACTGGCCCCAGGTTTCCTGCTTTCTAATCCATTATTTACAATGACCAATCCTTGTCTAAGGAATACAAATTAAATTTCTTATCCTGGCATTCAAGGCCCCCCACAATTTGCCTCCATTCTAGTACAACATAGTGACCTGGAGTCAAGAGACCTGGGTTCAAAGCTAGATTTTACCACTTATTCTCTCTTTATGACCTCGGTCTCTTCATTAAACCTCATGGAAACTACTTGTAAGATTCAAGCTAGGTAATGTATGTGAAGCATTCTGTAAGAAATAATAATAACAGGTAACATTTACATGATTCTTAAACTTTTCAAAATGCTTTAAATTTATTGTCTAATTCAATCATCATGACAACCCTGAGAGATAGGTACTAATATGAGGAAATAATCCCAGAAATGTTAAGTGACTTTGCACAAGGCCACAAGGCGAAGCTGTATCTGAGACAGGATTTGAACCCAAGTCTCCCCAACTCCAAGTCCAGAACTTTATCAAATATGCCTCTCCCTTTCTCCCTTCCCCTACTTCCCCTCCTCCTTTACCACTCCCCCTTTTTTCCCTATCTCTCTCTCCTTCTCTCTCCCTCCCTGTCTCACTCTTTCCTTCTTTCCCTCTCCCTTTTCCCCATCTCCCTCTTCCTTTCTCCCTTCATCTCCCTTTCTTTCTCTCTCCTTCTTTCCTTCTCCTTCCCACTCACCCTGTCCCTCTCCCTCTGTGTGTATAAACTTTAAATCCATATATATGTATATGTATGTATATATATGCATATATACATACACATATATGCATATGTTGTATACTATATAAGTTATTATCTCATACTTTCCCCCTTCATCTATTCATGTTCCTGCCAAATTGAAATACTATCCATCTTCATTCTCATGCTGTCCTTTCCATGTCTAAAAGTGCTTCTGTCCATGCTATTCCTCAGGCTGAAGTGGACTCCTCCCTCACCACCACCATCTCTGCTACTAAAAATCTTTTCACTGGGCCCAACTCAGATGCCACTGACTCCATAAAGCTTTTATTGATCCCACCAACTGAAATGAATCTTTCTACCCTTGTGTTTTCCATATTATTTTGCTTAGCTCTGTTATTGGTATTTAACAAAATCTGATTTATGCCGTAGTTTTTTTGCATATATTATCTTAACCTCTTCTTAGAGTATAAACCTGGTACCTCCTAAACCTAATATATTATCTTAATAATAGTAAAAACACTTAAAATATGTTCACTGAACTAAATTGAAGGTATTTGTAACATTCTAAAAAGCTTTTTCTGTGTTTGCAAATTATGTATTGTTTTCTTTGAACTACTAGCCTCACTAAAGTGCTATGTGATACTTTACCATAAGGTGAAGATGACCCTGAGTTCTCAGAGGTTATGGCAGCAGAGTACAAGTTTTAGCAGATCCTGCCAAGATAGAAAGTCGTAAAATGAGCTCAAGCTAGTGACAGTGTGTACCTGTCATCTGTCATCTGAGAACCAGCCTAGCTAAGCCCAGAGAAGGTCATTCACTAGGATGATAAGAGGAATGTGATTATTTTTAGCCACTGTGACTCTTGAAGAACATCTACCAAATCAAAAGGGGATTGATGACTGCATCAGCGAAGAGTCCATACCAAAAGAATCACAAATTCTTAAAGTATTGAAGTAATTGAGTAACAGCAAACATTTTTTTCTCATAGGTATTCTGAGAAAATTATAAAATCATACATCTTCCACAAAATTATCTTCTTCAAAGACAGCTCAGTGGTAGTGTGGATAAAGCTCTGCCCTTAGAGTCAGGAAGGCCTTAAGTTCAAATTCTGTCTCAGACACTTACTAGCTCTGTAACCCTGAGAAAGTCATTTAACCTCCCCTTGCCTCAGTTTCCTCATCTATAAATTGTAATTAATAAACTGACAAGATTATTGTAATGATAAAAGAACATTTATAAAGCACTTTGCAAAACAAAGTGCTGTATAAATGCTATTTATTATTTTTTTCATTCTTTTTATTTTTTATTTTCTTTATTTTATTATCTTTTATTATTTATTGTATTCTTTGTCGGTTAAAGGTAAAATTTCTCCAAGTGTGAGAGTTGCCTTTTCTATTCTAAATTTTAGTCCCATTTTCTATATATCATCTAAATTCATTATGCTGCAGGGTTCATTAGTGATTTTTTGACTAACAAAATATTATTCGTGGATATGGTAGCAGGTAGTGCAAAGTCCCATGGAAATGGTACTACCTCAGTCCTCAGTCTTGTCTGTTTCTGGTTTATATCAAACTGACATTCTGTAATTCTGTTCATTCATCTTGAATACCCTGTTTAAACCTGCAGTGAAGGCAATGCCCATAGCATGCTAGAAATATCAGGCACCCAAATCACTGCAGATCTTACCTGGTTATCCTCTCTCAACTACAGAACTCAGGGAGATTTCAAAATTTCAACAACAAAAGACTCAAGTAGATATTTTCAAGTACTCTCAGTTCAATGATACAAAAAAATAAAATACATTATTACTCTTTGGGGCCTTTTAAGTCTCCCCACGATTCATCATCTTTTAGCATTCTTAGGGGAGGGCGAGAGGACACATGGATCATCCTAAATGGGGAGGATCTGGTCCAGGGAATACTGGTTGTAAAACTCTTTGTGGAAGCCACAGTGATGAAAAGAATGAGCCCTGCTGTCAGCAATACCACACTACCTCTGTCTTTCAGGCACCAAGTCTAAGGAGGAAAAAAAAAAATCTACCTTGCTAGCAGAGTAAAACCAAACTACTGAGATTTTTTAGCTTCCTTAATCTTAGTGTTCCCATAGTCTACTTATTACAACACATGGCCAGAATATACTATGTGTTATGAATCACAAGTCTCCAGCAATAAAAAGCACTTCCTAGGGCTTAGAGCTTTCCTGCCGTCTAACTTTGCCAGTTACCAAACATTACAAACCAGCGTATTTATATTAAGTCCAGGAGTAGCTATATTGGGTGATAGTGGAGATCCTGATTTTCATTTCTAAATAAGGGATTTATTGCTTACCTCAGCAAATGGAAGATACCCAAGAATTTGTTTAAATATTCTCCTTTTTAAGTTTATCATATAATTTGGTAAGCTTATGCTGTATTTAGAACATGTTTGAAAATTCTCACTTAACTAAACTATTTTTCTACATTTTATTTAAAAGAAGGTGTATTAGTATCCTATCATCTTTGAATCATGATAATTACTAAAGACAATACACCTAGCTTTGATTTCCTGTCAACTAGAGATACTATGTTGAACAACTAGGTTTACTAAGATTCTGCAGAATATTTCACCATGATGTAAAGATGACCCTGATTTCTCAAAAGCTATGGCAGCAGAGCAAAAGCTTTGGCAGTTCCTGCATAGGTGGGAAGTTTTAAAGTTCACAACCAGTGAAAGAGTGTGTGTGTGTGTGTGTGTGTGTGTGTGTGATTCTGTTTCATGTTCTGGACATTATATGAAAAGTATGTTGCCTATATAGGTCCTGTGTGGGTCTATATAGATGTAGTTTCAGGGAGATATGAATTCTCTAGGTGGTCTTCTACTTATGCTTCTCAAAGGGAGATTTAGACTTCTGCCAACAGAAAAGCAGGAAATTGGGGCCATGAAGCTGGTCACTCTACTCTCCTCAGAGAGAGGGGCACTAGGCTAGGATTATATTTATCTATATAAATATAACATTTACCATTTCACACCCCTCAAAAAGGAAGGTATGGGAAATGGAGCAAAATTATTTGAAGACATTAATAAAAATGAAGGCACACATCTTTTCGGACTTGACCTGTGATTTCACTACCATAGGGAACTTCCAGGGAAGAAATTCCCTCTACCTTCATAGAATCTTTCTATAACTTATAGTTTTAGAAACTTCCCTGAGATGCTGAAAACCATGGACCACTTTTATGTGTTACAGGGAAGAATTGAACTCAAGCATACCTGACCCCAGATATCTCTCTTGCTGCCTCTCAAGTAAAAATATTCAAGTTCAAATTTCGTAGACTCTAGAGTTGTAATGGGAGCTGAGGTACAAAAAGTGAAGTGATTTGTCCAATTTCACACAGCTAAGTAACTAGAAGAGTGAGGATTTGCATCTCACCTCTCTAAGAAAATTGGTGGTGCAGTGGGTAGCATGCTGTACTTGGGAGTAAAGAAGACATAACTTCACTAGCTGTGTAACCCAGGAAGAGCCATTTGACTACCCTTAGCTTCAATTTCCTCATCTGTAAAATGAAGGGGTTATAAACTTGATGGCCTCCAAGGTCCTTTCCAGCCCTAAATCTATGATTCTTTGAACTCCAGCTCTACTATGCCATCTTCCCTCATGCCAAAGTGAGTACAAAGAAAAGGCATAGATATTTCAGAATAAGGTACTTTAGAATTAGATTCATTGGGGAGACAAGAATGACCTACCTTAACAAACAGTTCTGGTGGATGAAGAACTTCCTGTCTTTAAAGATGGGCACCAGATATCCAATAACATGAGGTAGCACTTAGTCATAAACCAAGGCTGCAGATGATAACTTCAAAGACCTTGAGAATTACTAGTGCATGGGATCTAATCCAACGCTATGAGAAGTATTTTAAGGATTTTTCAAATAGGGATGTCTGAGAAGTCATGAACTTCGCAAATATTTTCCTTTAGTTTTATTGAGCAATATTTTCCTAAGGAAACCCACCTGTCTGATGCTGGTCCAACACAGAAAGCTTATTATAATCCCATTGTTGTTGAGGGGTACCATAACCGCAGGCTACCACAAGATTCAACCAACTCTGTCCTGACACATGAGCTAGTGTCCTCGGGTACTCGCCCAGATTCTATTCTTCACAATTTACTTGGATGTCCTCAGGTCCTTTCATAGGAAATGAATATCAACTCTTCAGGCAGCTCGCTTAACTACCCAGACCTGTCCTTTTAGATAGCCTGTGGCCTGGCAGCAATCATTTCTTACCTGACCCAGCCCTGTGCAATGCTACCCTACAGGTGTTCAGCAGATGAACTGAGGGAAGTCAGTGTTCCCCCTGGTTTTTATTAGGCAATCACATCAGCTGATGCTTAGATAATTCATGTGGTTTATTTTCTTCCCCTTGTAACCAAATTTAAATGAGTGTTGAAGTAGTTAAATTGAGACCATGTTGTTATTCTGATTAGTCAGGGCATCTTTGACAGAAAACTGTGGTCCAGTTTGTTTCTCATCATTTTGTCACCCGTTCAATGTCTTTCTGGCAAAGGACCTTGTGATCATTTGACATGATGGGCTACAGCACTGGGCTTGTGAAACAATTGGGTTTTTTTACTGCATGGGACTATATACAAAATGTGTCAAAGGACAGGCAATATAAGCAATCTTTTTTTAACTTCATGGACAAGCTTTCTCAACTACATGTCATGAAGCAGTCACTGGCAATTCTAGGGGCAAACAGGCTATGTGTTCCTCCATGGTATTTTCATAGCCACGGGATAATGGGAAAAGGGAGGATGAGAAAATGACAATTGTTACTAATGTTTTCAGAGAGCATGAAAATCAAATGTTTTAGCTGGGTAGTTTATAAGAGTCCACAGTAAATAGTTAGAGTTGCTCTTTGAAATTTAAAATTCTTGCTCAAAGGAAAATCGGACCTGGGAGTCAAGTCTTTAAGAGTTCTGGGGGGGGGGGGGGGGGGAGGAGCCAAGATGTTGGTATAGAAGCAGAAAAACTCTATATGCCCCCTCCATAACCACCTCAAATACCTATAAAAATGACTCTAAACGAACTTTAGGACTACAGAACCCACAAAGTGACAGAGAGAAACAAACTTTCCACTAAAGACAGCCTGGCAGGCTGGCAGGAAGGGTCCATCACATCCTACTGGGAGCAGAGTCCAGCCCTGTGTGAGTCCAGGGTTTTAGCCCCAGGGTTGCCCAACCAGCCAGCTAGAAGGAAATGGGGAGAGTGGATCACCAGCAACTGTGGCAGTTTCCAGAATTATCAAACCATAAATGCCAAAGACAAAGTGAGAGTTCAGTGTGGACTCTGTGGGAACAGGAGGTCTGGGAGTGCAGTATGGGCTCTGCCCCAGAGGGAGAAGCAGCTGAGGTGCAGCAGCCACTGCCAAATGGCTGCTTCAGAGCTCCTGGCCTGCAGATTGTAGGGGGACCGAGCAACCAGTCTGAGGGGTAATTGTTCTTGCTTTAACCTGCTTGGATCTGGATTACTGTCTAGGGTGGAAGTCCTGGGGTGTTTGACCAGTGTGCCAGAGCCAGTGGAGGCTTATGAGAGGGCACCCAACTAATAGCTCTGGCAGCTGAGAAAACCCCAGTGATTGGGACAAAGCTCCTCTCTCTGGTAGGAGAGTTCTATTGTGGCAAAAAGCTCAAAAGTCAAATAATTGAGTGGCAATATGAGCAAGCAAAGGAAGCAAAGCAAGCACAGCAATCCAATTTTGGATTCCTTTTTTAGGGACAAAAAGGATCAAAGCATGAACAGGAGGAAGACAGTGAAGTCAGAACTCCTGCACCAAAATCTCCCAAGAAAAATATGAACTGGTTACATGCCATAGAGGAGCTTAAGAAGGATTTTGAAAACCAAATAAAAGAAGTGGAGGAAAAATTGGGAAGAGAAATGAGAATCATGCAAGAAAATCATGAAAAGAGAGTCAACAACCTGACTGAAGAAAATAACACCTCAAAAAATAGACTAACTCAAAAGGCAAAAGAGGCTGAAAAAGCCAATGAGGAGAAGAATGCCTTAAAAAGCCAAATTTGCCAGATAGAAAAAGAATCTCAAAAACTCAGTGAAGAGAATAATTCTTTCAGAGTTAGATTGGAGCAAATAGAAGCAAGTGACTTCATGAGGAATCAAAATGCTATTAAACAGATCCAAACAAATGAAAAAAATAGAAGGCAATGTGAAATATCTCATTGAAAAAAAAAAAAAACCACTGACCTGGAAAATAGATCCAGGAGACATAATTTAAAAATAATTGGACTACCTGAAAGCCATGATTAAAGAAAGAACCTAGAAATAATCCTTCAAGAAATTCTCAAAGAAAATTGCCCTGATGTTTTAGAACCAGAGGGCAAAATAGAGGTTGAAAGAATCCACTGATCGCCTCTTGAAAAAGATCCCAAAAAGAAAACTCCTAGGAATATTACAGCAAGGTTCTGGAATTCTCAGATCAAGGAGAAAATATTAAAAGCAGCCAAGAAGAAACAATTTGAATATTGTGGAAACACAATCAGGATAACCCAGGATCTGGCAGCTTCTATACTGAGGGATCGAAGGACTTGGAATACGATATTCCAGAGGTCAAAGGAGCTGGGATTAAAACCAAGAATCACCTACCCAGAAAAACTGAGTGTCATGTTTCAGGGAAAAATATGGTCATTCAATGAAATAGAGAACTTTCAAGCATTCTTGATGAAAAAACCAGAGCTGAATAGAAAATTTGATTTGACATTCAGACACAAGAAGCAAGAGAAGCATGAGAAGGTAAACAGGGGAAAAAATCATAAGGAACTTATCAAAGTCTAACTATTTACATTCCTACATGGAAAAACGATAATTGCAACTTATGAAACTTTTCTCAATATGAGAATAGTTGAAGAGAATATGAATGTATGTATATATGTGTGTGTGCATGTATACATACATATATATGTCTATATAGGAGTATATATGGGCATATGAATACATATGTGACTGTGTATATATGTATACAGTTATACATAGACAGAGGGCACAGGACCAATTGAGTTGGAAGGGATGATACTTAAAAGGTGAAATTGAGAGGTCAGAGAGGAATATAATGAGAGGAGATGAGGAGAGACAGAATGGGGTAAATTATCTCATATAAAAGAGGCAAGGGAAATGGTTACAATGGAGGGGAAGAACAGGAAGGCAAAAGGGAATGGGTCAACTTTACTCCCATTGAATTTGGCTTAGGGAGGGAATGACATACACACTAAATAGGGTATCTCACCCTACAGGAGAGTAGGGGGTAAGGGAATGAGGGATGATGGAAGGGAGGGCAGGTTGGGCAGGGGAGGAGGGAAGTTAGAAGCACACACTTTTGAAAAGGGACAGGGTCAAAGTAGAGAATAGAACAAGTGGGGGTTGGGATAGGAAGGAGGGAAATATAGTCAGTCTTTCACAATATATCCACTATGGAAATGTTTTGCATAGCTTCACATGTACAACCTATATTGAATTGCTTATCTTCCCAGTAAGGGTGGGTGATGAGGGAGGAAGGGAAAGAATCTGGAATTCAAAGTTTTAAAATCAAATGTTTAAATACATACACACATATTTGTGTGTGTGTTTAAACATTTGATATATATATATATGTATATATGTATATATTTACATGCAACTGGGAAATAAGATATACAGGCACTGGGGTACAGAGATCCATCTTTCCCTACTGGAAAGTCGGAGGGGAGATGGGGGAGGATATAGGAGAGAGCAGTTTGGAGGAGGTTATATACAGTGGGATCACTGTTTTTTGGTTGTGGGTAGGGGAAATACGGGGAAAAAATTTGTAACTCAAAATCTTGTGAAAATGAATGATGTAAACTAAAAATAAACATAAAATTTAATCTAAAAAATAAATAATAGGTAAAGATAGAAAGAAAAAAATGGGGAAAAAAGTTCTTTTGAAGTGAATATAATACTAAGGAAAACCTGGGGAGAGACCAGAGATACAGATTGAAGAAAACAATGAAAAAGTACAATAAGAAGTGAAAACTTTTAGTTGTAGAGACACCTCCATCTGTCCCTTAATTCACGCATTCACACATGGGTCCCCCCTACCAGGCAAGGATATCCCCAAATACAAGGTACTCTGCTCAAAACCTTCAGTCATGAGCCTCCCACTAATGTGCTTCTTTCTATGAAGCAAATATTTATGAAACAGGTAGGTGACTCAGTGAATAGAGTGCTTGTACCTAGAGTTCAAATACAGTCTCAGACTCTTACTAGCTGTGTGACCCTGAGCAAGTCACTTAACCTCTACTTCAGTTTCCTTGATGGTTAAGTGGGAATAATAATAGGATCCACTTCACAGGGTTGTTGAGGATCAAATATTTGTGAAGCACTTAGCACAGTTTCTAGCACATAGTAGGTATTTTAGTAAATGTTTATTCCTTTCTCTTCCCTTACAAATCTACCAGGAACACAATTAGTTCAAAATAAAAGCATTTGATGAAATATCACAGTAAGAAAAGTAGCAATAAGACATTTACCTGGGGAATACTCTCCTACAAATTCATACACCAGTAGTAGGACAAGTGGACACAAGTAGGGAAGAATGTATGCAAAGAACATGTGTGACCAGCACTAAAGAGCCATTCTCCTCTAGAGAGGTCACCATGCTACTGCGATTGGGCTTACTCTCCACTGAGCAGCCTCTGCCCAATGGAGAGCCTCTCCCTGGCATGTGGATATGCCAGATAACTTCTGCTAGATGCTCTTGATCCTTTCTCATAGTGCTCCAGTATCTTTGCCAAGAAAACTCCAAATGGGATCATGAAAAACATGACTGAAAGTGACTAAACAACAACAAAGTGCTGGCTCTTTCTTATAAGAGGAGTAATGGGCTCTGACCTTTCTCTACATCTCTTTTAACATAAAACCCAAAGGATTTCAATTACATCTTTTAGAAAAGCAAAGCTTGAGGACGCTAGGTGGCACAGTGAATAGAGCACCAGCCCTGAAGTCCATAGGACCTGAGTTCAAATTCGGACTCAGACACTTACCACTTACTAGCTGTGTGACCTTGGGCAGCCACTTAACCCCGATTCCTTCCTTCCTTCCTCCAAAAAGCAAAAAAGGAAAGGAAAAGGAAAAGGAAAGGGAAAGGGAAAGGGAAAGGGAAAGGGAAAGGGAAAGGGAAAGGGGGAGGGGAAGGGAGGGGATGGGAGGGGAGGGAAGGGGAGGGAAGGGAATGAAATACACACTAAATAGGGTACCTCACCCTCCAGGAGAGTAGGGGGGAAAGGGAATGAGAGGGGGGATGATGGAAGGGAGGGCAGGCTGGGAGAGAGGGAAGTTGGAAACACCCACTTTTGAAAAGGGACAGGATCAAAGTAGAGAATAGAACAAGTGGGAGGTGGGATAGGAGGGAGGGAAATATAGTAAGTCTTTTACAATATATCTACTATGTTATTGTTTTTCATTAGCCACACATGTACAACCTATACTGAACTGCTTATCTTCCCAGTAAGGGTTGGTGACAAGGGAGGAAGGGAATGAATCTGGAATTTAAAGTTTTAAAATCAAATATTCAAATATATATGTATATATATGTATGCTATTATTAATACTATTTACATGTAACTGGGAAATAAGATATACAGGCACTGGGGTATAGAGATCCACTGGAAAATTCGAAAGGGGTATGGGAGAAAATATGGGACAGAGCAGATCAGAGGAGGGGATATCCTGTGGGACTGCTATTTTGGGGCGGTGGGTAGGGGAAAAACGGGGAGAAAATTTGTATCTCAAAATCTGGTGGAAATGAATGATGTAATTCAGAAGTTAATAAAACATTTGAAAAATTAAAAAAAGAAGTGGTGGTCTCCCTAGACGTCACCCTCCAGAAAATAAAAAAAAATATATCAGCAATACTAGGTATAAATCTCTGGTTCGTGGCCTAGAAATAAGACTTTTGTAAACCTTTTGTAATTGTATACTTATAGAGAAAAATCCTCAAGATTCTCCTTGCAGGAAAATTTGACTTCCAGTCAGTCAGTCAACAATCCTTTATTAAACCCCTACTGTTTATTAGGCTACTACTGTTCCTAACACCAGGCACAGTGCTAAGTTCTGGAGACTAAAAGAAAGTTAAAAGACAATCCCTGCTCTCAGGGGCCTTGGAGTCTAATTAAGGAGACGACATGAAAACAACTATATGCAAACAAGCTATCAATGGGATAAATGGAAAATAATCAACAGAGAAAAGGTACTAACATTAAAGGGAATCAGGAAAGCCTTCTTTCAAAAGGTGGGATTTTAGCTGGAACTGGAAGTCAAGGAATATGGAAGATGAAGAAGATGGAGAGAATTCCAGGCCCAAGAGATAACTAAGAACAATGAAGAGGAGATGGAGTATCATATGCTAGGAAAGGCAAAGAGGCCAGTTTCACAGGATCTCAGAGCACAAGGGGGTAGGAAGATATAAGACTAGAGAAGTAGGAGGAAGCTAGATTAGGAAGGGCTTTGAAAACCTTGAGTGGCACATTGTTGCACCTTCTGAAGTTGGCATAGAGGAAGCATGCTAATTATCAATATTATTATTCTACCTAGGAACCCTTTTATCACTCAATTTACTGTTCATAATGACTAAAGAGCTAAAACTGATGTTTTTAACTTTCTACTCAAGTTCCAGAAGGTTGAGAATGGCAGTGGATTTCCTTTAATTACCTTTTTGCTGTTACTTTCTGCCTGACCAAACTATTTGGAGGTCAAAAACTAGATAGGAAGGAAAATTCAAATAATTGAAAATTCCCATCTGGCATTTTCTCCCTGACATGTTTTGTGGCCACTTGAAATTAGATTTGGAAAATGGCTGCAAACATTACCACCAATAAGGAGCCATGTTTAAATTTGTGAGCATCAGGAGGGAATTTTTTAAAAATCAGTGGAAATACCTACATGAACGGATGCAAAGTGAAGTGAACAGAACCAGGAAAACATTGTACACTGTAACAGCAATATTGTTCAATGAAGAACCATGAATGACTTAACTATTCTCAGAAATACAATGATCCAAGACAATCCCAAAGGACTAATGATGAAGCATACTATCTACCTCCAGAGAAAAAAAACTGATATTGTTAAATACAGACTTTGAAGTACACTATTTTTCACTTTCCCTTATTCGAGTATTCTTGTACAAAATGACTAATATGGAAATATTTTACATGACTGCACATGTATAACCTCTGATTTCTTACCCTCTCAGGGAGGGGGGAGAGAAAGGAGAGAGGGATAGAGGCATAGAATTTGGAGCTAAAATCTTTGTTTTTAATTTTTAAATGTTTTAACATTTAATTGGGGGAAATAAAATATATATTAATAAAGGAAAAATCAATAGAAGAGCTCTGCTACTTTTGATAATTCCAATAAACTATTGAAATGAAGAATTTTAGAATGCTACATGCATTCTGAAAATACTATCTTCTAAAAACACTGGAAATATGATAAAGAAAGAATTTGAAATACACAATTCCAGATATGATCAGATCAGAAGGACTACAGTGAGACTATCACCTCCATCATTCTGGACACTGCTTCTTTTTATGCAACATAAGCTCATATTAACTCTTTTGGTTTACATGTCACATTGTTGATTAATATTGAACTTTCAATCTATTAAAATTCCTAGGTCTTTTACAAAAATTACTTTTTATTTGTAAAGTATTATTCTGTATGTGTGAAGTTGATTTTTTGGACCATACCATAAGACTTTACTTTAATCTCAATTAAACTTCATTGTATTATTTTTAACCTACAGTCCCAGAGTTTCACTATTTTTATCCTGATTCAGTTATCAAACATTTTAGCTGTTCCTCTCACTTTCATGTCATTTGCTAATTTTGTAAACGCATTATCTCCCTACTCCTTCAAATTACTGATAAAAATGTTAAATGAAATAAGACCACAGACAGAGCCCTCTACTAGCTAGCACCACACACACACACACACACACATACACACACACACCTTTGCAGTTTAACATCAATCCTAATCAGTACTCTTTGGGTCAAGTCATTCAACCAGTTCCAAATCTATCCAAGTGTATTATCAAACAACCCACATCTCTCCTTACCACCCAAGAAGATTGTGATATGCTTTGTGAAATGCCTTGTTGGAATAGCTAGTCTTTAGAAACACCAGCCCAGAGAAGCTGGGCAACCACATACCATCATCATAAATTTATTGAGTGTTGCTAGTCAATGATCCTATAAAGTCAAAAAGTGGTCAACTCAATCATCGTCAGTTCTTCCCAACAATACTGAAGCCAAGGAGGGTAGTTCACATTCATTTACTCACTTCTACTTCTCCTAGACTCAGGGCTGAGTTCACTGACAACACATCGTTTGTTCCAAGGAATCCAACAAGATCCTTATCCAACTGAACATTTAGCAAATGCCAATATCTTCACATACCCTGATAATTGGCCCATGGCGCCATTGGGTGCTAGTTAAAGAGATCATAGCTTACACACAAGGGAAAGCAGAACATACACAAATGTTGCTGAAGTATTTTTTCCCCCTAAAGTGTAGTGCTGGAAAACCCATGTAAACTCTGCAGCGCTGCATTGTGAAAGGGGCCATTTGTTTTACTAACAGAAGTTGGTATGGTGCAAGAATTTCCTTGGCAGATAAAACACAATGGAAAAATGTGTAAACAATGGCTTTTCCTGTCAATTTTTGTGATTGGATAAGTAGCCTTTACGAAAGGTAAAATAATAATCATAGTAATAATAATACTAATAATGATTCTTTTTCCTCCCTTTCCCCAAGTTCCTAGGACACACACAGAGTCATTTTTAAAGTCATAGAAGAAGAAGGAATTTATTAGTTCATGAATATAGCCAGCATGCCCATGGAATCATTTTGACACGATAAATAAAGCCAGCAAATTTTCAGCCACAGCAAATGCTTAGGTCAAATTATATTGACAAACATTATGAATTTCTTAGTGAGAGCCTCTAAGACAAGAGTTCAGGAGGTAGGGAAATCACTACTCTTCTCCAAATGCCAATGAATGTTCTTATCACCTCGAAGAAAAAAGTTCTAAATATTTTTCTTCACTCCTCAAACTCACCATGAGAACAGGCTGTTACTTGCTCTATCACAAGCTTCATTGAGCTCAAAAGGGTGAGCTCTGGCTGAAGGTCAAAGGTACAAGTGGATAAAAACCCAAAAAGAATTAGGTTGATACATGGTGTTTATTTAAAGAAATTAATAGTTTGATGAATTTGAGCTGTTGATTTCCATACTCCTCTGTAAGACCAACCTAAGGCTGATGAAGCTGTTCTTTACACCCAGTCGACCTCTTTTCCCTTCTCATTCAGCCAGAAATAATGAGAGAATGCAGCACCATTCTAGCTATCTTTGTAAAAGTCTGCCTAAGTAATTTTATTCCTTATATAGAAGATAGACATTTGCACACTGACATAACATATCCAAAGGACTATGAGTTAATATTGGACTTCTTGAGGTAATAGTAATAATTAATTGGGGGGCATGTGAGAAAGGGTACAAGGGCTATTTTGCAAAAATTAGATTCATTAATTTAATGTTTGTCAGTTACCTACAATGCACAAGACACTGTGAAGTATGTGATGAAGAAAAAGACCCAGTCTCTTACCTGGAAGTGTTCACAATCTAGTGAGAGAGATAAAACAAGGACCCAAAAGACTAGAACAAAATGTGACCTTACAACAGTAGGACAAAGGAAGGAGAGTTTGCTTTTGTTAAAGAGTATAAGGGAGGCTTCATGGGGGAGGTGGCAATTAAACTAAGTCTTGAAAGATGGGTAGAAAATTGACTGGCAGAACTTAGAAAGAGAAGGGTATACCGGGTGGATCAAACAATGAGAACAGCATGAGCTGATAATATCTGGACCCCAATCCTTTCTTCTTTGTCCCCTCTATATGCCCCACAATGTAACATCAAGCATCTATGTTCAAGTCAATTTAACAAGCATTTTTGAAGCACCTCACTGTGCTGGGTCCTAGAGATACAAAAGTGAACATGAGATCGTCTCTGCCTACAAATTACAGTCTACTTGGAAATTTACATTCTTTGTTATTTTTTTAATGGCATGTACATTCTATAATTGGGAAAGATTCAAACTGGGGGGGGGGTCAAAATGGGAAGGGTTAAAGCATAAATATCAGGATGACTTAGGTGGTACAGCAGGCCTGGAATCAGCAGGACCAAAGTTCAAATCTGGCCTCAAACATTCACTAGCTATGTAACCCTAGGCAAATCACTTGGCCTTGCTTGACTCGGTTTCCTCAACTATAAAACAAGCTACAGAAGGAAATGGTCAACTGCTCCAGTACCCTTGCCAAGAAAGCCCCAAATGGGGTCACAAAGAGTCAGATATGACTGAAGTTACTAAACAACAATGATTAGAGTCAGAGAATCATATGAGAGCTTTCATTTGAAACACTTAGCCTGGTGTGGTTCAATAAAGCGGCATTGTGCTTTATGTTAGTACTACATGTTCCTAAACCCTATTTGCCAGGGCCAAGGGGTTAAAATTTCCTACAACAGTTGACAATTATGTATTTGCCCTAAATATTCATTTTGCCATTTGTCCTATTGTACACTATTGCATGATTTTACATTGGACATCATCCTTTGTGGCCTCACTGAACATGAACTCCAGGGTTGTCAAGGGTAACCAATGAAAACATTGACTAGGAAAATCACTACATTCAGAAAGGGATCAGTGACTTTGAAGGCAAATTATCAGAGGGAATTCCACACAGCGTCATTTAGATTGAAAGACAACTGATCCACAGGGATCTATTTCCAGATACACTTAGTTTACATATAGTAAATAGATCAATTACATATATATTTGGAGCAATCTTTTCCATATATATGTATGTGTGTATATACATATGTTTGTGTGTATACACTGCTCAATAATCTATGGTAGGTTTGTTTTGGTTTCCTCAGTCAAAACCATGTGTAGGCAACAAATCGGGGTGATTATTTCAGCAGCCCTAAATTTTAGAGGACTGATATTGTTTGCATTTGACAGTGATTCCAAGAAGCAGTGGAGGGTAGGGGGATGTAACTTTACCAACTTATCGGGGGGAGAACCATAGGTTCATAGGTATGCGTATATGTATGTACTTACATGTGTATATGTATTGTGTATGTTATATATAAATATAGATATATAGATATGCATATGTGTATAAAGCTATACAGATGTGTGTAAATGTGTGAGTATGTATGTGTAAAAGCAACCTATAAACCCTCCACCAAGGCAAAAATATACCCTGTTCTACTTCTACACATATCCCTCAGACTATGCTTTTATAACTTCTTTTCTCCTTAAAGTTTGCCTTCAATATTCTCCTTAACTTTATTTTACCTGGATAGAAAAATTAAGGATGAGACAAGACGTCCAAGAAGGTCTGAGCCATTTTGTTCTTTTAAGAAAAAGAAAATGAAGGAGCTCTAGATAAACAAAGCTCAGTTTGTGAAAGACTAAGTTGAGAAGAAAAAATCCACTTTTCCTTTTTGATACAAATCTGTTATGCAAGTAGGAAACTGTGAAGGCAGACTCTAGGTTCACTATCCCAACTCCCACAAGCTCTAGTTTATTTCCAGAAGGAAATAAGCTTTTATATAGTCTACTATATGCCAGGCATTGTGCTAAGCACTATACAAATATTATCTACTTTGATTTTCATGACAACCCTGAAAGGTAGGTGCTGTTATCATTCCCATTTTACAGTTGAGAAAACTAAGACAAATGGAAGTTAAGTGACTTGTCCAGGGTCATGTAGCTAGTAAATGTGTGACTCTCAATTTCAACTCAGATCTTCCAGACTCCAGGCCAGCACTAATTAATGGAATCTTCTGTGCCAGGTTGTATTTCACAGAAAAACCCATTCACAAGCTTAGTATTCCATTATTTAATTCTATAGGGCATCATTTACCTCAATTTGGCCAATATACTAAACTATATATACAAAATTAGGCTAGGTTTATATTGCACACTCATTTGATTGTAGGTAATTAAGATTACAAGAGCCCATTTTTACTAAATGGCACCTAAAATTATTTTACAGTAATGTTCCAGAGTACACTATACCCTGGGGGTTTTAGTATTTTTTACAATGGTATGAAAATAAAGAATGAGGTATGGGGGAAGGAGTCTGTGTGCTAGCAGAGAGAAAAATTCTAGGGCTAGCAATATATACACTATATACATTGACAGTCCAATATAAAAACAGAGAAATAGGCAGTGTGGCAAAGCGAAAAGCATGCTGCTTTTGGAGGAATAGGGTCTGGGTTTGAATCCTAGTTCTGCTACTTAATTACCTACCTGTGTGACCTTAAATAAGTCACAACCTCGATGGACCTCAGTTTCCTCACATCTAAAGTGAGGGGACTGCTGGACTACATGACAGCTACAGTTTTGTCCCAGCTCTTATTTTACAATACTGTAGTTCTATGAAATATCATGCTGTCACATTCCTTTCAAAGCTTTCTTCAGACTTCATAGCTTTTTTCTAAAATATCAGGTAAGGACTCTCTTCTTTCCATGGGAAAAAAATTAGCCACAATTCTGGGTCTATGAAACCAATTGACACAGTAGAGTGATCCAGTTGTGACTCCTGATTCCAACTAGTTTAAAGAATCATTGAGAAGTTTCCTTATTCATCTAAACAATTACCTAAAACATCACCAAAGAATGAATTGGGTTAAGGGATAACACTGTTAATGATTGTCACAATCACAGTCTGTACTTAATAACTTCCATGATCTCTCAAAAAAAAAAAGACATCAAATGAGACACTTAAAATTCATGAGAAACTCTCTTCATTTTGCTTGTCCTCCCAAGTTGTCTATTACACTCACTCACTGACCCCAGGCCAAGGAAATGAAGGATTGAAGGCAGTCCTCAAAATTAAAGACAACTTGCATCAAATGGTTCCACAGTCTAGTGACATCACAGACCCATTTGATGTGTGGGCCAGCCTAGTTTAAGGTGGCATTATTAGACTTATTTGGATCAGATGAAAGACTGTTTGTCAGGGTTCTCAATTCGGATGTTCCAGAACAATGACAACATTCAGATGTCAAAGCCGAATGAAAAATGAGACATTTCCAACATTCATAAACCAGATTTAAAACCCTTTCTCTGGCACCATTTGTCCTCTCTATGGAGCACATCACAGAAGGATCTCATTAGAAATATAATACACAAACAGGGTATGTGAAGACATTGCAATCCTCTGACGTTTTCGAGGCCAGTGGTCTGGATGTGTAAAAAACAACACCATCAGATGCTCTCCAAACCACATCTTAAAATCCCTTAAGATGGGTTTGTGTTTGCTACTATTAGGGAAAAGGGATTGGCAATGCTGTGCTCAATGTGCAATGCTCAAATAGTCAAGTGGAAGAATACTAGGGATGTCCATTTCCAAGTGACAAAGGAGCAATCTTCTCAAAGTAGAGTTGTCAAACCCTATGGTTCCTACCAACAAACTGCCCTCATGCTGATGGGAGGATTCTAAGCTTAAAAATGAGATATCAAAGATTCTAACAAACCAATTTAAAAACCATTTTGGGTGTGGAACAAAGCAACTCAGCATGGGCATTTTATGGATCATTTATCAGGGCTGCATACCCTTCTCTTATGTGGTGGGACTCCATATCCAAGTCCATACACAAAAACTTGGAATTGCAGTCCTACTGCCTGAAAATGCCTTGGGTAAAGAGAGAAGTAGTTTTGTCAATAAGCATTTCAATTTTCTATTTCTCATGACAAGCCCACATCAAACTAGCTGCTTTCACTGGACCACACCTCCTCCATCCACCCACCACACCCCACCCTTACCCTCAATACCCCCCTCTCCAACTCTGGACCTAGAACTCCTATGGCTACAGGCTAGCACTCCATTCTCTTGTAACTTGCTCTCAATGTGCATACCTTTGTAGAGAATGCAATGTTACACCTAATGGACCTTTGAACTGAAAGTCATGTGATTATCCTATTTTTATGTGCTTATGGTACAACAGAAATTTGGAACCTACTAACATAGTATTTAGACAGGAACTTTGTCAAACATTTCTACCTTTTTAAAGCAGATCCTTTCTTCACAGAAAATTAATAATACAGTCTTGTAAAGAGTCATGGGTAAAGACATAATGAGACTATTTGAGCAACATGGAGTACATTAAAGGCATCCATTTACAGACAGGCAGTCAGAATATTAATTGGAAGGCCATCTTATTTATTCCTCTAAAATTAGTCAGTGCCCTAAGAACCTTTGCTAGACAATATTTAATCAGTCTAGTTTGAGTTGCTGCTTGTACCTCAAAGTGACTATTTCTTTCAAAAGGACAGTTTTCTGGGGTGTCTAGGTGGTGCAGTGAATAGAGCACTGGCCCTAGAGTCAGGAGGACCTGAGTTCAAATCCAGCCTCAGACACTTAGCACATACTAACCATGTGACCTTGGGCGAGTCACTTAACCCCAATTGCCCTGTCTTCTCCCCTCCAAAAAAAAAAGCAAAAAATCAAAAGAACTGTTTTCTTACCCGAAAAATGAGAGAGTTGACCTAAATAATATCTGATGTCCTTTGCAGCTCTAATATTCCAGGATTCTATTCTGTGATTCTCCTATTTTTTATTTATATCTAAGTCAGTCTTTCCTTATAATTAATAAGGTAATATAATCATAATATAATTAATAAGGTAATATAATCACAGAGAATTGGAAGACACCTTGAAGGCTATCTAGTCCAACCTCCTCATTTTACAGTTAAGGAAACAGAGGCCCAAGAAGGATAAATGGCTTGCCTTTGCCTACAAAGCCTGTCTTCTTTCCACTGTACCACTAGACCTTTGCAACTTTTTAAGGATTTTTTCCCTATATTTTGTAAGCCTTCTTACAGTATGAACATATACATGTTTAAACTCTCTATGCTCCTAAAAGCAGGAGTCAAATCTACAATATACATTATATAACACTGAGTAAAGTGCATTACATAATTGATTGGTTGGTTGTTGTGTTTCATTCTCAAAGAGGTCCAAAATGACATCACTATGTTGGAGTCAAGGCTCATTTTGTCTGACTGTGGTTGATCAGACCAATACAGGCTTGGGATGCTCTACCACAATTCAGGCATAAATAGTCCATGTGAACATTTGGAGCAGAGATGTCCCTAAATTTGTGCATCTCACATTTCTTTTGAGCTACTACAATTCTGCTTCACTCATAGAATACAGTGCCTTCTTTGATGCTGGCATGCCATGCTATGCTGTCCTTTGCCAGTGTCTCCCATGTCTCCCAATTGATATTAAAGTTCTTCAGGGAGACCTTAAGAGTGTCCCTGTATCACTTATTTTTACCTCTGTGTGAGCATTTCCCTTGGGTGAGTTGTCTGTAAAATAGTCTTTTAAGCAAAAATACCTTTGGCATTTATATAACATGACCAGTCCATCAGGGTTTTGCCCTCTGTGGTAAAGTTTGAATGCTTGGTAGTTTAGCTCAAAAAAGGACCTCAGTGTCCAGTACTTTATCTTGTCAGCTAATCTTCAGAATATCCCTATGACAATTCAAATGGAAGTGATTCAGTTTCCTGGCATGGAACTGGTACAGGTTTCACAGTCATACAACCATAAGATCAGCCCAACTGCTCTGTAGACCTTCAGTTAGGCAGTCTAATACCATTTCTTCACCACCCTTTTCACTGGAGCCTCCCAAATACTGAGCAAGCTCTGGCAATGGATGCATCAACATCATCTATGTATACGTGCCTGGAAACTATACTGCCAAGGTAAGTGAACTTATCCACAGCCTCCAAAAATTTCTCCATTTGTTGTAACCAATGGTTCTACATATGGATGGTGGGGTGCTGGCTGGTGGAAAACCTGTATTTTCTTGGTGTTAATTGTTGGCCAAAATTAGCACACAGAGCAGAGAATCAATTTTTAATTTTTCAATCCATACTTTGTTGCACCTCAACATCAGAGACTGCACTGAGTACAAAGTCATCATGAACAAAGAATCATGCACCAGCTCTTCCTCCACTTTAGTCTTGGCTTTTAGCCTTTTCCCGTTAAACAATTTACTACCATCAGTTTTCATCCTTATTGAAGGCATCCGACAACATTGCTGAAAACACAGCCTTGCTTCATTCCACTGGTGAATGGAAAAGTTCAAGAGCTTATAAATGCTTTTCTGGATAATGATGATGAAGTAATTGTGTAACCTTTTAGTCTACTTGCTTTCCTTCTTTTGTAATCCCACTTTCCTAAAGGAGACCATAAAATAACTGGGGCTGAGCTATTGGAGGGATTAGCCAGACTGGAATCAGCAGTTCAAGCAGTTTGGGTCAAAGCCAAGAATCTAAACACAGAAATAAGGCCAAGGGTCTGGATTTTCAGGGACAGGTTTAAAACCAGAATATCATTCTAGAGAGGAAGAGAGAGGTAAGGGGAGAGAAATGAGATATCAGCACTATTAGATATGAATTTGAACTGAGGCTAAGGTCCAGGCTGTCTAATCAAGCAAGGGTGGAGGTGAGCAGGAAAGGTCAACATGGATAGCAGTATCAGAAAAGGCAGTGACAGACACCAGGAACAGAAAGGAATACTAGAGTTCAGAATCAAATGACCCAAAAGCCTTGGGAAAATCAGAATACAATACAAGGCAAGAAATCTAACCATTTAAATGTCTTAGTCAAAAAGGCAGGAACCCAATCACCGAGCAACTGAAATACAGGGCAGGAAATGTAACTAACAGGGAATCAATATAAGCCAGGGACAGTGTCAGAAAGGAACTAGAATACAGAATAAGAGTACAGTTACTGTACAACTAGGGTAAAAGTCAGGGACTAAATAAAAAATTCCCCAGTTGTTTGGAAACTAAAAGATGAGAGAACAATGGCAAAAACTGATTTGCTATTTACCCAGTGAACAACTACAGACTTCTTTTACATGTTTTTACAGTCTAGTGTAAAACACAACATACAGGTGGGAGTTAAGTGAGCTCAAGCTTCAAAAGTTGACAGGAATATCATTGCACTTAACCTAGCAAGTCAAAAAACAGGAAAGGTCTTCCTGACCCAAACTGTTAAACAGACCTAAGGCCATCTGAGACCAATTGGTCTGTTACCTTCTAGCTTCTAAAGAGTAAGACCTAGGTGATCTATATATCCTAAATAACAATAAAGTCCCCAGTAGTTTAGGTGCCTTGGTATCCTCCAACAAAGCAAAATCAAAAATGAGAGCAATATTCCAAATAATTCAAGCAATTGCATCACTTACCTAAAACTACTTGACAGCAAGGGATGCTTCATACGTATTGATATCCTCATCACATATTACAATGTCTTGCGCATAATAGATACTTGGAAAATATTTGTTGAATTTAAATTTGTTGACTATTGTTGAATTTGCTGAATATTTTTTAATTTGTTGAATACTATTTAGTATGAACAGTATGAGAAAAAATCTATATTCCTTCTAAGCATACAATGAATATTTTGTTGATTTATTCAAAACTTAAGTTCTTGGAGCTTCAAACATATTAATCAATTAGTTTGCTCAGATTAACAAAAGCATATCTAAAGCAATATTATATGAACTTAAATGAATCTAAGATAGCATGGTAGCATAGGCTTTACCTCCAATGGTGCAGATCTCAGCCCATCCTTGACTGCCTTGACTTGTCTCTTGTCTGTGTCACTACATCAGTTTACCATAAGGGGTCCTTGTGAACATTCTGGGGACCTTCCTGAATTTCTCTTACTATCTCAAGGATACAAGTAACTTAGATCCTTTACTTAAGTGTACCTTTTCCTTTCCCAGTCTAGCTAATATTTTGAAATGCATGATGAGGAAGAAACACTGTACTATAAACTTCATTTAACTCAAACAGTTCAAACACTGGATACAAATGGCACCTATTCCCAAGGTGTACCATGTCCATCTTCTCAATGACAGAAATTCTTATTCCTGGACAAGTTAAAAAATTTCCAACACTTCATAGAATGAATGGGAGAACTACACTCAACAGTGGTGTTCAAAACAGAGGAGCCCCAAAAAGCTGTTTTCTATTGCAGTGAATCCCAAAAGAGTCTCAGCTATAGGCAAGAGCCATAATCCCAGTCAATTGTATTGCTGTCCATACTTTGGGTTATTCAATAAGAGAAGTAAGTTAGTGATCACTAAAATGACTAGTTAACCATTCAAATCTGCCCAATGACTGTGAATCATTGATTTCCCTTCCAGTTTCAGACATCAGCGTCTCCTCTGAGGTCTAATGGTTGATTGGTTAGTTGTTGTCCTTCATTCTCAAAGAGGACTAAAATGACATCACTATGCTAAAGGTAAGTTTCAATGTGTCTGACTGTGGCTGATCAGACCAATATGAGCTCGGAATGCTCTACCACAAATCAGCACGAATAGTCCGTGTGAACATTCAGAGTGCAATCTCCAAATTTTTGCATCCTGCATTTCCTTTGAGCTGTTTCAATTCTGCTTTGCTCATAAAGTACAGCACCTTCTCTGATGTGGGCACACCATGCTCAACAGTCCTGTGCCAGTGTCTCCTGTGTCACACAATCAATTCCAAAGTTTTTGAGAAAGACCTTGAGAGTGTCCTTTATCACTTCTTCTGAAAACAGTCTTTTTGGCAAGCATATGTTTTGCATTAGAACAATGTGGCCAGCCCATCGGAGTTGCCCTCTTTGAAGCTGAGGTCTAATAAGCAATAAGTGGCAAGACACGGTTACCAGCCATGAGACTATACAATGGAAGACCTCTTACAGCTCTTAGTCACATTTGAGCCATGATGCTTCAACCCCAATAGAGTTAAGCAGGTTAGTTATGCATGAAGAACAGTTTGTTTGATCAGCCCAGAAAAAGTTACCAAAATGTTTCAAGTAAAATGCTCTGAAGTGCAGTCAAACTTAACTGTTGACAAGGAACAAGAACAGTTAATAGTCCATATAGACACACAGCAACACATGCAGAGGTGGAACAACTCTCTATAAACATATATCTTCACCCAGTCACAAGTTGGCAGAGCCACAGATAGCACAGGGCACCACAAACATGTAGTGTAGCCACAAACTAGAGACTCATCTGCATGTATACATAGTATAGGAAGAACTGACTTTCACACCACCAGCTCTGAGATGGTAATTACTTTCTCTGCTCTCATCTCTCAAGGATGTAGGACTCAGTTCCAGGACCACCTCTAACAAGATACATTTCTTAATTTCCCCAATCTGTAGTGTTCCACACACATCCCCAAAACTACTCTGCATTTTTGCATATGTTATATTTACTTATCTACATGTACATATAGATATGTCCATGTTGTTTTTCTCCCTCAATAGAATGTGAACTCCTTGAGGGCAGGAACCAGTTTTTTTGCTTGTTTCCCCAACTACACTGTGCTTGGCATATAACTGACATGTGATACTTGGTGATTAGAAGATAGCATGATATGACCTGGTCTTTCCAGCCTTACATATTCACAGATATGGTGCTGCTCCCTAAACCAGGAAGACCAAAAACAGAGAAGACCACAGACCAATTTCCCTAATGACTATTGATGCAAAAAATTTAAATAGAATACTAGCAAGGAGATGACAACAATATATTACAAAGATCATTACACTATGATCAGGAAAGAGTTATATGAGAAATACAGGGTTGTTCCAATATTAGGAAAAGTATTCATATCAATAGCAAAACCAAAAGAAATCATATAATCAGCTCAGTAGACACAGAAAAAGCTTTTGACAAAATATAAAACTCTTTCCTACTAAAAAAAATACTAGAGAACATAGGAATAAATAGATCTTTCCTTAAAATGATAAATAATACCTATCAAAAATCATCAGCAAGTATTTTTTTAATGGAGATAAAGCAGAGAAGCCTTCCCAATAAGATCAGAATTAAAGCAAGAATACCCTTTATCACCAGTATTATTCAATATTGTACTAGAAATGCTAGCTATAACAACCTGAAAAGAAAGAGAAATTAAAGGAATTAGAATAGGCAATGAGGAAATAAAAATGTCACTCTTTGCAGATAATATGATGGTATACTTAGAGAATCCTAGAGAATTCACTAAAAAACTAGTTTAAATTATTAACAACTTTAGAAAAGTTGCAAGATAAAAAATAAACCCATAGAAATCATCAGCATTTCTATATATTAACAATAAATCCAGCAGCAAGAAATAGAAAGAGAAATTATATACACAATACACAATAGTAAATGACCATAGTAATCTAGTGTTTGATAAGCATAAAGATCCAAGGTTTGGAGATAAGAGCTCACTATTTGACAAAAACTGCTGGGAAAAAACTGGAAATCAATTTGGCAGACTAGGCATAGATCAATGTCTCACACTTTTGTAGCAGCAAGCACCCCAGCGCCCCCAGGATGGCTGCCAACACAGGTTCTTATATCTACTTTACTAAAGGAAAGCAACTCAAAATGGGTTAACAAGCTTACTTTAATCAGTCAAACATATATCATTTACCTAGTTCAGGGGGAAAAGGTCAGCACCCCGAACTTCAGAGTATACAGACAGAATTATCAAGACAGAGAAACAGATCAAGTAGACAGGTTTCCAAACTGTCCAACCATTATATCCATACCAAATTGCAGTTACCAGAGAGGGAAACATCAACATCTGGGTTTTGCAAAGCCAGGGGGCTCTCAACAACAGCTGCCCAGAGTCTCATCTGGTCAAATCACACAACACTTCTCAAAGTGAGCCCCAAAACAAAGCCTCACAACAGAGTTTATATAGCCTTCTCTTGGCTCAGAGAATGCCAATTGACCCACTGCCCAATCACAAAGTATCTCCTGAGAAACAAGACTCCCACCACAGGCTCCAGGTGCACTTAAGCCTAGGGGCAGGGAAGATCTTAAAAATTTACATTCCCATTACAACTGTATGCCAAGGTAAGTCAAAATGTGTACCTGATTTAGACACAAAAGATGATGTCATAAGCAAATTAAGAAGCATGGAATATCTTACATGTCAGATCTGTGGAAAAGAGAAGAATTTATGAGAAAAACTAGAGATAGCATTATAGGAAGTTAAATGGATAATTTTGTTTACGTTAAAAAGATGTTACACAAACAAAACCAATACAGCCAAGATTAGATGGAAAGTAGACTACTATGGAAAATTTTTACAGCAAGTTTCTCTCAGCAAGGTCTCATTTCTTGAATATGTAGAAAATTGAATCAAATTTATACGAATACAAGCCATTCCCCAATTGATAAATGGCCAAAGGATATGAAAAGTCAGTTTTCAGAAGAAATCAGATCTATCTATAGTTATATGAAGAAATGTTCAAAATCACTATAGATTCGAAAAATGCAGGTTAAAATGATTCTGAAGTACCACCTCTCACCTGTCAGATTGGCTAAAGTTACGGAAAAGGAAAATGAATAATGTTGGAGGAAATGTGGGAAAAAATGGGACACTGATACCCTGTTGGTAGAGTTGTGGACTAATACAAACAAACTGGAGAGCAATTTGAAACTATGTCCTATGGGCTGCAAAGCCTGCCTACCCAGGCCGCCAGGTAGCACAGTGAGTAAGAGCCCCGGCCCCGGCATCGGGAGACCCAGGATCAGTTCCAGCTTCAGATAGTTGGCACCCACACAAAATAACTGGCCGTGTAACCTTAAGCAAGTTACTTAACCCCAACTGCTTTAAAAAAAAGAAAAACTGCATACCCTTTGACGCAGCAATACTGCTACTAAGTCTGTACCCAAAGAGATCAGATAAAAAGGAAAAGGACCTGTGTATGCAAAAATACTTATAGTAGCTCTTTTTGTGGTAGCAAAGAACTGGAAATCAAGGGGATGTCCATCAATTGGGGAATGGTTGAACAAGTTGTGATATTAATTATGCTAGAATATTATTGTGCTATAAGAAATGATATGCAGGTTGGTTTCAGAAAAACCTGGAACTGATGCAAAGAGAAGTGAGCAGAACCAGGACAACATCATGTACAGTAACAGCAGTATTGTACGATCATCAACTGTGAATAACTTGGTTAATCTAGCAATTAGAACAATCTAAGACAATTCTGAAAGACTTGGGATGGAAAATTCTATCCACCTCCAGAGAAAGGACTGAATAAGGATTAAAGCATACCTTCTTTTAAACTTTATTTTTATAGGGTTTTTTTTTTGTAACCTGACAAATATGGAACTATGTTTTGCATGACTGCACATTTATAATCAACATAAAACTGATTGCCTTCTCAAATAAGGGGAGGGGAGGGAGAGAATTTACATGTAATTAGGAATATATATATTCACACTCAAAAAAACTTGCTTACTTTTGTGACCCTAGGCAAGTCACTTAAGCTCTCTCTATCTCTGTTTCCTCATCTATAAAGATAATAATAACACCTATCTTCCAGGGTGGTTATGAGGATAAAATGAGATAATATTTGTAAAGCACTCCTCAAACCTTAAAGCACGATATAAATGCTAAGCATTATTATTATCTTAAAATCTGTGGCAAATCTTGGAATAGCAGAAAAATCTACCTGGCCATGGGTAGGAATCACAAACTCTCAAAGTGTTCATCCTTGCTGGATCAGTCAGTCAACAAGCAATTATTAAGTGCCTATTGTGCGCTAGACATTGTGCGATAGCTCTGATGTCAAGAAGTTCACACACACTATGATGTGAAAGACAACCTGAAAACAACCAGGCACAGGTAAAATACTTACAAGGTAAACTGAAGAAAACCAGTAGAAGGAAGATCTTAGAGATAAGGATAATCATAAGAGGATTCTCACAGAAGACAAGACCGGGGATCCAGGGAGCAGAGATGAGGAGGTAGACACCAGTGGAAGTGACTTAAATCTGGACATGGAATGTTTTATTTGAGGAACGGCAAGGAGCCCAACACCTCTGCATCACATAATATTGGCAGTGGGGAGGGGGAAGGAAAGAAGTAAAGTGTGTGAAGATTAGAAATGGGATAGTGGAACAGGTTGAGAAGGGCTCTGAATGTCAAACAGAAGATTTTATACTTGGTCCTGGAGATGAGAGGGAGTAACTGGACTTTATTGAATGGGGGTTGGGGATTGTATTATCAGATATGCCCTTTAGGAAGATCACTTTGACAGTTGAATGGAGGATGGACTGGAAGAGGGACAGCCTCGAGACAATTAAACCAATCAGTAAAGCTATTAAAATAATCCAGGAATGAGGATACAAAGGTCCATACCAGTATGGTAGCAGTGTCAGAGAAGAGAAGGGGGCATATAAAAGAAATGCCATAAAGGTAAAATTGACAGATCTTGGTTGAAAGAGAGAGGAGCTAAAGATAACATCTACATTGCAAGCCTAGATGACTGGGAAGATGGTGGTACCGTCAGTAGTAAGATGAAAGTTCAGAGAAGGGAAGGTTTGGAGAAAAGATCATTAGTTGATTTTAGGATGTGTTGAATTTAAGATGACTATGGAACAAATAGTTTGAGATGCCCCCAATAGGCAGCTGGAGATGGAAGTGTGAAGGTGAGGAGAGAGGTTGGAACTGGATAAGCAGATCTGAGAACCATCAACTTAGAGATGACGACTGAAACTGTGGGAGATGGTTGTTAATTGTTTTAATTAATCATGTTGCAAATTTCTATTGTTTTCTTCATCTTGTGATTTAATCATGTTGCAAATTTCTGTTGCTTTCTTCATCTTGTGGTTCTCTTGTGGGGCTCTGAGAAGAGTGCTACATAGTACTTACAAAAAAAAGGAAAAATGAGGTTTTCTCCAAGTAGTTTAACTTAGAAATGGAGAGGTTATGTTCCCAGAAAGGCAGCCTCCACTTTCAGTGCCTTGATCTATTCCTCAGTTTCCTCATTTGAACCTTATTAGTTCACAATCACCATCTAGTGGCACAAGTAGATAAATGCAGGAGATTCTTAGCTGGGGAATCATGCTCTAAACCCTAAAGGAAAAATAAAAGAACTTAACATAATGCTGCTTTGTCATTGGATTAAGAGAGCATAGAGTTGGAAAAGCCCAGAAGTGATAGCTAAAGTGTTGAAGACATTCTGATTTTTCAAATTCTATGAAAAATTAGGAGATGGTTTCTTAGTTCAAAAAAGAAGCTGGGAAAAGTAATGGAGGTAGCATAATACAGTGGAAAGAAAACTTTCATTGGAGACTGAAGAGGAGTCCAAATAACATCTCTGCCACTTACCAACTGAGTTAACTTTGGAAAAGTCACTTAATTTCTCTGGGCTTCAGTTCTCTCATGTATTAAAAGTGAGGACATTGGATCAGATGTCCCCTAAAGTTCTTTCCAGCTCTATCTCTATGGTCCTATGATCCTAAGACAGTAAAGGCTATCATAATAAAACAGAAGAGAAGGGAGATTAATCTCAGGTAAACAATTTATGACCAGTATATATCGTTTCTGTATACAGATTAGATTTCAGACCAGAAATTGTTGTAGAAATGGCACTTCTCTAGGGGCGGCCAGGTAGCACAGCGAATAAGAGCACCGGCTCCAGTGTCAGGATGACCTGGAGATCAAATCCTGGGCTCAGACACTTAGCACCCACCCAGAAACACCTGGCCATGTAACCTTGAGCAAGTTACTTAACCCCAATTGCTTAGGGGCAGCCAGGTGGCTCAGCGAGTAAGAGCACCAGCTCCAGTGTCAGGATGACCTGGATCAAATCTGGGCTCAGATACTCAGCATCACATCCAGAAATAACTGGCCGTGTAACCTTGAGCAAGTTACTTAACCCCGATTGCTTTAAAAAAAAAAATGGCGCTTCTCTTTTTGGGACTCTTCTCCATTTTCTCAAGTTTCTCTTCCTTGGATTTCCAGCAGGACAAGGCAGGAAATTTCTTTTTCCCCAAAGCAGCAAGGAAATTCCCTGCAGAAGTAGCAATCAAGTGCAAGGTTTGTTTGGTGGGGTGAGCAGAGACTAGAGTTCAGACTAGAGTTCCTTATACTCCAATCAATTCTTGACTTGTTTTTGCTGCTTTTGCTTCCTGTTCTGGATACCAATCAAAAGCTAAATCCTAAGAATGGCTGTTCAGTCTTGGACTTTACTTCATTAGTTATCTTGAATTTGAGAGCTATTGAATCCAAGAGGAGGGCATTAGCTGCCCACAGGAAAAATATCTCCATAATAACAAATTTCTTGAAAGAGAAGAAGACAACCAGTGATATCTAATAGCCTAATGACCATTAGTTCAGGCTATGCCATGACTAAGAAGTAGATCTGGATCTTGTCATTCCAACAAATCAGGTCTGAGATAAGTGTGAAATATCTGTTCAGGAATCCCACAAGGGGTCTTTGTCTTCTAGGAGAAGTATAATGAACATAATGGGCTATTTGAATGCTTTATATATTTGTTCCTGTATGCTTTTGAATCTTTTATGTCTTATTTAATTTCTGTAATGGGAGATATAAAAATATGCCATATACTTGATTGAATCCCTCCATGGGGGAGAACCTTGGTATCCACATATGAAAAAGCCCTAAATATAAACCATACCTAATTTTCCTGAAGAAATCTGGGTGGAAGCATTAATTAGCCAGAAAGAGACACTGCTATAATAAAGCTACCAGGATTAAACTCAGGCTGTGTGAGTACAGAATCTTCTGGGAGGTTATAGGATGGAGGAGAATGAGTGGCCCTGAGCCATAGGTGAAATAAGTTTTCTTAGAAGCCAAGTTCATGTGTTACTTTCTACATGAAGACTTTCTTGATGCCCCTCATTGTGAGTGACTTTCTATCCCCACAAAAAAAAAACCTTGCATATTTTTGCATTATTTTTCTTGTTTCATATGCAGTCCCCTTCCGCTTCTTCTGTGACAGTGGCAGAATGGAGAAAACAAGAGCAGAAGTTGCTAAGAAGTATACAATTGTAGACCATCTGTCAATTTTAATAGTTAGCACTCTTAATGGGAAATCCTTGTCCAGTGAAAGTAAAACTAGAAGAGCTAAAGTACATCAATCTTGATTTTCTTGCTATAAACAAAACCAAAAGAAAGAAGGGAGTCTCATCTACATGGAAGGAAGTGTCACAGACGTTTCCTGAAGAGACAGGGAAAAGATTTAGCAGAGTTGGTTTTATTGTATATCCAAAGACAAGAAGAAACATAGAACGTCAAGTCATCTCATATTGAAGCATGTATATATTTCTAAAAAGACCACTATGAAACTAACTGCAGCTTATGCATCAGCAGCAGTTGTTGAGGATGAAGAGGAAGAGAACTCCTACTAAGAACTTTAATAAGACTTTCAAATTAAATCAACATATAATCTAGTTGATGAATTCAAAGCAAAGATGAGAAAAGTATGGTTCAGGAAAAAGGAATGAGACAAGCCAAAGACTACATAGAAGTCTTGTGCCTTTATATTATGAACACTTTTTTGAGGGGAAAAAAATGGTCAGTAGACACAACAAGCAACAAATAAAGTTACAAAAAAAATTGAAGAGTTATATTTTAACAGATAGGAAAAACTTGATATTATTATTTAATTTCCCTGAATCAAGCAGATAGACCAACTTGTCAGGGAAAATATCAAAATTAATAAAAGCTTGAAGATAAATAAGAAAAAAGAGATAGTGTGCAATTGAAGTAATTCAATCCTGAATTGTTGAAATAAGTTATCAGTGATGAGAAATAGTAAATAGATATCAAAAATACCATTGACACTGATTATAATAATGTATACGGAAATTTAATATAATGAATGAAAAAGAATTTATTAAGTATTTAATAGGTGCTGGGCACTGTGCTAAGTGTGAGGGATACAAAAACAAACAAGCAAGATAATCCCTGCCTTCAAAGAGCATACATTCTAATAGGGGAAGACAATAATATTATCATTCTAATAAAGGAGCTAAAGTGGGAAATTAGGGAGGGAGGGCAGCAGAGGGGACACATATGGTACCAGGGTGTGGAGATAGTAAGGAAGTGGTATGGTGGCCCAGGTCTGGGCAAGATAAAGTAAACTTTCATCTATCAGACCCCAGGCTCCCAGGAATGGGATTTTAACGCCAGTAGGAAGGTCAGAGTGAAGATGTAATGGTCTAGAGATGATCAGGAAGTGACAGAATTGCCTTGCCAGAAGAGAGTAAAAAGTACACGTTTTTGAGGAAAATGAAACCCCCACATTTGGGCCATTACATCCCAGTCCCAGATTTTACTTACAATGGATGAAGAAATTACACTAAAAAAAGCAAAGAAAGAAAAGGCAGCTGGATTGGACAAAGTATATATAGGTGAAATCTGCCTCTAGGGTTATACAAAATAAGTAAAATGTTTGCCAATTAGTGAGACATGGTGGTGAAAGAGAACAGCCAGTTTAGAATCTAAATTCAAATTTGAATTTGAAAATCTTAGAATGAGGGTTGATGGATGATTGCAAGCAGTATCACCTCATAAACAGAGAAAAGTAATGGAGGGTAAGTTCAATTTAAAGAAAACTTGGCTGGAGATGGTCAACAAATAGAAAAATGGAAAAGATCTGCAAAGACTATTATAATAAATATTTTTTCACAAAGAGAGTGAAACCTCCATGCTCCTACCTACTATAACATCACAGTCTCAAATTTTGCATACAGTAGAAGTAGAAATGGCACTAAAGAAGGAAACAGCAGCTGTATTGGACAAAATGTGTTTAGATGAAATCTGTGTTGAAAGACATACAATTATGAGAGTGCTTGAGAATAATGGATTGATATGCAAGGAATTTGAAGTAGGAGATATACTAAAGGCATATGTTGACATTTATTTTGTTGTTCTAGTCCTCATGCTCACCACTACTACACAGTTGGTATAGCAAATAAGTCTCTATAACTAGCTAATATAAGGTAACAATAGCAGGAGGTAAGATTGCAAAAGGAGAACATAGAAGTTGCTTACAAACCGTTCCATAAATTAAGAGAAGATAATAGTTATTTGTAAATTGTTCAATAAATTAGAGGAACATAGGAGCCTCTGTCAACTGCTTTATAAATTAACTGAGGCTACATCCTGAGACTATGTGCTAAATTAGTGAAAGTCAGCTAGGCCCTAATATCACAGTCCCTCAGTGCCATTAACTGCCTTCTGTCTATTAGCTGTAGATAAGCTCCAGATAAGTGTACTAAAACCAGCCATGTGAATGGACTAATGCTAAGGTGATGTTCATAACTTTGAGATGATGTTGATATGTTAATTCCCAAGGTGGCATGAATGAGAATTAATTTATCTTCTACCACAAAAATCCTGTAAAAATGGGAATGGGTGTGGAAAGGAAGGGATGTGGAAAAGAGAAAAAGAATGGGGGGCAGAGTCAAGATGGCAGAGTAGAAGCAGGACCTCTGCTGGGCTCCAGCTTCCACCTTCCCCAATCCATGTAAAAGGGGACTCTAAACAAACTTTGGAGTTGCAGAACCCATAAAATGACACAGAGAAGCTAAACTTCCAATGAGGACAGCCCAGCAGACCAGCAGGAATCGGCCAGCGCAGGGCTCTGGGAGCCAAGCCCAGCCCCACTCCGAGGCTTTAGCCCCAAGGCAGGCCTGACCAGCCACTGGCTGGAGGGACTCCAGATAAGCAGCAGCTATGGTCATTTCCAGATTTATCAATACACAGATTCGAAGGACAAAAAGAGAGGACAGTGAAGTCTTTGGGATCCCGTAAGTGGGAGTGTGTGGCTTTTGTCCCCAGGGCGAGAAGTCGCTGAGACTCCACACAGCCAGCCAGCGCCCTGTGGCAGCTTCAGCTCCTGGCCTGTAGAGTATAGGGAAACCAAGCACCAGTTTGAGGGGTAATCACTCTTGCTTTAACCTGCTTGGCTCTGGATTGCAGTCTAGGGTGGAGCTCCTGGGGTGTGTGTCCAGCTTGCCAGAGTCTTGGAGACCTTTGTTTGGGACGAAATCTCCCCTGTCTGGTAGCAGAGTCCTACTATGGCAAAAAGCCCAGGGGTCAAGCAACTGAGGGGCAACATGAGCAGGCAAAGGAAACAAAGCAGACAGAAGATTCCAACATTAGACTCCTATTTTGGGGACATTAGACTCCTATTTTGGGGACAAAAAGGAGCAAAGCAGGGAATAGTTGGAAGACAGTGAAGTCAGAACTCCTGCACCAAAAGTTTCTAAGGAAAATATGAGATGGTTACAGGCCATAGAGGACCTTAAGAAGCAGATAAGAGAAGTGGAGGAAAAATTGGGAAGAGAAATGAGAATGATGCAAGAAAATTACAAAATGAGAGTCAACAGCCTGACTGAGGAAAATCACACCTTAAAAAATAGACTAACTCAAATGGCAAAAGAGGCTCAAAAAGGCAATGAGGGGAAGAATGCCTTAAAAAGCCAAATTTGCCAGATGGAAAAAGAATCTCAAAAGCTCACTGAGGAGAATCATTGCTTCAGAATTAGATTGGAGCAAATGGAAGCTAAGGACTTTATGAGAAATCAAGATGCTATTAAACAGATCCAAACAAATAAAAGAATAGAAGGCAATGTGAAATATCTCATGGAAAAAACCACTGACCTGGAAAATAGATCCAGGAGAGATAATTTAAAAATAATTGGACTACCTGAAAGCCATGATCAAAGTAAGAACCTAGAAATCATCCTCCAGGAAGTTCTCAAAGAAAACTGCCCTGATGTTTTAGTACCAGAGGGCAAAATAGAGCTTGAAAGAATCCACCGATCACCCCCTGAAAAAAATCCCAAAAAGAAAACTCATAGGAATATTATAGCCAGGTTCCAGAATTCCCAGATTAAGGAGAGAATATTACAAGCAGCCAGGAAGAAACAATTTGAATATTGTGGAAACACAATCAGGATAACCCAGGATCTAGCAGCTTCTACATTAAGGGATCAAAGGGCTTAGAATATGATATTCCAGAGGTCAAAGGAGCTGGGATTAAAACCAAGAATCACCTACCCAGCAAAACTGAGTATCATGTTTCAGGGGAAAATACGGTCATTCAGTGGAATAGAGGAATTTCTAGCCTTCTTGCTGAAAAAACCAGAATTGAATAGAAAATTTGACATTCAGATACAAGAAGCAAGAGAAGCATGAGAAGGTAAACAGGGAAAAGAAATCATAACTAACTTATCAAAGTTGAACTATTAACATTCCTACATGGAAAAACAATAATTGTAACTGATGAAACTTTTCTCAGTAGTTGAAGGGAATATAAACATATATATATGTGTGTGTGTGTGTGTGTGTGTGTGTGTGTGTGTATATATATATATATATATATATATATATTTATATATATATATATATTTATATATGAGGGGGTATATGGGCATATTAAAAAAAAAAAAAGAAAAAGAATGGTTATAACTCTATACGACCATCTGCTTCCTGGAAGGTAGAAGACTTTCAAAGCCTAGCCAAGAAGTGAAACTAGAGAGATTTCTACCCATCCTAGGCTAAGGCTCTTTGCCCTTTCTAAAAAAGTTAAGTCTCATAGTAGTAGGTGCTATTTGGTTTCTTTCTGAAGGCATATCGCTCTGCCCTTGTCATGGGAGGAATTCTGGCCATTACAGTCAGACTTCTCCTAAGAGGCGCAATTGGAGGACCTGTAGGCACCAGTGTCCTCTCATAATCCACCAACACCCTCCACAAAACCTAACTGGTAATGGCATAAAACAAATTGATCGAAATGCTGCTGCCCTGTGCCTATTCGCCAAGGACCAATGAGTCATAGGGGGTTTGATCCTCGAGAATCACATGGCCTTAGACCTCTGGGAAGATCAAGATGAAGTCTGCAAAATGGTGAATTCCTCTTGCTGTAGGCAGGTCAGTTGGACCCACAAAGCACTAGCCATAGACAGTGATATGGAACTAAAGGTAGAGTGAGTGTGAGGGATAGCACAGCTATAGAAGAAACTCGAATCCTAAGCTTTTCTGGAATCAACTGACTGACCCTGTGGAACTTGGGAAACATTAAACTTGCACTCTCCTTGAGATGGTGGTCACCACAATTGTGGTCCTGTGTACTGTCCTTGAGATGGTGGTCACAATGGTCACCACCTAGTGATCATCCATTCACTGGGATTACTACCAAAGTTAGAAGCAATCCAGTGACAAAGTGGCTGCCCTATAACTGGATGCCAAGGCCAAGAGGTGGATTGTGATATGAAATTAAAGGCAGCCCAAACAATTTAAATAAATTAATTTCTACATGTCCCTGGCAACCACCTGCATAGAACCTGCAACCAAGGACTGTTCCTGAAGTGTGACAGTTTATTTTAGTATCTATTCCCGGCACATTTGTAACTACTCCTGGAGAAACCTGTAGCTATTTGCAACCTTTTGAGAAATCACTCCTTCATAGCTGGTCCCAACATCTAAACCTTAAGGGGATATAAGAACCTCTGAATGTCAAAGCTTGTTCTCAAGGGGAGATGGCTTAGCACCACACTTAACTGCATCCCTCTCCCTGTGAGTATGACCATGTAACTTTACTATTTCTGTCTTTGTTACTTATTTCCTTGAGGTTGCTGGCTGTATCCATACCCCAGTGTCTGTTAATAAACCACTTACTGAAGCATCAACCTAGTCTGTCAAGGTTTTATATCACAGGAATTTTGAATCCCTTAGAACACACTATTAGACATTAATTCTCCTCAAGGGTTAAAGGTCAAGCAAGGGGCATGATCTGATACTGTCTCATAAATTAAAATTGTAACATCTCATTAATTAGCTCTGAGTCTCAATCCCAGTTTCTTAAATACTATTTCTAAAACAGAACAGAAAACTCCTTTCCTCCATAAGTTTTCATGTATCTCTGTATTTATCAAACTCTCTGATCTCTTAGGTATAGATAAACATCAGAGTAACCAGTCATATAGTTTACTAAAGTGAAACAAACAATAAAACAAAGAAGTGAGCAATTATTTCCAATATGTCAGCTGTGAGAAAAAATCACAGATAATGTCACTTTTAAGCATTATTGGAGATTCTGATTTCTCAGTTTTGGAAAGACATTTCTACCATTCAGGTCTCTCAGAATGTTACTGTTTAAAAAATTAAAGTCATTTTTCAGAAATTATTTCATAATGTTTCCTTGAAAAATGAAAATTAAACTCCATTTTATCAGGAACTAAGTTCTCCTAGTCCTTCTCTCTATCCTCAGACTTTCTCCAGCCATCACAATTAACAATTTATCTAGAATGACATTTAAATTGTTAGTTTCCTCACAGACTCCCCACACATGACATCAATCTTTAACTCCCTGTGGTTTCATTTCCTCTTAAAGATAAAGTAACTCATTATTCATAGCCTCTGTGAGAAAGACTTTTGAAGTAAATATAATACCTAAGTTCTTCCTAAAAAGCAAAAACAAAATATTCCAAATGTGGTCTCAGCAGAGAAGGGTATATGATACTACTGCAATGATCTGAAAATTATACATAAAAATGTACGTTTTCTTTATATAAAATAAAAATTGTAATAGAAAATTTTACGTATTATAATTTATATAAATTATACAAGATTTATTTTTAAAAACTGATCTACTAGCTACAAGATTATATTTACTCACTTTAGCTCCCTCCTACTGTGAAATTTTTCTCAGTCTCCTACTTGATATTAACTCAGTTCTAGTTCTGTGATTTAATATTATCGAAACAAAGCCAACCCTTTACAATTTTCTGAAATCTACTTTCCCAGATCTCAATATGGTATTTGGGGATCTGGACCTGTGCAACTCAGTATAATCATCTTGGGACACTTCACCCTCAATCAAATGATCAAGATGAGGTCTTCCTGAAACAACCAACCATCCTCAACTCCTCCCATATCATCTACCCCTTCAAAAAATTTCCCAGTGAGGAGGGATTTCCCTTTATCTTGGTTCCAAAGTTATAGCTCCCAAGTTTTATACTTTTTATACTTCCCTCCTCTCAACTTGGAGGTCTCTATGCTATGAAGTTACTGATAACTGCTTGCCTTTGCACCTTGCCTCTTCTGCCTGGTCTATAGAAACAGATTCTTTAAGTAAGATCCATCAGCCAATTTATCCTGCATGGACTCATCATCTCCTTCCTCTATGCCATATATACTAAAAATATACATGTCGGGGCGGCCAGGTAGCACAGTGAGTGAGAGCACTGGCCCCAGTGTTGGGATGACCTGAGGGATAGAATCTGGGCTCAGATCCTTAGCACTACACCCAGAAATAACTGGCGGTGTAACCTTGAGCAAGTTACTTAACCCCAATTGCTTCAAAAAAAAATATATATATATATATACATATCCCTACCAAACTTGGCTTCTATGAATTTGGATCTCTAATAACATGGCTGCTTCTATCAGACTAATTGACTTTCATCCTGAACTTTTGTTTCAAGATATTAACCCCTATCAACCAGCTATTAGCTAAAATAATGGGTGATACCCAAAGAGCAAAAAAGACTGCATCCTTTGGCTGGGTTCCATTATTTCCTCATTCCAGACTCATAAGTCACTGACCCTATTGTAGGGGCAACCACACTGGCATACCTAGGTTGGCTGCTAGCACAGGTTCTTAGATCTGCTTTACTAGGAAAGATAGCTGTTTAAGAGGTCAACAATTTTTTTTTAATTACATTAATTAGTTCAAGGGAAAAGACAGCACCCTGAACTTCAGAGAAAATACAAACATAGAAATAAAGACAGACAGGGCTCTGATTGCCTAAATCAACTATACACTTCTCATATATTCCTGGATTGTGAGAGCCTTTACATCAGGGAACTCTGAACAAATGGTCACTCAAGAGTCCCAACTAGGAAATAACAAGATCCTCCTCATAAGCAAGCCCCCCCCCCCAAATCAAAATACCAATTCAGAGTATATATACCCTTCTCAGAGCCAAAAGATATCACAACCCTCAGTGACTAATTAGAAATTAGAAAAAGGTGTGAAAGCCTTCCTACAAGCAAGCTTTCCTTAATAGGCTCCACCTGAGATATATTTGGGAGGGGTGGGGGAGAGGGGAATCTTAAATCCCATTAATATTACACCTATTTGTACCCCTTCCTGAGAATTCTGAATGTTATAGGAAGATCTGAATTTAAGTTCTGTCCCTGATATATACTGGATGTGACACCATTGCTAAGTCACTAAATCTCTGAGGCAACTATCTAAGGCTCTAAATTGTAGAATAGGGGCAGCTAGGTGGCACAGTGAACACAGCACCAGCCCTGGAGTCAGGAGGACCTGAGTTCAAATCCAACCTCAGACACTTAACACTTACTAGCTGTGTGACCTTGAGCAAGTTACTTAACTCCAATTGCCCTACCCCCCCTCCAAAAAAAAGCAAAAAAAAACCCCACAAAATAAACGAATTGTAGAATAGTTGCTAGTCTGCCTTTTAAACATTAGCATACAAGTCCCTAATACTGTTGAAAAAACAAGTCTAGACAAAAAAAAATTAATTTTTCGCCAGACTTGTTTTATGTATTTTTATTTATTTATATATAATATATATTCGTGAATATATACACACACATTCATATACACATATATGCATATATATACATATACACATGTGTATGTGTAATCACCTACCTGTTTCCCCGATAATAAGACACTGTCTTATTATTTTTTTTTTTGGACAGAAAAACACCAGAGGGCTTATTTTCAGGGGAGGGCTTATTTTAATGAACATTGACAGCAATTTTAATAAACAGGTAAATGTGAACAAAAAAATGTACCTTTATTCAATAAACAAATCACTGGGGAAGAACAGGATGATGCACTCACTGCTGCAGCTCTGATTGGATGCAGCTCGGAGCGCGGCGTGCGTTTCACGGGGGAGGGGGGTAGAGAAGGGGATCACCTTCACCACAGTAGCAATCTCAATAGGGCTTATTTTCGGGGGAGGGCTTATTTTAGAGGAATCTTACACAGTAAGGGGAGGGCTTATTTTCAGGATAGGTCTTATTATCGGGGGAACACGGTCCTGAAGAGGCATGTCACACAAACTTCAGTGTACCTTTGCTGACTTATTCATGCAGTGGCTAGCAAGGACCATGAAAATTTTTGCAACGTTGGTGTAATATAGGAAACTCTCAGTGAGTAAAGCTCCTTCTACCAATATAGATGAATCATTGCTGACAAGCTACAGATTTAGAGTTGCCTGCATCACTGACTGAGAGTTCAAGTGACTTGTCCAGGGAATTACAAGTATGTCACAGAGACAGCGTTCAAACCACTGCTCTTAATCTGTCTACCATACCATATTCTGCCTCTCAGTTATAATAATAGCCAATGTTATGGGGAAAATATCTCCATTTTGAGTTAATGGGATTGGTAAGTGCTATTGAAATAGTTCTGCCACAATGTATAAATGAAAAGGGAGATATTTCTCCCATAAACTTAACATATAGCCAGATATATAGGGAGTGCCTTCTTTAAGGATTGCAGGGCACTTTAGGTATATTATCTCAATAGTAAAACTGCTTGGACATACATTACCAATATTCTCCATCTCCCCCCTCTTTCTCCCATACCCCAGTAATTAGGTAGAGTCACTCAACTATGCACCCAATTCGAGGCGGCTACTTCCCTCCAAAAATTGAACAGGAGGAACTCCAAGATGACAGAAGCTCCCTATACCTGTACATTCACATCAGAGAAAGCTCCTTTCTAGCTGACTCACTCTTCAAATATTCTGAATTGAGGAACAAAAGACAATCACTCCCCGTGTGGGTAGGAAGATTAGAGAGATAGCCAGCTGGAAGAGAGGATAGACAACCCAGATGCTCTTTTTTCTAAATTACTCTTATGCCTATTTGTTAGGTTGGTTGGGGACTGCCTACAGTGAGTCTTTCATTCAAATTCAAATTCTGTTTCAAATTCAGAAGAGTACAGTTAAGGGGGGGAGACTTAAGTTCAAAACATTTCATTGTTTTCTGATATTAGCAAATCCATTAAAAAGATTTAATTTAATTATCACAGGCTTTAATGAAAATAAATCTCTGAGAACAGTGAAATGGATAAACCAGTTGTAATTTTTTCTTAATAGACCTGTAATAAATTAATGAAAAAAGAATGAAAAGCTTTTGGCTATTGTTGCATGGAATCTAATTGGAATAACTTTTGTGGTCATCCCATGAGGTTTTGAAAATATGCAATAGGAGGTATGTTAGCTCTTAGTAGTCTCCTTGCTTCTAGGGATTTTTATTTTTATGGCTTAAGTTAGTCATGCACTACATAATTCTTGGTTTCAGAATAGTCCTCAGCTTCAGCTTTCCTACTTGAACTACCTCAATGAGCCTGAATGAACTCTAGTACTATTCTACTTCTCCTCCTGAGCAAAGAAGCCCTAAGCCTAAGTCCTATGAGATGAGAAAGAAAAGAAACAAATCAGAAAAAAAGGAAGAAGAAAATAAGAGAAAAACATAAGACAGAGAAAAACACAAAGGATGAAAGGATGGAAGAATCAGAGAAAAGAAAGGGGGACAGAATGGTAAAGGAGAAGAAAGAAATGTCATCAAAAGATTAGAAATATTATACACCATTATTTTTTATTCACTGCTGTTTCCATAGTGTTAGTTCATATGTATATGTAAACTTTACAATTTGATGGTTTCACCCTCACAGCTACCCATGGAATAAATGTAATTATTATTCCCATTTTGTCAAGTAGGAAACAGAAGTGAAGTGACTTATTTAGGTCAGCATTGTAGATGTATCAAATGTATCCATAATGTTTTTTTTTTCCATTTGTCATTTCTTTATTTCATGTGTACAGTATATGCAAAGATTTCTTTCACAGAAAGAAGAAACACCCCTTTCCAGTACAGAGAGTTCCATGAAGATAGCACATCAATATAAGCCATTAAGGTATTAAAGATCTGCCCTGCCCACCCTCCAAAAAAAGGAAAAGGAAAAGTTTTATATGAACAACATGAACCAGGTATAATCAAGATACAAAGCACAACTCCAATAAACAATGACACATGCGTAAACCTTGTGTAAGAATGATTTCATAGTAATTAATTACTAAAACTTTAGCAGAATAAAATAATAAAACATAGATCAATTCTGTCTAAACAAAAATGAAGAAGAATGAGAGTCAAAGGTGGGAGTCAAACCCAGGACTTGTTGACCTGTAACAACAGGTGACCTTTTCCTCTGCGCATTTTGGATTGTAATTTGTACCTCTCTCAGGTACTTCATATAATATTGTATTTTATGGTTCTCTCTTGTGATTGCTCCCATTTTAGAGTACAAACTCCATCTGCCCCGGTACCTCATATCATATTCTGCACACATTAAGCACTTAATGCATATTGACTGAGTGCAACAGACATCCACAGCCAGAGATCTCTTAAGAGTTATACCTTTATATTCCTCATCAGAGACCTTAGATAAAGCACTTCTTTTGATTTTCCTGTCTGCAAAATGATGGGGTTGGAACTTAAAAATTCCTTCTGGCTCTAAATGCTCTGATCCTGGAGATGCAAAGTTTGTACAGTCAAGGGCTGAGCAGGGGTCCTAATGACAGGTAAGTTCCCATCCCAGAGCACACTATGTGATTCAGAAAAACGTGCTCCAACTTACACCCATTTCATCAGTTTTTCATACTCCTTTGGATCAGTCTGGCCTCCTTAAAGAGAGAAATAAGAAATGGACTGGGTAAGACCCAGAAGCCCAAGCCATTGACCAGGTCAAAAGGGGAGAGGAAGAGCACTAGGGAAGCAAAGGACTGCCAATCAGGATGATACCCAGTAAGTCCTCTTTGTCCCCTGAGACCTCCATAGTATTTGTGAAGCCCTGGCAGTCATGCTGAAATATTAACTACTTGGAGTTTGTCGATACTATTAATTGGGTTAGCACCCCAACTAGCGTGGTGAAAGTACTCCCATAAATCTAACAGAGTGCCACGGGTTTGCAGCCTGGCTCAAAACCATTATGATAATTTGTTTAACATGAAGGACTTGGGAATAAGTGGTACTCTTTCGTGTTCTGACAACCACAGAAAGGCAAGGTCTGTGGGAACAAATCAGATATAACAATACTAGACCTGCTAGGAATGCTTCCAGACCTATTGTACTGACCACTAAAGCTATCAAACCCCAAGTGTACATGAAATGGACTGAAGACATGAATAATTTCATTATGTGCCTGTACTATATGATAAATTGGAAACAGATCTTACCAGTTATAATCAAGGGCTCCATGTCGAGCTCCAAGGCTTTTTGTCAACATTATCCTCAGTTCCAAGTCAGACAAAAAAATATACGGCCAACCAGTGAAGGGTAATCATAAAAAGTAGCATCACTTCTAAACTTGGATTACATGAAATAAGGGTTGAAAATCAAGGATTTGCTATATTATGAATAGGAAAAAAGCTGGAGAGTCTGAAATCATTGAAAATCTTCACTCCAGAAATAATGCCTAATAATGAAATAGATGACAACAACAGCAATTAAAGATGGCAAAAAGAAATGTAGAATGGAATCTGGAAAATAGGGAGAAAAAATAAAAATTCTAGATTCCTTTAATCACATTTGGAAGCAAAATTCAAAAGGTTAAGGTGAGAAAAGGAAGGAATCAAAGCAGTGCACAGAACAAAATAAATAATTCATCATTTATCAAAAACATAAATGCAGAGATTTGAGAGGTAAAGAAAACAGAAGTGAGAGAGAACTCCCAAAGGATAAGAATGTGGAAAATTCCTAGTCACTTATGTGGTTACAAGAGGCCAAGCACAAAGAAAACACCATTTAGATCAAACAAGAAAAAGAAAGCTTGAGCAACATTAATATAATGAATGACAAAACAGTTATATCAAGAAAAGTGACTGAAATTCTGGCTTTTCTGCTAAGTGGAAAGATGTGGGGGCAGAATCATTAACAACTGAAATACTTCAATGATAAATTATTAGCAAATATCAGCTCCTTTCCTTGGGTTCATAGGACCATAGATTTAGAGCTGGAAGGAACCTTTGATATTTTAGACACAAATCTAATGCCATTTATCAGTTATCTGTTACCAAAAAGTAAGAACACCAGATAACTCCCCAAATATAGACCAACTTTATGCAAAGTTTTCATAGTTTGTAGCATTTTTTATGAAATACTTTTAAGAAAACAATATATTGTCTGAGGAGCAAACAGGAATAGATAAGGTTGTAGGGGGAGGGAAGGAGTCTGTGAACTTGAATGGAAAAAAAATTATATCTTTATTTTTACTAACTTCCAACTGAAATTCAGTAATTCCTTCAATAATTTTAAGGCATTATTCTGAACAGAGGTGGTTTTACCATGCATACAAAGGAGTTTGTGATATATCAGAAGGTTAAGAAAACCTGCTATAGAGAAAGTTGCAGGAGATTATGTCTGCATGCTACTAGAATGGGTCAGCTGTTGGAGAATTGTAATGCTAGTGAGTAATCTCTTCCAAAGTCTGTCTAGTCACGTGTGTTGGGGTAAAATGTCATTGGTTCAAAGGAAACACCATGGAAAGATAAAGGAAAGGGAGAAGGCAAAAAGCGGGAGAAGAGGGGAAGGTGGGAAGGGGAACAGAAGAGGTGAGGGAGAGTGATAGGAAAATTGGTTTTATCAAGTACTTTCTATGTGCCAAGCACTAGACTAAGCACTTTACACATTTTTATCTCATTCGATCCTGGGAAGCAGGTACTCTTACCCTCATTTTACAGTTGAGGAATCTCAGTGATGCTTAAGGTCACACAACTAGTGTCTGAGACAATATTTAAATTCATATCTACCTGACTCAAGACCCAGCCACTTGGCTGCCTCTAGGAAGGGACAAGTAGTTTTTGTAATTTCTAAAAATTGTGTCAGCTTTACTGCATTTAAACACTCCTTTAATGTTGATACCCAGTTTTTTTTTCAATAAAAGAAGTACCTTTACCCACCCCACAAGACAAACTGACCATAGTACTTCAATCTTCTCAGATAGTAGGCTAAGCCCTTGGGAGGAAGCAATCATTTCTGATGATGCCAGAATGCCATTAACTAGCCTCATCTGCCCCTCTATTTGAAAAAGGAAATGAAACTTAAACCACTCACTTTTGATACTTGTTAGAAACCCTAAAGTAAAGGCTTGCTAGAGAGGGGGCAGAGGTTGTTAACTTAGGTTTTGAATTACCTGGGGATTTCTGTGATTCATGCTATCCCAGATTTCCATCACGATGAATAACCTCAAGGTGACTACATTAGCATTCACCAAGTGTTGAAAGGCAACACTAACACAACAATGACACAACAGAGATAGGCATGATTCCCTCCTGGTGGTCCCATGACCTAAGATAGACTCACAAGGCAAACAAACCTAAGGCTTGAGAAGTGGGGGAACTGGTCCTGGTGAGTGGATAATTGACATCTGGTTTCAATCGACAATTCTTTATTGATAACTTAGGCCATCTGTGACACAAAACAAATGGGCATGATTTTCCTGATACTATAATAATGAATAGGGGGTTTTAGGATTTGAGTAATTACCTTTTATCCTTGGCTCCAAATAATGTGAGGAAAGGGAAATTAGACAGACTAAAAAATGACAGATAACCTGTGAAAAGCATTAACAAAATATTTTATATAATCTAAGTGTCATAACCCCAAGACTCATTCTTGATGGCACTTCTCTAAAAAGTGAGGTAGAACTCTAACTCAAAAACTGCATTTATAAAAATTATTAATACATGTGTATATGCACATGTGTATATAGGTGTGTATGTGTGTATGCATATACATACATATATACACACAGACATATGTGTGCATATTTATACTATGTGAACTCATATCTCCCTGTCTCCGTGCCCAGTATGAAGGGGAAGGCAGAGTCAACTCTTTGATTGTCATTGTGCTGTCTCTGAGGTCTCTTCTGTCTAGGAGTCCACAATGAACATGCTCCCCGAGTTATTCAGAATGTAAAGAAGAAAAGGGACAGCGAGGTGGTGCCATAGAGTGCCAGGCCTGCAGTCAAGAAGACTCATCTTCCTGAGTTCAAATCTGATCTCATACACTTAGTAGCTGTGAGACCCCGTGCAAGTCAATTCACCCTGTTGGCCTCAGTTTCCTTATCTGTAAAATAAGTTGAAGAAGGAAATAGTAAAACATTCAAAAATCTCCAACAAGAAAACCCCAGATGGGGTCATGAAGAGTCAGACATTACTGAAACCACTGTGCAAACAACAATATGAGAGCCCTGCTTTGAGTACCAACATGGTCTGCCTATTCCATCTGAGAAGAGTCAACCTTGCCTGTTCCCAAGGAAATCATTTCAATTCATTTTCATAAGATACCACTTCACATCTATCAGATTGGCTAACATAACAGAAAAGTAAAATGACAAATGTTGGAAGGGATGTGGAAAAATAGGGACATTAATGTACTGTCAGTGGATAGAAATCCCTAAGCAAGGACAAGTAGTTTTATGTTTTTATACTTTTAAAATTTTTCAAATTTCTAAAAACTGTGTCATCCTTACTGGATATAATATATATTATATGCACATGTATATTCTCTTAATGCTGATTTTATCCCTGAGTTTTCTTCACTGAGAGAAATCCATTTTACCCATAAGACAAATTGACCACAACACCAATACCAATAATAATTATGTAACATTTCATATTGGCAAGAATGGCACAGTGAAAAGAATACTGGACTTGTAGTTAGGCAATCTAATTTCAAAAAATCCTGATTCTCAGGTTATGCAAGGCAGTTTCCTTACTGTATCTTGTTTCCACATCTATAAAATAGGTATATTTGCATATTCTACCTTACAGGATTGCTCGGAACAAAGTACTTTGTAAACTTTAAGGTGCTTGGGGTGGCCAGGTAGCACAGCGAGTAAGAGCACTGGCTCCAGTGTCGGGATGACCTGGGGATCGAATCCCAGGCTCAGACACTTAGCACCCACCCAGAAACACCTGGCCGTGTAACCTTGAGCAAGTTACTTAACCCTGATTGCTTTAAAAAAAAAACTTTAAGGTGCTATAAAAGTGAAAATAAAAAAGCTTTCTATTGGTAACTTCTCAAATAACATTGGGTCAGCTCTTTTGCAGATGAAAAAGCTAATGCATGGAGAGTTGATAGACCAGTCAGTGAAAGGGAAACCACTAGAATAAACATTTTCAATTCAATTAAACAAGCATTTGGAAGCACCTACTATGTACAAAATCTGTGCTAGGCACTGGAGACACAGAGATGAAATTATAAAACAGAAGAAGCTTACATCATGCTGTGGCATACACCATGTGAGCAAATAAGCAAACAGAGAGGGGGAAGGAAGAAAATGGGAGAGGTGGCAGGAAGAGAGGGAGAAACCAACAATTGAAGAAGAGAGGTGGAATCTGGGAAGGCTTCTATAGAAATACCCATGAAGGAAACTAGGGATCCTAAGAGTTTTTTGGTGGTAAGGAAGAAGGGCGTTATAGGTAATGTGGACAAAACTATATAGTCATAGATGCAGGGAATAAAATACCAAGTTTGGTAAATAGCTAGTAGTCCAGTATAGTTGGAATGTGCATCATATAAATGGGAGTAATGTAAAATGTGGATAAGTAGGCAGAAGCCAAGCTATGAAAGATTTTACCATTCAAGTTGAAGAGTTTGTATTGACAAGATGCAAGATTCTTGAATCAGGGTGTGACATGATCATAACTACTCTTTAGGCATATTAAGGTGATGGTTGTATGAAGGATGGATTGAGGATTACAGGGAAGAAACTCAGACCAAGGAGATGAAGTAGAAGATTGGTACAATAGCCTAAGGAAGAGGTAACAGTAGAACAAACTAGGGTAGTATCTATGTAATTAATATGTAATTAACATGATATGGGAGATATATTATGGAGGTAGAAAAAAGAAGGCATGAAAACTGATTAAATATGAGGCTGAGGGTGGGGAAAGAGTCAAGCATTCCTCTGAGTTTGCAAAGCTTAGTGACTAGAGAAGTTGTGTTGTCCTTGAAAGAAATAAGGAAGTTTGGAGGAAAGGAGAGTTTAGGGAGAAATATAACAAATTCTGTTTTGCCGAGTTTCCAATGTCCACAGGACTTCCAGGAGGAATCCAGAAGACTGTGGGCAATGTGGCTATAGAGTTCAGGAACTATAATAAAACTCAATAGGCATATTTTAGCATTATGTACTGGAATTGGAAGTTGATCAGAGGACTCCTGATAAATTGAACCCTGACAATTCCCTTGATGCAATTATAAGTTATGGAGCTTTGTCAGAAAGGGTCAGCTCATATTGGGCATGATCTCTAGCCTCATGTTGAGACCCATATTCCTTGCTGGACTGACATAACTCCTGATTGTTCCCTGAGAACTGTCATGATTAAAGGATTGTGTTAAAGATAATTGGCCACAGGACATACTGTAGAGGAACCTTCTGTAGTTTCCAAGATGAGCTATAGAAATAATTCTTCTGGGCCCATTCCCTGCCTTATGTGCTGGCATAGTTCTGAATCACAAAATATAACAGACTCTCCATATAGAAGACAGAAGCAAAACATTTATTCAGACACCAGAAAGCCAAATTAACTATAGCAAGAAATCTATATACAATAACACCACAGAGAGCAACACCATCCCAAAGCCTTCCCACAAACATTCACAAGCCTAGTTGTCTCCTTGCCTGCATCCTCTCTCCTCCCTTCTTCTAACTGTTCTGATTCCCAGCTTCTTCTCAGCTCTGCTCCACCCTTTATGTTCCACCCATTCAGCAAACTCCTCTCACCACAGGCTCCATGTGATTGCACTCAGCCTCTTAAGGGGCAGGGAAGATCTTCATATTACCATTACCATTGCATTCTGTCCCAAGATCTTTCATTTCCATTACATAGGTCAATGGAACTTTAGGGTAACCAGTTTGAACAGAACTTTACAACAATAGAACAGGGATAACATAAAATATGCACCTAAAACAATAACTTAGGGTAGGGCCTGAAAAGTACCCCATCATTCCCCCCTTGAACAAATAGGGCTCAAAATCTTGGGGCAAAAAGTCTTTTCTTCCATAGCTACTTCCTGCTGAAATTGGATGTATAGTTGTCCCTGTCCCAAGAGGTCCCATTTGAGAGATCACTTCTTTAGCTGGCATCTGGAGTTTGGTCAATGCCAGGTCCAGGTGACAGCTGGCTTAAGCACTCAAGCATCTACAGATGAAGGGATCAGCCTGCAGGAAACAAATTTTGCTGGTCTGCATGAATTTTTGCCCAAATGACTTTGACATTGAGTTCAATGATTGTTGTCTCTTTCCACCTGAAAATATAATGTTCTTCCAACTTTACATATTTGAATGATGGCTCAGGATGAAGAAACATTTCTGTGCCATAGATGCACTTGTATAAGGCAGTTGACTCCTCACAAATCACTTGAGGTACAACGAAGCCTCCAATGATACCCTTTTTTACCTAGCTTTATCTTCCCATTCTTTTTTTTTTCAAAAGCAATCGGGGTTAAGTAACTTGCTCAAGGTTACATGGCCAGTTATTTCTGGGTGTGGTGCTGAGTATCTGAGCCCAGATTTGATCCAGGTCATCCCAACACTGGAGCCGGTGCTCTTACTCGCTGAGCCACCTGACCGCCCCTGTTATCTTCCCATTCTTGACATGTTGCCAAGTTGGTAACACAGCTCACATCAAAATTCTGAAGGAAGGCCACAGGGGTCTCTTGGATATGCTGCCCCACTATGGATGCCTGGGATATGGTGAAAATACCTTTTTCCACTGTCATAAGTGGATTGTTTTGCATGTAGACAAAATCCAACCACTCTTTCACTTCGATGTATATAGGTAAGCTGAAGCTGTACTCTTCCCTATGAGAAGTTGAGCCATGGAAGAAATAACCAAGGAAAGGAGTGTTGTCCAGGGAGGACTGAACACACAAGAAGAGAAACCAATCCAATACCTCTTCTGTTACTGGGTTAGATCACAGGTGGATTTACTTCTCCACCAAAAACTCCAAAGTAGATTTCTTTGAACAGATCTATTAAATGGGGCATGCATAGGTTTGTGTGGATACAGGGTAAATGTGAATGTGTTCCACAATCCCACAAAACTGTCTTTTCTTACACAATTGATGTGATGGTTTATTTGTTCATGTAAGTTTAGGAGTATTTTACTCACTTTTGTCTGTAAGTAAAGAAAATAAACTAATTAAAAAAATTTGGAGACCATTGGTCTCCACTGGATAGGACAGGATGTTTTGTTCTCTTCTCCCATAATGGCAATGACAAAGTTGTTTATCTTCTTTCTACTGTCTTCCCTCCTACCCAACTTCTAAAGAAACACAATTCCAAAGGAAAAGGAAATGTAAACATTAAGAACAAAATTATGAAGTTTATTCAAGTGACTAGGGGGTTGTCATTAATAGGAAAAATTATATCTAATTGAAAAAAAACATAAGAATAATTTTCCTGGATCTGCCACTGATTCACAAGGTAACTTCAAGTATACTTTGTCAATGAGGCCTTTTCTGGTCCCAAGGGTTAACTTGTATCTGCTTTGGGGATGATCTCTATGAAGTTTTTTACTATCTATCTATCTATCTATCTATCTATCTATCTATCTATCTATCTATCTATATATGTATATATATACATATATATATATATGTAAAATATGTGTGTGTTATATTATCTCTGTAGCTAAACTATAAGCTCCCTGAGGGCAGGGATTTTTTCGCTCTTGTCTATTTCCATCCTAGCACAAAGCCTGGTGATAAAAGGACTTTAATAAAATGTCTATTGATTGACTGATTGGTTGACTTTTCATGTTTCTGTTTCTTTCTTACTTTTTTGTTTGTTGGAGGGGCAAGACAGGGCAATTGGGGTTAAGTGACTTACCCAAGGTCACGCAGCTAGTAAGTGTTAAGTGTCTGAGGCCAGATTTGAACTCAGGGCCTCCTGCCACCAGGGACGGTGCTCTATTCACTGCGCCACCTAACCACCCAGACTTTTCATGTTTCTATTTTCCCAATGACAAAATGAGATCAGTTGCCTTTCCAATATAGGCACAAATAATTTCTAGAAAAAGATCTTTGTTTCTCTGATGCAGTGATACAGAGAAGTAAAACACAATATAATTTCTAAGGCCTGATCTTAACAAGATAGGATTAGTGACTCTTAAAAATTATCTTTTGACCTTTGGTTTTTTATTTAGGAGGAGCTCCAAATAAGAATTAGTGTTTCTTTTTGAGTGTTGGCGACAGATGTAACACCAAAGCCCTGGAGATGAACTAATAGAAATTAGATGATAGAGTACATTGTGTTCTTCATAGAAGAAAAAAATAGCATTTCACAAAAACAACTCTACAACTCAGCAAAGTTAATCAGAACAGATTTCTTAGGTCATTTAGCTGATCTCCAGAGACCAGTAAATGACTAGGCATTATCATGTATCTCCTTATGCTTGATCCAGTTTGGTTTCAAATGACTTAAATAATGGGGCATCTACTTCTTTTGCAGTGAAAATTACTCCATAGCCCATTTTTTGGATACAGGGCTGATTTTTTCAAATTAATTTCACCCCAAAAATTATGTGTAACAAAAGGAGAAACATGCCAGCACAAAATGACACTGCCATATCCTTCCCACTCCAGCATTTCTCTTTTGTCAACATTGCACTTAAAATCTTCCAGAACTACAATTCCGCGACTCACTAATGACCTTTATATATATTTCTGTACCACCATAACTGAACAGCTGAAGAAAATACTTTGCCCTTTACTCTCTATCTTCATCCTGGTGCAGTATTTACTTGCATTTTCTCCCCTCTCCTTCTCTAACTCTTCTGCCTCTCAAGTATACTGTGTCCCTCTCCCCACCAATAAAAAAATATACAATGTGGTTCATTAAACATGGTTCTACCTTCTTCAGGCTTCAACAGAAGAAGCACTCCAGTCTCCCTAGGGTCAACATTGGGTTGTTTATCCACTTCACTTCCACCTACTGCAACAGACCCACTCCTGTCTTCAGTTAAGTGGGGTTGATCAAGGGACCAGAGAAAGACATGACTTGCTGTAGGTCACACAGAACCAAGAGCAAAACTGTGAATCAAACTGAGGTCCTCTGACTGCAAATTGACTAATCTAATCACTACATACCAAATTCTCTCTCATCTGTCTTCTGGACTCTCTGCATGCCACAGTGTTGTAAGAAACAAGAACTATTCACAGAATCACAAAAGCTCAGAATTAAAAGGTATCTAAGAGGCCACTAAATCCAGTACCAAACAAAACTACCCCATGCCACCCCCAACAAGAAGACATCCAGCTTGTCCTGGAAGACCTCTACCAGATAATTTGCCCCTCTACCTCCAAAAGCATCCTACCTCACTTTTCTACAGTCCAATTATTAGGAAAATTTTCATGACAAAAATCTAAATGTTATGTGACTTCTACTCATAGTACCTCATACTGCCCTCTGGGGTCCAGCAGAAGAAATCTAATGGCTTCTCCATATGACAATCCTTTAAACACTTGAAGATATATCATGTCTCTCTTTAGTCTACTCTTCTTCAATCTAAACATCTTTAGATCCTATATGGCAGGATCCCCAGGCCCTTCACCATCATGGTGACCTTCTCTGAATATTTTCTAGCTCATCAATGTCCTATGTCATGTTCTGGGGAACAAAGACAATACTTCAGATATGGCCTGATCAGGGAAGAAACAAGCCAGACTATATGACCTCCCTAGTCCAGGACACTATGCTCCTAAAGCAACCTAAAATCCCACTAGTTTTTTTTGGCTTTAATACTATACAGTTAAGCAATATTACAAATACCTTATACCTATCAATTGAGGAATGGCTAAACAAGTTGTGGCATATGATTGTGATAGAATATTATTATTCTATAAGAAATGATGAACAAGATGCTTTCAGAAAAACTTGGGAAGACTTACACGAACTGATGCAAAGTGAAATGAGAAGAACCAGAACATTGTACACAGTTACAGCAATATTGTACAATGATTAAGTGTGAATGACTTAGCTGTTCTCAGCAATATAATAATAAAAGACAATTCTGGAGGACTTATGATGAAAAACACTATCCATCTCCAGAGAAAGAACTGATGGTGTCTGAATGCAGATCAAAGCACACTTTTTTTAAGCTTTATTTTTCTCAGGATTTTTTTATCTGTTTTCTTTCACAGTATGACTAATAAGAAAATGTTTGCATGACTGCTTGTTGCTCTTAGCTTTCCTCCATACTCTCAGCTCTTTAAGAGTTAATGCCCCTAGCATCATTCCTATGGGAATGTCTCGTGTTTTAAATATTTATGGATCTCATTTGTCTTCTATATCGTCTTCATTTTCGAAAATAAATCCCTTCCCTAGCCATGGAGTCATCACTCATAACAAGGAATAATAATGTAGGGGTCGGGAAACTTCACTTGAGTAAAATTAAGAAATATATCAACTGATAGGATATGTGATATTCCCCAACCTTAGTCCCTGATATCTGATTTTTAAAAAGGGAGGCTGACACTTTTTTTTATCTCTTCTTTGGAGTCAAGCATGATCATTATAAAACATTTAGTTTCTATTTTTTTTTAATTTACATTGCTATAGTGTAATGGTTTTCTTTATTCTGTTACTTTACTTTGTAGCTGGTCAAATAAGGGTTCCCATACTTCTCTGTCTTCATTTCTTACAACACAGTAATATTCCCTAACATTCACATAACACATTTGGTTTAACCATTCTTCAACTGGGAGGGTTTCTATTATGTTTTCACTTTTTTGCTATTATATAAATAATGCTGCTTGAGAAATATCGGTATATTCAGTATTTTTCTATCTTTGATCTCTTTAGCGATGCATGTGTAATAGTGGGATCTCCAAATCAAATACTGTTTAGCCACCTTTTTAACATAACTTCAAATTAATTTCCAGAATGTTTGTTCCAATTCGCACTGTTTGGGATGAAAAACTTCAATCCAAAATTTAATCAAGAATACGGAGATTTCTTAGGATAAGAACAGGAATTTATTCTCTTCCCTGGGAGAACAGGGCAGTCTTCCCCATGACTGATTGTGAAGAAGAGGCGCCTTACAAAAGGCAGAATAAGAATTTATACCCTAACACAATCAAACCCCTTCTCCCGGGGCTGTCCCTTCTCCCATTGGCTGAGAGGTGGGCTCAAGTCTTCGCTGGAAAATCTTTCCCAGTGGGGTGGGGTCAAGATGACTGAGTAGAAACAGGACCTCCTTATGGATCTGGCTTCCACAACCTCCAATTCATGTAAAACGGGACTCTGAACAAACTTTGGAGCTACAGAACCCACAAAATGACACAGAGAAGCTAACCTCCTGTTGAGGACAGGCCGGCAGGCATAGGCTAGCACAGTGCTCTGGGAGCCGACCCCAGCCCTGCACGGGCCAGAGGTTTTAGCCCCAAGGTGGGTCTGACCAGCAACCGGCTGGAGAGACTCCAGATCACCAGCAACTGTGGCCATTTCCAGATTCATCAACACATAGATGCTGACAAAGAAAGAGGTCAGCCCAGCGTGGACTTTGGAGAGTGCCTCAGCTTTGACCCCCGGAACGAGAAGGCATGTGATAGCTTTAGCTCCTGGCCTGCAGAGTGTAGGGGGATCAAGTGACCTGTCTGAGGGGTATCCGCTCTTGCTTTAAACTACTTGGATCTAGATTGTGGTCTAGGGTGGAGGTCCTGGGGTGTGTGACCAGCTTGCCAGAGCATGTGGAAGCTTCAGAGAGGGTACCCAACTAATACCTCTGGCAGCTGAGAAAACCCCAGCATTTGGAATGAAGCTCCCCTGTCTGGTAGCAGAGTCCAACTGTGGCAAAAAAGGCCAAAAGTCAACTGAGTGGCAACATGACCAGGCAAAGGAAGCAAACAAAGCAGAGCAATCCAACATTAGACTCCTATTTTGGGAACAAAAAAGATCGAGGCATGGAACAGGAGGGAGACAGTGAAGTCAGAACTCCTGCACCAAAAGCTTCCAAGAAAAATACTAGCTAGTTACAGGCCACAGAGGACCTTAAGAAGCAGATAAGAGAAGTGGAGGAAAAATTGGGAAGAGAAATGAGAACAATGCAAGAAAATTATGAAATGAGAGTCAACAGCCTGACTGAGGAAAATAATACCTTAAAAAATAGACTAACTCAAATGGCAAAAGAGGCTCAAAAAGGCAATGAGGAGAAAAATGCTTAAAAAGCCAAATTTGCCAGATGGAAAAAGAATCTTAAAAGCTCACTGAGGAGAATCATTCCTTCAGAATTAGATTGGAGCAAATGGAAGCTAAGGACTTTATGATAAATCAAGATGCTGTTAAACAGATCCAAACAAATGAAGGAACAGAAGGCAATGTGAAATATCTCACTGGAAAAACCACTGACCTGGAAAATAGATCCAGGAGAGATAATTTAAAAATTATTGGACTACCTGAAAGCCATGATCAAAGAAAGAACCTAGAAATCATCCTCCAAGAAATTCTCAAGGAAAACTGCCCTGATCTTTTAGAACCAGAAGGCAAAATAGAGGTTGAAAGAATCTACTGATCACCTCCTGAAAAAGTTCCCAAAAAGAAAACTCCTAGGAATATTATAGCCAGGTTCAGAAATTCCCAGATCAAGGAGAGAATATTACAAGCAGCCAGGAAGAAACAATTTGAATATTATGGAAACACAATCAGGATCACTCAGGATCTGGCAGCTTCTACACTGAGGGATCAAAGGACTTGGAATAAAATATTCCAGAGGTCAAAGGAGCTGGGATGAAATCCAAGAAACAGGGGGGTGGAGCCAAGATGGTGGAATGGAAGCAGTAAGTTTTCTAAGCTCCTCTGTGAATCCCATCACTAAACTTTAAAAAGTGAATCTGAATGGATTTTGGAGTGTCAGAATCCACTGGGAGACAGAGTGTGGCAGAATCCAGCCCAGAAAAGTGCCCACGTAGGTCCGGGCAGGGGGGAGCACAGAGCAGCAGCTCAGACTACAGAGCAGACTACAGCAGAGAGAGAAGGAGCCTCAGCTGGTAGACTCCCCCACCCCAAGGGTGATTTGCAGCCATCTCACCAGCATCTCACCAAGGGTCCGGAGGATCCATTGGAGCCAGGTAAGAGATGGCTCGGGGCCCCCAGCAGAGACAGCAGCTTCTTCTGGGGCTATCAGCCCCCAGCCTGGAAGTTTAGAAACTGCTTGCCTGACTTTCCAGAGCCTAGGATGACAAAGTGAACTCTGGCTGCTCCAATCCCCCCTCCCCGACCTAGAAAACCCAGAGTGAAATCCTGAGACAGTAGAAATAGCCTCAGGCTTGGGAGTCATTGAGAAAGGGTGTAACTGAGGCAGCAAGGAGTCTGAAGAGAAGAGAGGGAGTGGTCCCAATAAGCCCTACCTCATCTGACCAGCAAAAGCCTGTTGGAGCAGTAGCTCAGGGTCATAGAAGCAGAAATCTGGAGTGACCAGACCACCCCTCCTCCACAGAGTACTTTGTGAGCATCAGCATAACTCAACAGAAACACTGAGAGCCCTTGCCTTGTCCTCAATCTACACACCCAAAGGCTACAGTACACAAAGCCAAAAACCAGGCACCTAGCTCCCAGCCTGAGAAATTAGGAAATAGGAAGTCACAATGGGAAGGAAGGAAGCTGAGGAGAAGAGGAAGACAAATAAACCGATTAGAGCTTAATATAGCCAGCAAGAACAACCAAATACAGAAGACAACATGGACTCTATACTCACACCTGAGACCACATAAGGAAATATGAACTGGTCTCAAGCCCAAAAAGCACTCTTGGAGGAGCTCAAAAAAGATTTTAAAGGCCTTATTAGAGAGACAGAAGACAAATTTAAATCTACACTGACCAAACTGGAAAAAAGTTTCATGGGAGAAAACAAATCCTTAAAAAGTAAAATTAGTGAAGTAATTAGAGAAAATACCTCCCTGAAAAAGGACCTTCAAAAACTAACTTAAGAGAATAATTCACTAAAACACAGAATCAATCAAATTGAAGCTCAGGTCTCTATGATGCTCCAAGAGTCAATCAAACAAAACATGAAGATTGAAAAATTGGAAGAAAGTGTAAAATATCTCACTGGAAAAACAACTGACCCAGAGAACAGATCCAGGAGAGATAACTTAAGAATTATTGGTCTACTGGAAAGCCATGATGAAAAAAGCAGCCTGTACAACATCCTCCAAGAGATTGGCAAAGAAAACTGTCCTGAAGTCCCGGAATCAGAAGATAAAATACTTACTGAAAGAATTCACCAGACTCCCCCTGAAATAGATCCCCAATTGAAAACTTCAAGAAATATAGTAGCCAAATTCCAGAATTATAAGATTAAGGAGAAAATACTACAAGCAGCAAAAAGAAACAATTTAAATATTGTGGAACTGCAGGAAGGATCACACAGGACCTAGCAGCTTCTACATTAAAAGATCAGAGGGATTGGAATTTGATATTTCGTAGGGCAAAAGAGCTAGGACAGCAAACACTGAGCATAATCTTTCAAGCAAGGAGATGGCCATTTAATGAAATAAGGGACTTCCAGACTTTCCTGACGAAAAAGCCAGAGCTCAATGGAAAATTTGATCTCCAATTACAACACTCAAGAAAGACATAAAAAGGTAAACAAGGAAAACACACACTCACACATACACACATGCACACATGCACACCCATGCACACATCGCATAACTTGGGATTGCAATAAGAGCAAAATATTCACATCCCTATATGAGAAGCTGATAACTGTCAATATCAAAATTTATATGATTACCATGACCCTTAAAAGGGTTATACATAGATAGAGGATGTGGGTATAAATGAACTAACCTGATGATTAAAAAAAAATTTATAAAGGGGGTCAAAGGGACTGCAATGGGATAAAAGGAAAGGATGAGACAGAAAAAGGTAAATTATGCCATACAAAGAGGCATAAAAACACACTATAATAAAGGAGAAGAGGGAGAGGAACATCATTTGAACATTATTCTTACTGGTTCTGCTTCAAAGAGGGATCAACATAATCAGTTAAGTTTAAGATTCTAACATGAAAAGACATGAAAACTCATTAAATAGAGGGAAAGGAGGGAGGAAGAGGAGCACTGTATAAAATTTACTCTCATTGGTTTGGGGTCAAATGGGTAATAACTTACTCTGATAAGTAAAAAATTATATTGTGTCCTATAGGAAGTAGGAAGGTAAGGGAGGGATAAAAGGTAGGGGGGCTTAGAGGGGAGGGAAACAGCAGTAAGGGAGAGGGTAGATAAAGAAGGGGGGGAGTTACCAGGAGGGACAACTGAGGGAGGTGGTGGTCAAAAGGAAAACCCTCAACGAGGGGAAGGGAGAAGGAAGAAACAAAACCATAAGCAGGGGAGGGAATAGGATGGAAGGGAAGGGACGGATAGTCATCATTACTGTGAATGTGAATGGGATGAACTCTCCCATAAAACAGAGGCAAATAGCAGAATGGATTAAAAACCATAATCCTACAATATGCTGTCTACAAGAAACACATGTGAAACAAAGGGATACCCACAGGGTAAAGGTAAAAGGCTGGAGTAGAATATATTATGCCTCAGCTAAAGTAAAAAAAAGCAGGGGTAGCAATCCTTATCTCGGATAAAGCAAAAGCAAAGATAGATCTAATTTAAAAAGATAAGGAAGGAAACTACATCCTGCTAAAAGGCACCATAGAGAATAAAGCAATATCATTACTTAACATATATGCACCAAGTGGTATTGTCCAAATACCTAGAGGAGAAGGTAAGGGAATTAGAGGAAGAAATAGATAGCAAAACTATACTAGTGGGGGACCTTAATCTCTCCCTCTCTAAACGTAATAAATCTAACCTCAAAATAAACAAGAAAGAAGTTAAGGAGGTGAACAGAATTTTGGAGAGCCTAGATATGATAGATCTCTGGAGAAAACTGAATGGGGATAAAAAGGAATATACTTTCTTCTCAACAGTTCATGGCACATACTCAAAAATCGACCATGTAAAAGGACATAAAAACCTCATAATTCAGTGCAGAAAGGCAGAAATATTAAATGCATCCTTCTCAGATCATGATGCAATAAAATTATATGCAATAAAGGGCCATGGAAAGACAAAATAAACCAATTGGAAATTAAACAATTTAATCCTAAAGAATGAGTGGGTCAAACAAGAAATTATAGAAACAATCAGTAATTTCATTTAAGAGAATGATAATAATGAGACAACTTACCAAAATTTGTGGGATGCATTAAAGGCAGTTCTTAGGGGAAGTTTTATATCACCGAGTGCATACATGATTAAATTAGAGAAAAGGGAGGTCAATGAATTGGGCATGCAATTGAAAAACCTAGAAAAAGAACAAATTGGAAATCCCCAATTAAATACTAAATTAAAAATATTGAAATCCACAGGAGAAATTAATAAAATTGAAATTAAGAAAACTATTGAAATAATAAATAAAACTAAGAGCTGGTTTTATGAAAAAAACAATAAAATCAAGGATATGAACAGGCAGTTTTCAGAGAAAGAAATTAAAGTTATCTATAAGCACATGAAGAAATGCTCTAATTCACTATTGATTAGAGAAATGCAAATCAAAACAACTCTGAGGTACCACATCTCACCAGTCAGATTGGCTAAGATGACAAAACAGGAAAATGACAAATGCTGGAGAGGATGTGGGCAAATTGGAACACTAATGCATTGTTGGTGGAGTTGTGAACTGATCCAGCCTTTCTGGAGAGCAATCTGGAATTATGCCCAAAGGGCTATAAATACTTTCATATCCTTTGACCCAGCAATACCACTCCTAGGGTTGTATCCCAAAGAGATCATAGAAATGGGAGAAAGACCCATATGTACAAAAATGTTTATAGCAGCTCTTTTTGTGGTGGCAAAGAATTGGAAATTAAGGGGGTGCCCATCAATTGGGGAATGGCTGAACAAGTTGTGGTATATGCATGGTAAGAAATAATTGTTCTATAAGAAACGAGGAGCAGGCAGTCTTCATATTTACCTGGAGAGGCTTAAAAGAACTGATGCTGAGTGAGAAGAGTAGAACCATGAGAAATTTGTACACAATTACAGACACAACGTATGTGTGATGACCAACTTTGATAGACTGGACTCTTCTCAGCAATGCAGTGATATAAGTCAATCCCAAAAGACTCATGATGGAGAGAAATATGTGCATCCAGAGAAAGAACTAGAAAGAACTAAGTTTATATCCAGGTGGAAGCAAAATACCTGATCTTTTTCATTCTCTTATTTGGTTTTATGTCCTCTTTACCATTTTCCATTCCAGCTGGTACAATCCGTCCTTATAACCTGACTAATGTATAATGTGAAAGTATTTACAGATCCTATACTTGACTATAAGCCGCCATGGGGGGGAAAGGGAGGGGGACAAAATGTGAAATTCAAGGAATTGTGGAATTGAATCCTGTAAACTAAAAGGAAACAAACAAATTAATAAAAAGAAAAAACCAATAAAATTGATAGACCCTTAGTCAATATGATAAAAAAAGAAAGAAAACCAAATTATGAGTATCAAAAATGAAAAGGGTGAATCAACCTCCAATGAAGAGGAAATCAAAACAATAATTAGGAATTATTTTTCACAATTGCATGCACATGAATTTGACAATCTTAGGGAAATGGATGAATATTTACAAAAATACAAGTTGCCCAGATTAACTGAAGAAGTAAATTACTTAAATAACCCCATCTCAGAAAAAGAAATTGAACAAGTCATCAGTCAACTCCCTAGGAAAAAATCTCCAGGGCCAGATGGATTTACTAGTGAATTCTATCAAACATTTAAAGAACAATTGATTCCAATACTATACAAACTATTTGGGAAAAATTAGTGAAGAAGGAGTCCTACCAAATTCTTTTTATGACACAAATATGGTACTGATACCTAAATCAGGAAGAGATAAAACAGAGAAAGAAAATTATAGATCAATCTCCCTCATGAATATAGATGTAAAAATTTTAAATAAAATATTAGCAAAAAGACTACAACAACTTATCTCAAGAATAATACACTTTGATCAGGTAGGATTTATTCCAGGAATGCAAGGATGATTTAATATTAGGAAATCCATCAGTATAATTGATCATATCAACAATAAAACTAGCAGAAATCACATGATTATCTCAATAGATGCAGATAAGGCTTTTGACAAAATACAACATCCATTCCTATTAAAAACACTAGAAAAGAATTGGAATAAATGGAGCCTTTATTAAAATAATAGGTAGCATCTATTTAAAACCATCAGCAAATATTATATGTAATGGGGATAAGCAAGAAACATTTCCAGTAAGATCAGGGGTGAAACAAGGGTATCCACTATCACCCCTCTTATTCAATCTGGGACTAGAAATGTTAGCAGTAGCAATTAGAGAAGAAAAAGAAATAAAAGGAATCAAATTAGGCAAAGAAGAAACCAAACTATCACTCTTTGCAAATGATATGATGATATACTTAGAGAATCCCAGAGAATCAAGTAAAAAAGTACTTGAGACAATAAATAAGTTTGGCAAAGTTGCAGGATATAAAATAAACCCACATAAATCGTCGACATTCCTATACATTTCTAATGAAATTCAACAGCAAGAGATAAAAAGAGAAATCCCATTTAAAGTTACTGTAGACATTATAAAATATTTGGGACTCTACCTGCCAAAAAAAAACCCAGGACCTATATAAACACAACTACAAAACACTTCACACAAATAAAGTCAGATCTAACTAATTGGAAAAATATCAATTGCTCATGGCTGGGTCGAGCTAATATAATAATAAATGACAATTGTACCTAAATTAAATTATGTATTTAGTGCCATACCAATCAATTTACCAAAAAACTACTTTATAAAGCTAGAAAAAAATAGTAACAATATTCATTTGGGAGAATAACCGGTACAGAATATCAAGGGAATTAATGAAAAGAAATGCTAGGGAAGGTGGACTAGTTATACCAGATTTCAATCTGCATTTTAAATCAGTAGTCATCAAAACTACTTGGTACTGGCTGAGGAATAGAGTAGTAGATCAATGGAATAGATTACACAAAGCCAATGTAACCAAGATTAAGAGGGAGGTGGGAAATTGGGAAAGAATTTTTACAACGTATGTCTCTGATAAAGGAATCATTTCTAAAATATACAGAGAATTGAGTCAAATCTATAAGAATACAAGTCATTCCCCAATTGATAAATGGTCAAAGGATATGAACAGGCAGTTTTCAGAGAAAGAAATAAAAGATATCTATAAGCACATGAAGAAATGCTCTAAATCACTACTGATTAGAGAAATGCAAATCAAAACAACTCTGAAGTACCACATCTCACCAGTCAGATTGGCTAAGATAACAAAATAGGAAAAAGACAAATGCTGGAGAGGATGTGGGCAAATTGGAACACTAATGCATTGTTGGTGGAGTTGTGAACTGATCCAGCCTTTCTGGAGAGCAATCTGGAATTATGCCCAAAGGGCTATAAATAATTTCATACCCTTTGAGCCAGAAATACCATTTCTAGGGTTGTAACCCAAAGAGATAATAGAAAGACCTATATGTACAAAAATATTTACAGCAGCTCTTTTTGTGGTGGCAAAGAATTGGAAATTAAGGGGGTGCCCATCAATTGGGGAATGGCTGAACAAGTTGTGGTATATGCACATTATGGAATACAATTGTTGTATAAGAAAGGAGGAGCAAATGGACTTCATATTTACCTGGAGAAGCTTATATGAACTGATGCTGAGAAGAGCAGAACCAGTAGAAATTTCTATACAATTACAGACACAACGTATGTGTGATGACCAACTTTGATAGATTGGACTCTTCTCAGCAATGCAGTGATATAAGTCAGTCCCAAAAGATTCACGATGGAGAGAAATGTCTATATCCAGAGAAAGAACTACAAAGAACTGAGTTTGAATCCAGATTGAAGCAAACTACCTGAGCTTTTTCTTTTTCTTGTTTGGTTTTATTTCCTCTACCATTTTTCATTCCATCTGATACAATCCGTCTTTATAACCTAGTGTCTAATGTGAAAGTATTTACAGATCCTATATTTGACTGTATGCTGCCATTGAAGGGGGAGAAAAGGGAGGGGGACAGAATGTGAAACTCAAGCAATTGTGGAATTGAATCTTGTAAACTAAAAGTAAACAAACAAATTAATAAAAAAAATTTTAAAAAGAAGCAAAAAATTAAGAGAAAAAAAAAACAAGAATCACCTACCCAGCAAAACTGAGTATCATGTTTCAGGGGAAAATATGGTCATTCAGTGGAATAGAGGATTTTCAAGCATTCTTGATGAAAAAACCAGAGGTGAATAGAAAATCTGACATTCAGATACAAGAAGCAAGAGAAGCATGAGAAGGTAAACAGGGAAAAGAAATCATAAGGAACTTATCAAAGTTGAACTATTAACATTCCTACATGGAAAAATGATAATTGTAACTGAAGAAACTTTTTTCAGTATGAAAATAGTTGAATGGAATAGAAATATATATGTCTATATCGGAGAGTATATGGGCGTATGAATACATATGTGAATGTGTGTATATATGTTTTCAGGTACATAGATAGAGGGCATGGGACCAATTTAATAGGAAGGGATGATACTTAAAAGGTGAAATTAAGAGGTGAGAGAGGAATATAATGAGAGGAGATGGGGAGAGACAGAATGGCATAAATTATCTCATATAGAAGAGGCAAGGGAAAATGGTTACCATGGAGAAGAATAGGAAGGCAAAAGGGAATGGGTCAACCTTATACTCATTGAATTTGGCTCAGGGAGGGAATGACATACACACTAAGTACGGTATCTCACCCTACAGGAGAGTAGGGCAGAAGGGGATGAGAGGAGGGATGATGGAAGGGAAGGCAGGCTGGGGAGGAGGGAAGTTGGAAGCACCCACTTTTGAAAAGGGATGGGATCAAAATAGAGAATGGAACAAGTGGGAGGTGGGATAGAAGGGAGAGAAATACAGTCTTTTACAATACATCTACTATGTTAATGTTTTGCATTAGCTACACATGTATAACCTATATTGAATTGCTTATCTTCCCAGTAATTCTTTACATGCTGTTTTATAAATCAATCAAGTAGTGAACATTTTGTTATGCTTTAAAATATTGGCTTCCTTCCCTCTCGATTGCCAGACTCTCTTTCCCACTCCAAAATTTTCACTTCCAGCATCAGAGGAAATAAAATGTGCCATTGTGAGGCATTAATGATCCTCTCTCTAGATATCAGGCGGGGGGCCGGAAGGGGCACATTTCTTTAAAAGTTCAGTTCCTTAGCCCCATATGGTTGGTCTAGATGTTACTTTAGAGATAACAGTTTGAGCACTGGGGTCTTGAATGCTTCTTAAATACAAACATGACAGTCCCTGCCTCTTTATTAAAGCAAGACTATAAAAAGCTTCCCTTGGAGGGATTTTTCCTTTACTAATTAAACTAATCCTTTCCTTGGAAAATCTCAAGAGCAGCTGGGTTATACAAATTACTACCATTGGAGCAGATGAATTTTTTTCAGCCTTCTAGCCCAATCACGTTTGTTGGCACAGTTTCTCAAATACTGGAAAGGCCTATAAATTAAATACTTGAAGCAATCTTCCTAGATTTACAATGGAGCTGCCCAATTTTCCCAAAACTAATCTGCTTTAATGTATCAACTTTGTTGCCTGAGGGACTGGAAAATTTGCTTATTGATTACATATATCATAAGGGTTTTGATAAATTTGCTATAGAGAAAACATTCATGGGGTTGTACAAATTGAGTTAAAATTTAAAGCTTCCTACTAGATGATTTGTATAGGTGACTCTATATCTAAAATTACTCACATATAAAAGTATCTGCTTTGATTACATTCTTTTTTTTAAAAGGCATTTGGGGTTAAGTAATTTGCTCAAGGTTACACAGCCAATTTTTTTGTGTGTGGGTGTTAAGTATCTGAGGCCAGAACCGATCCTGGGTCCTCCCAACTCCGGGGTCAGCACTCTTACTCACTGCGCCACCTAGCCACCCCTTTGATTACATTCTTGAAAGTTCTATTTCCAGATTTACCACCAAGTCAATTAACCAACATGTCCTAATCCAATTTTCCTTTCTGTTGAACAGGGAGAAGAAGAAATTGCTAATGTTAGCAAAGTTTTGTATTATAGCAGAAAGACTATAGAGATTCATAAAGAAAAAATAATCAAACCCACAAAATCTTTTAGGTATCATTTATTAAATAATTTGGAGGCCTGTTTGGCAAGGTGATTGATTTCAAAACAAATAGTTCACTCCAGGAGAAAAGGAAAACACAAATAATGCATGGATGCTAGAAGCTAAGGCTATATGAATGTCAGCAGGAATCCTAGGTTGCTGACTGAGGTATCACAGGACATAAAACACTAAGTCATTCTTTCCTCAATGTCAGAATATGAAGTGGGATAGAGGGGAGAGGGAGGAAAATATGCACCATGAGTGAGCAAGAAACAAAAATATATGGTGAACAGTACAGGCACACAAGTGCTTTACTACTACAAAATTTAAGGCAATACAGAGGGTGAAAAAGAATACCCACTAAAATTCTTATGGGGAAACAAAATGGTTTGGGGATTTAAAAATTTTTTATTGTAATTCACAATTTAAGACCACCAGTTTGAAGAGAAGCAATATGCTCAAAAATAAATCTATCAGATAAAATCACTTTCAGGATAATTTTCATTTCACTTAACAGGACTGTATGACAAAGGCTTGCCAAGTAACAAAAGTGTGAGATCACTGGAAATTTCACTGAGATTTGTTAAATGACTACTACAAATGGCAATAATAATAATAATAATTCAGGGTATAATCTGGCTGCTTTCAGTTTAATCTGACTGTAGCAACTATCTCCAAAAGATAAATGTGTCTGCCTTCCCATTTATACCTCCCCACTATACTGAAAAAGTATAAGAAAGGAAATACTGTTCACTCTTTCAAATAAATCTTTCATGATAAAATATAGACTTGAAGTTAAAAGTGAGTTGTAATCCATTAGTCTATTGCATTTGTTATTTAAAATACAAAGGAAAGGTGACCTTTCTATACATGGAAAACACTGAGCTTAATGAGGCAAAAAGGAACACATGCTTTTACATAATGAATAAATCCTTCAAAGTGAAACATGACAAAAAAAATAAATCTTTTTTTGTTTGCTTCAGCAAGATTTTATAGACTATATCTGTTAACTGAAGAAGATAGCTGAATTCTGTATTTAATCACAAACTTATACAAATGGTTTTAGTATTTGTGCACACTTTTGTCACAAAGTCAAGAATATATGAAGCTTTTGGCACAGCAGACAAGATTAATCAACAATCTATATTTTTGCTTCAAAAAGGTGTCAGCTTGTATTTGCATAAACACAGAGGTAGTGAAAAAAGTGCTCATATTTTTTTCAAATGTCATCAATCACACAAGAACTCGACACAATAATTTGAAAAATCATTTTTATAAACAGTTAAGATGAATTAATCTCATTTACTTCATGGTAGCACGTCTTCCCCAGATGTTAATGCTTCCTAACACAAGTAGATCTGTATTTAGCCTTTGTCACCAGAAACAGTTGCTACATCATTATGCAAACATGATAAATTTATTTTATTAGTCAAATATTTGAATTCCACTCAAGTGCACTTAATAAAAATAAAACAGCCCTACACAATATAAATTGAGTACTCAACTAAACCTACCATATGAACTCAAAGAATTCTTATAATATATAAAGGGAGTTAGATTTTAAAAGCAAAACAGATTTCAAATTGGTGTATTTCATCATAGCTCAACACATATAGCTTCCAGTGAAACATATGAAAGCTAATAACTTTAATGTTTTCCAGAATTTCAAAGAGGTTAGCTGAGCTGTTAAGAATATATTACACAAAAATAATCCCAAAATTCAGGGTTTGAAACAACATACTGAAAAAATGAAAAGTTTGATATGGTTCATTTGAAACAAGATTAAACATCAAGGGGACAAATCAAGAGTAGACAAAGCTTTAAATTATCATCATTTGATTAACAAAACATTTGGAATAATACAGGTGCATACAATGTTTACATTGTAACCTATTTTTAGTCTAATGCACTTAGAAGTTTCCTAAAATAACATATTTTTGGTTCTTGAAAAACTGTTGGCTATTAAAAGTGAAGGGAGGAAAAATGTTTCCACTGGATTTCACCTAAAATGATGCTAGTCTCTTTTTACAAAATGCTTCTGACTCACATATCAAATATATATGTACAGAAAGATTTAGCATCTTTGATGCTCATTTTAAAAACTATGACAATTCACTATATTTTAATGGTGTCTATCCCTTTTCTTGTATTTTTCAGGGTTTTCTCTTTCTCAAAGACATGATTTATACCTTACAGATATTCTTCTGTTCATAGAGCTGAAGTAGCCATTTTAGACAATGGCTACTGATACCTACTTCTGATAGGATTCCCTAACTTTTGCCTGTAGAGCATCACAGGTCTTCTTGGCATCCCCTAAAAGCATCGAAGTGTTGGGTTTGTAGAATATTGGGTTATCCACTGCGGCATAGCCAACTCCCAGAGACCTCTTCATAACAATTACCTGAAATATAAGTTTATAATTCTTTTAATAACATGGGCTACTCACTCCTTTAATATTAAGACATCAAATATGTATGTGGGCTAGAGAGTACACGAGCGTCTATTTAAAATTTTCAGGTGTATTTAATTGAGAGGGAAAGTAGGGTAGGATTCCTAAATTCAACCTTTTAGTCACTAGATCTCAAACTGTCAAAATCTTCCAATACCAAAGACCTCTGGGGACAGATTTATCTCTCAAAAAGAAAAAAGAAACAGTTACTTCAACACTGTATTTCAACAAAATAAAAGGGACAGGGAAGATGAACTCTATATGCTATAGGTCTAACACAATAACCTTGCACATATGACATAATAGAAGCCTAGTGAGCCAATCTGGATAGCCTTGGCTACTATTAATTGTCACTTTTTAGTAAAATAAGCAAGCTTTCTATAGTTTTCAAAAACATAATTCCCAAGAAACTAGACACTGAAAAATATTTTCATATGTAGTATACATACCAAGTAGAAAATTATACTGCTCTCCCCCACCTCCAGAAGACATTCAATTATGAACTTATGATGCAATAAGCTCTGAACACAGACATGCAAGTGTTCACATCATCTACATTTATTTAACACAAACAGTAACCTAGTTTCCAAACAAAGCATATTTTTAAAAGAGATAGGGAATGGCTAGGGTCCAGACCTGTGATTTGACTAATACAGAGAATTCCTGAATAAGGGAACTTCCTCTCCAACTCAGAATCTTACAGAGTTGCCAGGAAATTGAAAGTTTTAAGCAACTTACCCAAGGTCACCAAGCTTTTTTGTGTCAGAAGTGACACTTGAAGCCAAGGTCTTCTTGGCTCTGAGACCAACTCTCTATTTACCACACCATAGCCTCAGAGTGAAGCCAAACACTATTCTAAATCAAAGGTACTTTTTTGTTGTTTTCCTTTTTTGCTTTGTTTTGTTTTAACAGATCTCTCACAAAAACATAAATTTAAAGTTGTTTTTTTCTCCCATTTATAAAAATAAGCCCACTGCGATCAGGATCATACTTTGGCAGTGGGGAGGAGTAACACCTGCTAAGTGCCTTGAACTTTCTTGAATCTGTCTCCACTAGCCTCCTTGGAAATAATGTACATGAGTAAAACGAAACTCATTGAAATGTAGTTTAATTTTTGGAACTGGGACACCTTTTTGTAAGACAATGTATATCAATGACATTCAAAATAACAGATGAAGATACATTCTATCTTTCATATATGAAGATGACATTACTGATTTTCTATCACAGAGTGAATCCAGTTGTTCTCATTATAGTCAAATAATATAAATTATTCTTCCAGCTAAAATTATGGATTTACACTGTTCCAGGCACATTCTCATACTCATTTTTACTCACAGTCAGAGATATGCTCCTGAATTGAGTCTATAACCGTGGAACAAAATGAAATTCATAAAGAATTTAAAAGCCCAAACCCCAACCTCATGATAACACCATGCGTTAACCCAGTGGTATCAAATTCAAATAGAGACAGGGGTCACTAAACTGTACATAAGGATCCCTGAGGGGTACATATTGGCTTAGTTTTAAAATGTAATTCTATCTCTGTTTTATTGCATTTTTACTTATTTTTATAAATATTCCTCAAACATACTTTAATATGATTCAGGCCACAATACTTGGCAGTATTGTGGGTCATATGCAGCCTACTAGAGACCATGTTTAACACCTCTGCTCTAACCAACTAAGCTAACACATCCAGGAACATGCTATTTTGTAGCATGAGAAAGGAGGCAATTTCATGCTTAAAATGTAGGTTAAAAACTTACTTTAAAATAGGTATTTGAAACGTTACCTGTTTTGATTTCCAGACTTCTAAAACTGGCATCCCAGCAATAATAGAGTTGGGATCTTCTTGAGCTGCTGAATTAACAGTGTCATTTGCACCAATTACAAGGACTAAATCAGTATCTACATGATAAAAAAGAAAGAAAGAAAATGAAGATTAAAAGCTTAAGTGTATCATTTTAACTCCTCCTTTTTATCTGTCTTTTCAACAAAATGCTTAATCTAAAAAAATTATGAAATCCTTTTTAATTTATCTTTCCAAAATGATACTTCAGTTGCATTACTTTTGATGGGGTTATCATCACATTTTGAATTTTAGGAGACAAATTAGGGTAAATGATAAAATAATTAATCATGTATTGTAATTGTATGCAAAATGTCACTTAAGTAAATGGTCCTGACCATTTTCTTCATTTTCAATGCCATTTTTGGCAAAAGTGAAACTCAGTAGACACTGATATTTAAATAAATGAATTACTAAAGTAACTAAATAAAAATATCTTTAAGTACTAAAATATAAAAACAATTCTAAGAGTCTCACTAAAATACAGATGCATGCTGTCCTCCTCCTCCTCCTCCTTCTTCTGTATTCAGGATGCTTTATCTACTAAGTTCTCAGAAGAGCAAATTAGTCTAATTTCAGCACTGCTACACATAACAAAAAAATAGTAACCCATTCAAAAAATAATCAGTAGCAGTCATAGACTAGCATTGAGACTAATAAAATTCTATTCTACTTATAAACTCATTCTGCAAAATAGATTGGCTTAAAGGGAAGACAAGGAAATTTCACAGATTGGCAAGTATTAGATGAATTTATTGACTAAGCTTTTATTATCTTCCTCCAAGAATACCAAGGTAACAAAAATTAGTTGAATTTTATACAATAATGTCTTTTTCTGAATAATAAATATTCCATCATTCTTCCAGTCTTATTTTTGTCTCAGTTTGGTATGTTTTCATCAAAACAAAGTTTTCGAAGATTTTTTTCCACCACTTCTTACCTGGGAAATCATGATTGATCTCATCCATTTCTAATACAATATCATATGGGACCCCAGCTTCAGCTAAAAGTACATTCAGCTGACCAGGCATTCGGCCTGCAACTGGATGGATTCCAAACCTAGTCATGAAATAAATGAACAGCTGGCCTTACTCTATGGGCCAAAATTTGCAAAGGGACCCCAACATCACCTCCAAATCTGCACACATTGTTCTTGGCTTCTATATTTCTGCATGTTTACTATCTGATCTGTACAGGCAAAAATACAATTAGTCCAGATATATGGGCAGTTCACAAACATTCAAGTTTGGACATTCAATATCTAAGTATATACAAACTATAACTTCCCTCAGAAAAATACATGTGTAGCTTTTGAGAGTGGCCTTTGAAGCATATATTATAAGCACAATGAATCTCTGATAATAAAAATAAATAATAATGCTGCCATACACGAGTAAAGCACTTTTTAAAATTTTCCAAAGCCTTTTCATGAACATTATTTGATTTAATACTAACAACCACTCAGGTCCAAAGCTTTTTTCTATTCTTTTAATGCTAATGGAAGGCAATAGTAGCACAGAAAATTCTTAACAGTGAATAGCACAAAAACTTTGTCTGTGGCTTGCACTAATAGGTATTTGCACTAGGTTTTTCTTTCTAGTTGTTTGACTTTGACTAATATTAAAATGAGTCTGCCTCCTTGGGCAAAAATTAGCTGGTGGTAGCACAAGATCAACTAGAAGCATGCTGAGGGGCAAGAAAATTCCCATGAAGAATCAACTTACAAATAATAAAATGTTGACTTGACATTCAACTCTGATTCTGCATTTATAAAATGGATTGGAGGGGCACTGAGACAACATGGGTGAACTACAGTAAGAGCCTGACCACTCTACTGAGATGCCAGAAAGAGCCTGAAAGATCCAGTGTTCTGAACCTCAAAGATTCAGGGAAGCTGAATTTTAGGAGATGGAAGTTAGGAGAATCAAGAAGATCCAGGTTGAGACCAACAGCAATGACCATCATACCCAAAACTACATAGGAATGGAACCTGGCCCTGGCAAAAAGCCACATTACAAGAACTGAAGCTGGAGAGATGAATAAACCAACAAAGACACCAACCAGTATAAAAAAATATTGTAGCTCTTGAGAGCCCCCAAAAGAAAGAGACAATAACTCTGTAACAAGTCTAAGCAGAGATTCAAAGGGAAATAATGGATTTTCTATAGGGACTACATCAATACCTAGAAGAAATGAAGCAAGAGAGAAAAAGGGGGAAAAAATCTGGAAGGAGAATAAATAGCCTGGAAGAAGAAATTGTAAATCTTACCCAAATAATAGACTCCTTGAACACTGGACTAGACCAAACAGAAATTAAAATCTGGAAACATGACACTGATCAAAACCAGCTCTATTAAGGGCTGGGACCCTTTCAGAAAAGACATACTATGTCTAATCCTCCTTATAAATAAACCTAGTTGCATAAACATGATTCTGTATTGGTTCAAGAGTAAAGTTACAATCCTTTAGCCTGGTTTCAGGATCTTCCACAATCTGGGGCCACCCTCCCTTTCCAGTCATGTTTCAGATCACTCCCCTTTGCATACTAGATACTTACTGTCTCCTAAACACAGGTTTACAGGATCATAGTTACAGAGAAAAAAGAAATCTCAGAGGCTATCTCATTCAGTCCCTTTATTTATGAGAAAGAAAAACTGAGGCCCTTGGAGACACAGTGTTTTGTTGGGGTTTTTTTTGCCTAAGGTCTACAGCTAGTAAATATCAAAAGCCACATATGAACTCACATCCTCTGACTCCAGTCAGTTGTCTTTCCACTATACCACATTACTCCCCTGAAATTTTCCATTTCTATCTCTGCCTTTCCTGTACTTTCACCTGTGGCTAAAATGTTTTCCTTTTTTTTTCCCCTCCTCATCTTCAATGCTGGAATTCCCTGTCCTTTAGAACACAACAATGTTCCATCATACATCCAGGTTAAATCTAGCAATTATTCAATTCACCAAACATTTATTAAATGACTATCATCTATCACTGTGTTAGCCATTCCATCTTGAACCTCGCCTAAAACTTGGAACCTCTCTAATATACTTCTTCAATATTATTCTGTATTAGAGTTTTATGGACTTGTCCTATCTCCTTCCTAGACTGTAAGAACTATAAGTTAACAGACCCTGTCTTATCTAAACAGTATATCTCTACCAAGCAAACACAGGAATCATTTAAAGAAAGCTTAACTTAATTGACAGACAATATAAATTCTTGAATTCTCATCAACCTCCATGTTGTCCTCCCAGAGATAAAAAGCTCACTGCTTTCCACAATGGCTCTATTCCAATGTTAGGCAACTAATGCTTGGAAAGTTTTTTTTTTTCTTAGCTTAATCCAAAATTGGGCTCCTAGTACCTTCTACCCATCCATCTTAGCTCTTTCTCCATGGAATTTTTAATATTGCTTTTTGTTGAAGTACATTTTAACGCTAGTAAATTGTGCATTAATAATCAGCTTTGAAGTTTGTAAAGTTCTTTACATAGATGATCTTATTTGTTCCTCACAACAAACTTATGAGGTAATTACTACAGGTAATATCATTCTCCTCTGACATGTGAGGAAACTAAGGCTAAAAAGGGTAAGGTAACCCATCTATGGTCACATCAACAACAATGATCATAGGCAGGATATGAACTAGAGTCTCCTCTAACTCAAAACCTAGGACATTAACCATATCATATAATATCAACTAAATCACGTATATCATAGAGAAGGCTCAAAGCTTCCAGGAGACAATAACATTCAGGGCACACAATTTTCATACTTTCCCTGGGGCACGCATATAACTTATGCCAGGCCTTCACAGTCCCCTACAATATTTCCCCAATCTATCCTCCCCATCCTGGATCTGGAGTATAACCATTTTCATACAGCAATCAAATACAACAAGTATTTGTTAAATGTCTATTACTGGTATTTACATCTTAAGCATTGGGATACAAAGGCAAAACAAAAAAAAAAACTGTCCCTGCCCTCAAGAAGTTTATTTTCTACAGTGGCAGCAGTGATGGCAGCAGAAGGTGGTAATGCATCACACAACTACAACATCCATCCTGTACCACTGCTTAAACTTCTCCCCACTGAGCCAAAGTTCATTATGCCCTGCCAAGTAAAGGGCAACTCATGGAAAGAGAAAGAAGGGTCTGTAAATCCTACTGTGGGGCCCTTCCTTTCACCTTCTTTTGCTGTTGTAATAAAGGCATCCCTCAAAAAAGTTTCAGATAAGATTTTTGGCAAGATGTACAAGAGAGTGATAGCCTGTGTTTTACATAAATCTTTTTAAAACCTGCATGGTAAAGTTTAAGATGTATAAATAATAAGTCCAGATGTTAGGAGGCATAAGGAAGCAAAACACTCTGGATCCTGATGAGATATCATACAATAATGTGTGTTGGGAGGCACAGAGGGCTTCTATTACCAACACTTTGCTTTCTTTAAGGAACATCTCAAAAACAACCCAAAATTTATACATATAAGTCTAGGAAGTATATGTAATAATAATAGTTTGTATTTACATGGCACTTTACAGCTTGCAAAGTACTTTGCCTGTATCAATTGATCACATGAAAGAATAATATTTACAGTCACATGAAGGAAATCTTAATTTTAATGGAGTAATAACTGCCTAAGTTTTTTTTTAAAGATGCATAATTTCAGGGAGGCCACATAGCACAGTGAGTAAGAGCACCAGCCCCAGAGTCGGGATGACCTGGGATCGAATCCGGTCTCAGAAACTTAGCACCCACCCAGAAACACCTGGCTGTGTAACATTGAGCAAGTTACTTAACCCCAATTGCTTAGGGGCAGCCAGGTGGCTCAGTGAGTAAGAGCACCAGCCCCAGAGTCGGGATGACCTGGAATCGAATCCAGGCTCAGATACTTAGCACCACACCCAGAAATAACTGGCCGTGTAACCTTGAGCAAGTTACTTAACTCTGATTGCTTAAAAAAAAAAAGATGCATAATTTTCTAATCTTTATTAACAAATTCTATCTACATAAAGATTTGTATTTTGAAAAATGCTGATGTTTTGTTCTTTGCACCTTTATTGCCATGCACTTCATTTTCACCTTTGCTTATCAGTCAGCCAATAAGCATTTATTAGGCACCTACCATGTATCAGGTACTATGCTAAGTGTTGCAGAAACAAAGAAAAGCAAAAGACAGTCTTGCTCTCAAGGAGTCCATAGTCTAATGGGGGAGACACAACATGCAAACAACTGTATGCAAAAATGCTACATACAAATAAATGGAGATAAGGAAGAGAGGGAAGGAGCTAGCATTAAGGGAACACAGGAGGGGTTTCTTGCAGAACATACGATTTTAACTGGGACTTTATGGACATTAAGGGAAGCCAAGAGACAAAAATAAGGAGGGAGAGTTTAAATTAAGTTGAAAATCTTCAGATATGAAGGGAGTGTCTAATGGTTATAGAAAATATGTTAAGGAAGCAATTATAAAACTCTTCAGAATACTAAGAACTTAGCCCTACCTACAAATTGATATATGTCTATTTTTCAACTAAGATGAATGATTAAAATTAATTCCATTTTAAAACATTTTGGAATAATTTCTGACATCAGATAAACAGACACACCCTGGAGGATGTGAATTGAGACCTAGAGAAATCACTGCTTTCTCATGTATATACTACTACCACTTACTCTCTAATATGGTACAAAGTTCATGCATCAGCATAAGGCATTAAAAGTTTATAAGTATCACGTGTAGTCTCTTGTATTTTGCAGCTGCCTAATATCTACATAAAAGTTTTAACATAATACTAGCATTACCCATCCTGTTTTACCAACCTCTACTTTGTAATAAATATGAGGGCTAGAAATAGAAAAGTATTAACCATCTAATCTAGTAATTAATAAAACGTCATAATTGAGGAGGAAAAGAGTAAAAGACAGGAAAAATCAATAGAATAAAAATATTATCTCCATTTATTTCTAAAATGTTAAAGACACCTAAAGTAATTTTACAATTAAAAATTGATAAACTTGTTAAGGCAAAATTTGGGGAAACTAAGGGAATATATGAGGAATAAGAGAGAAGAGGAAAACAAATTACAAAAAGATAATTAAATATCCTAATGAAAACCAGGGGTTACAGAAGTTCAATCCTTCATTTTCATAGGACCATTCAATACTGGGAAAACTGATTTTCAGGCTGTTTGGAAATACATTTTACATTCTGTCTTGTACTTACAACTTTTTATCACAGCATCCTCCTAGCATATGAGGTACATACCTATGGCAGCTATTAATATAACCTTTACATATCTCATTTTTCTTTTTTTTTCACTTCTTTTTACTCCTCATTCTTTTTCTTTGTCTAATTCTTATGGCTAATCCACAACCACTACTTAGGCATACTAAGCCATACTTTGACACTTTGGGCTAGAGAGATCATTGACCCCTCCCCTAAGACAATTCTAAGGCACAGCTACTAAGATGATAATGTAATCTGTAATTATTACCATGTAGAATTACCAAGTATTCCAATCAAGTATAGATCAGAAGTGAAACTATCTATCTTATGAACCCCAATCAAATAGGAATAACTCATCAATACTTAAAGAAAAGGGGCAGCTAGGTGGCCCAGTGCATAGAGCATCAGCCCTGGAATGAGGAGGACTTGAGTTCAAATATGGCCTCAGGTACTTGACACTTACTAACTGCGTGACCCTGGACAAATAAAAAAAAATGTCTACCTGTTTAACTATAAAAGTTACACATTCAGTCCTAAAACTAAATATTTTAAAGTATTTTTTTTATTTGTTGGTAAGGCAACCAGCATTGAGTGACTTGCCCAGGGTTAGACAGCTAGTAAGTGTCTGAGGCTGTATATGAACTCAGGTCATCCTGATTCTTTGGTCAGTGCTTTACCTACTGTGCCACCTAGTTGCCCCCTAAAGTGTTTTGAATACCATGATAGATAGAGATAATCTTTATAGAAAAAAAATGCAATGTGCTATCTAACAACAAAAGATGGATATTTTCAAATGAGCACTGCAACTAGAGACAAAATTGTTCATGTTTCACACATCCACAGCACCTCATTTTACAGTCTTCTTTCTACTCCCCATAAAAATTCTATGAGGCAGTTCAATATAATTTTACAATGCCAATTAGAGACAAGGAAAGTGAAATAAAGAGAGGTTAGTATTTATTTCCACTGTTCCAAAAACTTTCTTTTTGGCCACTGAAAGTAAAGTAAACAAAAAAAGCCCACCACTAAATTATAAATCCTGGACTATCTTCAGTTAGTAACCAGCCTGAATTCAAGGAGAGTCAATGGAAGAACCAGAACTAGCAACATGAAGAGCTATTAAAGATCATAAAGTCCTTGCTCCCCTCACCCTGAGGTTCCTAAGTCATTCCAGAAAACTAACTTCCCATCCAGTGCTTAAGAATATTGATATAGAATTGGGAACCTGGGGTTCAGCTCCAAGTACAATCCTAGTGCTCCTTTCAGAAAAATTGTATTAAGAAACAACTTGTTTTAAAAGTTCGAGAAAAGCAGCTTCCAGATCAATCATAGTATGATCTTGATTCTGGTTAAGACAGTGGCATGAAATATGGAATCCTAGCTCTCCTACATGTACTATAGAAAAACTCTTAAAACAGCATCAGATTGGAAAATGATCAAGAAATCAAAGGAAAAACAACTTCCTCATCAAATCCAGAACTACACAAAGAGACAGAATTCTGTTGGGTCACTTAGCCAGGGAAGCCATCATAAGAACAGGTAGCCAAGTCAAAAGCCTGCTAGCATTTGAACTAGAGATGCTATAGGCTCATTTTAAACCTGCAATGCTCTCCTACCAGGAGAGAGAGGAATCTATATGGATTAGAAGGGGAAATTCCCAAGGATGGCAGGTAGGGATTAGAAATTGACACATGGGGTCAAGAGCCAGAAGAACTCTGATATGAAAACTCCACGTAAGATGGATGTCAATAATATTATGATCAAAGACACTCCAGAGAAATTAGCACTCTGAAATACTAGGGAGGTGGAAATCATGACAGGCACTCAAGATCAGAAGCAAACAACTCCTAACCATTCCATCCAAGAGTGCGAGAGCTTGGCCCTACCACAAAGTCTCAAACCAAGAACCAAAGGCATGTGAGAAAAGAGAAGACAATACCAAACACTACAAAGAAATATGAGTCAAGAGATGTCTAAGCAGTAAACTCAGAAGCTAAAAGTAACTCCATAGCAACTACAACGGAACCTTAAAGGAAAAAAAAAAATTGGTTTGGCCACAAGTAATATATAATCACCTAAGAAAATAAAGTCTTAGAATAAAGGGTTAAAAACAGTATTATCAAGTAATGAACTCCCCCCAAATCAAAATGGACCACTCAAAATTCAATGACTACATGACACAAAAAGAAATATTGGAGCAAAATCAAAAAATCCAAAAAAAAAGAAAAAGAAAACATAAACTATCTTCTACAAAAAACAAATGACCTAGAAAAAAGTGAAGGTGACACAATTTAAGCATCATCCTAATTCCTAAAACCCAATGACCAAACAGAAACCTGGATAACCATATCTCAATAAATGATAAATTAAAGCTATTCACATCTATTAGAACCAGAGTACAACATGAAAAGAGAAAGAATATACCAGACATCTGAAAGAAGCCCCAAAACGAATGAATACAGAGCTTTCAGAACAAATAAAAATTACTTCAAGAAAACAGAAATATAAAGTTCAAGTACCTGGAAAACAGATGACTACAGAAGACTTTGAAGCAAATACTATAAAGAAGATAAAATTTTGCAATTCACTATTAATAAATAACAAAATAAAAGGCAAAAGAGAAAAGCTTATAACCAAGAAAAATTTACTCTTCAAGATTTCTTACAATCTTGCAAGGCAGGAATATAATTTTAGTGGAAGAGAGACCTTTAAAGCATTCCTAGTAAGACCAGAGCTAAATGGGAAATTTGAAAAGGAAACAAAAGAGGCAATAGAAAACACAAAATGTAAATATATTCAAGCAACTAGAATGATAATGAAGTGTTTACAGTATATGTGTGTGTGTGTATATATATATATATATATACATATATATATATATGCTTATAGGGGGAGGGAGGGGTTGAGGAGACAAGCATCTCTTCAGGAAATCTAATGTCTTCAAGGGTCATAGAGGGAGTTAAGTAAGACAAAGAGAAGGTCTCAGGGGTAAATTTGCTCTGGTTTGATTATCCTAAAAGAGGAAAGAAAAAGAAGGTAAAAAGGAATGGATGAAATGAAAGAGACAGAACTCTATTTCTCATAACTGGAGTATGCAGGAAGAGATTACAAACTTATATGTTCTAAAATGTTTATAACAGCTGTCATTGTGGTGGCAAAGAATTGGAAACGAAGGGGATGGCCACCAACTGGGAAATGACTAAACAAGTTATGATATATGTTAATGATGGAATACTACTGTGCTATAAGAAATGACAAGCAGGTTGATTTCAGAAAAACACAGAAAGACTTGCATGAAATAGTAAATAGTGAAATTAGCAGAATTAAGAAAACACTGTATACAATAACAGCAATATTGATTGAAGAATAACTGAGAATGACTATGCTATTCTGGGTAATATAAATATTCAAATCAACCAAAAAGGACCTATAAAAGAAGATGCTATCTACTTCCAGAGAAAGAATTGAAAGAGTTATGCAGTGTAGGGGTTTTTAGATAGATAGATAGATAGATAGATAGATAGATAGATAGATAGATAGATAGATATGTATGTTTACATACACATGTGTATTACATACACTTCTCTGTGTGTATATGTGTGTGCATGAAATGATGGCCTTATCTAGTGCAGAATGGGAAAGAAGGGAAGTAGTTCAAAACTTAAAATGGACCCAAAAAAGAAAAAAAGAGGAGAGATTACAAACATGGAATAAGGAATAGCGAGAGGACACATGCCATGAACCTCACTCTTATCTGATTCAAACAAAGAAGGACTGAACTCATGCATATATACATACACATACACATACATACAAACACACAGTGTAGAAATACATTAAACTCAACTGGAAAACAGGTGAAGACAGGGACTGGGTAGAAAAAGGTTTAACAAGGTAGAGAGAATCAAAGACAGAATAGACATAAATCAAATATACTTTGCTTTCAGAGGATTGGTCATAAAATGTGATTGAAAGGTCAGAAAGAAAGAATAATGATTAGAATCTAGGCAAGAAAAAGAGAGGTGGTACAATATAATGGAAGCAAATTACTTCAATTATAATCCACTAATGTTGCTTCTATTCCTCCTCTTTTCCCACCCTTTTTTTGTAAAGAGTGAGGGCAAAGGGCAAAGTTAGGGAAAATTATGAGGATATATAATGGAGGGAAATATGCAATGCACAATCATAACCACAAATATAAATAGGATTAACTTACAGAAAAAAACAAAAGAGAATAATAGGGTAGACTAAAAAAAGTACACTCCAACAATGTATTTTTTTTTTAAAGAAACACACTTGAAACAAAATTCATAGAGCTAAAATGAGAGGTTGGAGCAGAACTCATTATTTTTAGACAAATTTTTAAAAGGAGATATAGTAATCATGCTCTCAGACAAGGCAATAGTAAAAAGAAATATGGTTAAAGGAATTACAAAGGGAAACTACATTATGCTTAAAGGCACAAGAGACAATAAAATAATATCACTGCTTGATATATAAGCCCCAACTAGCATAGCATCCAAGTACTTAAGGAAGTTAACTGAATTGTGGGAAGAAACAGACCTCAAAATAAGAGTAGGTAAGGACTTCAGCATACCTTTTTCAAATATAGACAAATTTAGCAAAATTATAAACAAGAAAGACATTAAAGATCTGAAGGTTTTTCTAATTAAATGTGATCAGTCTCTAGCAATTACTGAATGGGAAAAGAGCACATCTTTCTCAGCAGTATATGGTATTTTTACAAAACATGACCCTGTTGTAGAGCATAAAAACCTCAGTAACAAATACAGAAAAGTGAAATATTAAACACATCCTTTACTGACCCAAATGCAATTAACAATATTCAACATTTACATGCAATATAAGACTTTTGCATATTAAAATTTAAATGAAGATTAAGTAATTCAATTAATCCTTATATATACATATATATACACATATGTATGCATATATACACATGATATAGGGATATATACTGCCAAAGCAGTACTTAGGGAGAATTTATAACTCTAAATACTCTCATGAAAGATATCAAAAAAGACCAATAAAAAATCAATTAATTGGGCATGCTGCTAAAAGTACTAGAATAAATCTAATACTGATATTAATATTTGAATAAATCTAAAACCCCATATAAACACAAAAATTTAAATTATGAAAAATCAAAAAAGGGATGAACAAAATTAAAAGCAAAAAGAATGACACAACTGAAAAAAATAACTGGGGCTGGCTTTTTGAAAAAAATGGAAAACAAAATCACCAATCTTAAAGTGAAAAATAATTCACAACAAAGAGAAAATAAAGGAAATTATTAAAAACTGACCTGTACAGTTATATGACAATAACATTAAAAACAAAGGAAATGGATAAATATTTGTAAAAATATAAGACATCCAGATAATCATAATAGGAAACAATTTAAATAACCCAATCTCAGAAAAATTAAACTGAGCAAACCATAAATTAACTCCTGAAGGAAAAAAAAGATGGAATTATAAGGGAATTATGTTGACTATCCAAAAGGAAAAATAATTTTAATATTATTTAAGCTGTTTGCAAAAACGGTGGGTAGGGGAAATGATCCTGGGGGGGGGGAAAGTTGGACCATAAGAAAAGCTGAGCACCACTGAACCAATGCTTTGGAATTGTGGTGCTGAAGAAGACTTTTGAGGATCCCTTGGACAGCAAGGAGATCAAATCAGTCAATGCATAAAGAAATTAATTCAGGTTATTCACTGGAAGGTCACTGGAAAAGACCCTAATGTTGAAAAAAACTGAAGGAAAAAGGAAAAGGGATGGCAGAAGATAAGATGGATATAATATCATGGAAGCAACAAACATGAACTTGGACAGACTTCAGGAGATACTGAAGGATAGAAGGCTTTGTCTATGGGGTCATGAGGAGTCAGAACAACAACAAAAAGAATATCCCTTACCATCATTATTATTTTTTACAATTCTAGATATAAGAAAATGAGAAAAAAAATCAGGGGAATAAACATAGGCAAAGAGGAAACAAAACTACTGCTTTTGCACATATGATGATTTGCCTAGAAAACAACCTAAAAAATCAAGCAAAAAAATTAATCAAAATAATAACTTTAAGATAAAAGGGAGAGTAAATTAAAGGAGGCACTGGTCAAAAAAAACAGACTTTTGAGGAGAGTAAGTATGATAAGAGAGAAAAAAGGATAAACAGATGAAAATAGGATGGAGAGAAGTACACAGTAATCAAAACTGTAAATGTAAATGGGATGAGCTCACTCATAAAACAGAAGTAGAAAGCAGAATGCACAAGAAACAAGAATCCAGGGAGTAGAAGAAGGACGTCCGATGGCTCCAGCTTCCACCTTCCCCAATCAATGTAAAAAGGGGTCTCTGAACAAACTTTGGAGCTGCAGAACTCACAAAATGACACAGAGAAGCTAACCCACTGAGGACAGCCCAGCAGGCCAGCAGGAATCAGCCAGTGCAGCACTCTGGGAGCTGAGCACAGGCCCGCCAGACGTTTTAGCCCCAAGGCAGGTCTGACAAGCCACTGGCAAGAGGGACTCCAGATCAGCAGCAGCTGTGGCCATTTCCAGAATTATCAACACACAGATGTGAAGGAGAAAGTGAGAGTTCAGTGCAGTCTAGACTTTGGGACCCAGTAAGTAGGAGTGCGATGGCTTTTGCCCCTGGGGCAAGAAGCTGCTGAGATGCCCAGCACAGCCAGCCAGCACCACATGGCAGCTTCAGCTCCTGGCCTGCAGTGTGTAGGGGGACCACGCGAACAATCTGAGGGGTATCTGCTCTTGCTTTAACCTGCTTGGATTTGGATTGTAGTCTAGGGTGGAGGTCCTGGAGTATGTGTCCAGCTTGCCAGAGCGTGTGGAGACCTCAGAGGGGGCACCCATCTAATACCTCCAGCAGCTGAGAAAACCTCAGCATTTGGGACGAAAGCTCCCATGTCGGTTGGCAGAATCTTACTGTGGCAAAAAGCCCAGGGGTCAAGTGACTGAGGGGCGACGTGACCAGGCAAAGGAAAAAAAAGCAGATAGAAGATTCCAACATTAGACTCCTATTTGGGGGACAAAAAGCAGGGAAAAGGAGGAAGACAGTGAAGTTAGAGCTCCTGCACCAAAAGCTTCAAAGGAAAATACTAGCTGGTTACAGGCCATAGAGGACCTTAAGAAGCAAATAAGAGAAGTGGAGGAAAAATTGGGAAGAGAAATAAGAACAATGCAAGAAAATTATGAAATGAGAGTCAACAGCCTGACTGAGGAAAATCGCACCTTAAAAATAAACTAACTCAAATGGCAAAAGAGGCTCAAAAAGGCAATGAGGAGAATAATGCCTTAAGAAGCCAAATTTGTCAGATGGAAAAAGTATCTCAAAAGCTCACTGAGGAGAATCATTGCTTCAGAATTAGACTGGAGCAAATAGAAGCTAATGACTTTATGAGAAATCAAGATGCTGGTAAACAGATCCAAACAAATGAAAGAATAGATGGCAATGTGAAATACCTCATGGGAAAAACCACTGACCTGGAAAAATCGATCCAGGAGAGATAATTTAAAAATTATTGGACTATCTGAAAGCCATGATAAAAGTAAAAACCTAGAAATCATCCTCCAGGAAGTTTTCAAAGAAAACTGCCCTGATGTTTTAGAACCAGAGGGCAAAATAGAACTTGAAAGAATCCACCGATCACCTCCTGAAAAAGATCCCAAAAAGAAAACTCCTAGGAATATTATAGCCAGGTTCCAGAATTCCCAGATTAAGGAGAGAATATTACAAGCAGCCAGGAAGAAACAATTTGAATATTGTGGAAAACCAATCAGGATAACCCAGGATCTGGCAGCTTCTACACTGAGGGATCGAAGGGCTTGGAATATGATATTCCAGAGGTCAAAGAAACTGGGATTAAAATCAAGAGTAACCTACCCAGCAAAACTGAGTATTATGTTTCAGGGGAAAATATGGTCATTCTGTGGAATAGAGGACTTTCAAGCATTCTTGCTGAAAAAAACAGAGTTGAATAGAAAATTTGACATTCAGATACAAGAAGCAAGAGAAGCATGAGAAGGTAAACAGGGAAAAGAAATCAAAAGGAACTTAACAAAGTTGAACTATTAACATTCCTACATGGAAAAACAATAATTGTAGCTGATGAAACTTTTGTCAGTATGAAAATAGTTGAAGGGAAGAGAAATATATATGTCTATATATGAGGGTATATAGGCATATGAATACATATGTGAATGTGTGTATATATGTTTACAGGTATGCATAGATAGAGGACACAGGACCAATTTAATAGGAAAGGATTATACTTAAAAGGTAAAATTAAGAGGTGAGAGGAGATGGGGAGAGACAGAATAGGGTAAACTATCTCATAAAGAAGAGACAAGGGAAAATGGTTACAATGGAGGAGAAGAATAGGAAGGCAAAAGGGAATGGGTCAACCTTATTCTCATTGAATTTGGCTTGGGGAGGGAATGAAATACACACTAAATAGGGCATCTCACCCTACAGGAGAGTAGGGGGGAAGGGAATGGGAGGGGGGATGATGGAAGGAAGGGCAGGCTCAGGGGGAAGGATGTTGGAAGCACCTACTTTTGAAAAGGTACAGGATAAAGGTATAGAATAGAACAAGTGGGAGGTGGGATAAGAGGGAGGGAAATATAGTCAGTCTTTTACAATATATCTACTATATTATTGTTTTGCATTAGCTACACATGTACAACCTATACCGAACTGCTTATCTTCCCAATAAGGGTGGGTGACAAGGGAGGAAGGGAATGAATCTAGAATTCAAAGTTTTAAAATCAAATGTTTAAATATATATATACATATATATACTATTATTAATACTATTTTACATGTAATTGGGAAATAAGATATACAAGCACTGGGGCATAGAGATCCACCATGCCCTACTGGAAAAGTCGAAAGGGGTATGGGAGAAAATATGGGAGAGAGCAGATTGGAGGAGGGGATATCCTGTGGGACTGCTATTTTGGGGCAATGGGTAGGAGAAAAACGGGGAGAATATTTTTAACTCAAAATCTGGTGGAAATGAATGATGTAAATCAGAAGTTAATAAAGAATTTGAAAAATGAAAAAAAAAGAAAAGAAACCAGAATCCAAGGACATACTTTAAACAGAAAGACACACACAAAGTTAAAATAAAGGGCTAGAGCAGAAATCTATAATGCTTCAGATGAAATAAAAAAGACAGGGGTAGCAACCAAGATCTCAAGTAAAGCAAATGTGAAAACAGACCTAATTAAAAAGATAGGAACTAATGAAAAAAATGTAAAGGAAGGAACTTCAGTAGTACTACATCTTAAAATATATTTTAAGGCAATAATTACCAAAACTATCTGGTTATTGGTTAAGAAATAGAAAGGCAGATCATTAGAACAGAGTAAACATACAATTTACACCAGCAAAAAATATAATGACCTTGTATTTGACAGGTGTAAAAACAATATTTTGGGATAAGAATTCATTGTTTGGTGAAAAAAAAATTGTTGGGTAAACCAGAAAGCAGTATGACAGAAACTGGGCATAATATCTTATTCCATTTGCAAAGATAAGGTCAAAATGGATACATGACCTAGACATAAAAAGAGATATTACAAGAAAATTAGAAGAACATGGAACATGTTACGTATCAGACTTATGAATAAGCAAACAATTTATGAATAAACAATAGATAGAGAGCAAAGTTAAGTTAAAATGGGTAACTTCAATTACATTAGATTAAAACTTTTTTGTACAAATAAAACAAATATAGCTATGATCAGAAGGAAAGGAGAAATATGGGCAGGGAGGGAAATTTTATCTCAGATAAAGTTCTCATATCATATACATAAAGAACTTTGTCAAATCTATTTTGGGGTATGAGTCATTCACTAATTGATAAATGGTCTAAGGTTATGAACAGGAAGTCTTCCAATGAAGAAATCAAAACAATTTATTATCATATAAAAATATTCTAAATCATTTTTTATTAGAGAAATGCAAATTAAAACAACTTTATGATAGCATTTTATACCTACAAGATTAGCTAAAATGATTGAAGGGGAAAGTAACAAATGTTAGAGGGGATATGGAAAAATTGGGTCTCTAATTCTTTGTTGGTGGAATTGTGAACTGATCCAACTATTCTCAAAAGCAATCTGGAATCATGCTCAGTTATTAAACTACCTATACCCTTTGAACCAACAATACCACTACTAGGTCTATTTCCAAAAATGAAAAAATGATTAAGGAAAAAGAAAAACATGTTCTAAAATGTTTCTAACAGCTCTTTTTGTGGTGGCAAAGAACTGGAAAATCACAGGAATGACCATTGATTGGGGAATGGTTGAACAAGCTGTAGTATGATTGTGATAGAATACTACTGTGCTATAAGAAATGATGAACTCAGTGATCTTAGAAAAACATGAAGAGACTTGTACAACATAATGAAGAGAGAAATGAGCAGAACCAAGAGAACATTATATATGGTAACAACAATATTGTTTTAAGAATGACTGAGGGGCAGCAAGGTGGCACAGTGAATAGAGCACCGGCCCTGGAGTCAGAAGGACCTGAGTTCAAATCCGTCCTCAGACACTTAACACTTACTAGCTGTGTGACCTTGGGCAAGTCACTTAACCCCAATTGCCCTGCTTTCCCCCCTACAAAAAGAAAAAAAAATGACATTGAGCAAATAAGTCATTCTGACTCTTATAAACACCCAAATTAACTATAAGGGACATATGAAGGAAGATGCTATCTGCATCCAGAAAAAGAACTAAATAGAATTATGTATAGATTTATTTTATATATATATATATATATATGTGATATATATATATACATATGTACCTACTTGTGTCTAATGGTAGCCATCTCTAAAGGGGGAGGGGGAATTTTCATAACTTTATTATATATTTAACAGAAATAGCAAGTTGTACAAAATAGATTTGCAGTTTCATGCACAATCATCTCTTTTATTATGCTATTATGGAAATACTTGTTTTATTCTATAAATTAAAAATAAAATAAATGAAGAAAGAGAGGAAGCTATATTTTTCTAAAAGTAACCATAGACAATGAAGTAATATAAAAAATGTTTATAGAAAGTTTCTCTGATAAAGTCCTTGATTCTCAAATATGAAGAGAACTGAGTCATGAGTCATTCCCCAATTGATAAATAGTCAAAGGATATGAACAAGAAGTTTGTAGAAGAAATCAAATCTATCTTTAGTCATATGAAAAAATGCTCAAAATTACTATTGATTAGACAGTTACAGATTAAAACTTCTCTGAGGTATCACCTCACACCTATCAGAAATGACAGATGTGCAGGGATGAGGGAAAATAATACACTAATAAATTGTTGGCAAAATTGTGAACTGGTTCAATCATTCTGGAAAACAATCTGAACTATGCCCTAAAAGCTATAAAACTATGTATACCCTTTGACCCAGTAATACCACTACAAGGTCTATACCCCAAAGATATTAAAGAAAAAAGACCTATATGTATAAAAATATTTATAGCAGCTCTTTTTGTGGTAGCAAAAAATTAGAAATCAAGGGGATGCTCATCAATTGGGGAATGGCTGAACAATTTGCAGTATATAATTGTGAAGTAGCAGTAGTATGCTATAAGAAATGACAAAGGAGGGTGGTTTCAGAAAAAAACAGGGCAAGTGTTACACAAAATAAAGAACTGGGAAGTCATTATGCACACTAACAGTAATGCTATAATGATGATATACTGTAAAAGACTTAGCTACTCTGATCGATAAAATTATCCAAGACAGTTTTTATGATGAAAAAATGCTATCTGCCTCCAGCAAGAGAACTAATGAACTCTGAATGCAAATTCAAGTATAATTTTCTTGCTGTCTTCATTTTTTTTGCCTTTTTTGCAATATGGCTAATATAGAAATATTTTTCATTATTTCACATGTATAGTTGATAATATTTTGCTTGCTTTCTCAGTGGGTAGGGGAGAAGTGGGAGAGAGAATTTGAAACTCAAAATCTAAAAAGAAAAAAATGTTAAAAATAAACAATTTTGAGAGAAAAAAAAACTTTAGCAAAGTGGCAGGCTATAAAGTAAATCATCAGTATTTCTGTGTATTACCAATAAAACACAGGAGGAAGAAATCGAGAAATTCCATTTAAAATAACCACAGAAAGGGGTGGCTAGGTGGCACAGAGAGTAAGAGTGTCAGCCCCGGAGTCGGGAGGCCTCAGGATCAGTTATGGCCTCAGATACTTGACACCCACACAAAATAACTGGCCATGTAACCTTGGGCAAGTTACTTAACCCCAATTGCTTTAGAAAAAAAAATAACCACAGAAAGGCATAAAATACTTGGAATTCTATCTACCAAGTTACACACAGGATTCAATCAACAAAGTAATCAAATCAAAACTCATTCATTTTCTTCCTTCTGTACTTCAATATCTTTCTCTCAATATCAATCTCAATGAGATACCTTTGTCACCCTTCAAAGCAACCTATCTATATTCTCGTTCCATTTGTCTTTGATCCATGCCCTCCTATAAATTCTGTACCGGGGGCCTACCTGACATGTTCCTGCTAAAAGCCCTGTCCCAATGCCTCATGATGGTGTGCAGGTGACCCTGAGTTCTCAAAGTTCTCGTAAGTTCTAACATGATAGCAAGGCTCTGAGTCTTAAGGAAAGCTAATGTCTGATTACTGAGGACCAGTAGAGCAGCTCATTACCTGGTTACATTACCTGGCTGGTTACTTAATGATTAATTCTTGGCCAAGGTAACCCATCCAATTAAATTCCTACTTGGTATAAAACACAGGCATAAACAAGTGTAACCCATAACCCCTGCCCTCAAGGACCTTAGAATCTCACTGAATGAAACAAAGGTCAGAAAATTCTTCTGTCTCTGTCACCCCCACCCAAGCACTCCTCTATAAAATTTATTCCTGTAAATAAGACTGTTTTCTCATCAAATACTTAGTTTGGACTGAAGATTATACCAACCCAGAATTTCAATCACTCTGAACAGCAAAACAAAATGCATAAAATACAAAATTTAAAGTCTGTTGTTCAGTTGTTATTCAGTCATGTCTGACTCTTCATGACACTATTTGGAGTTTTCTTGGCAAAGATACTGGAGTGATTTACAATTTCCTTCTCTTTCTCTGTCATTTTATAGATGAGGAAACTGAAGCAAAGATGGTTAAGCGAATTGCCGAGGTCACACAACTAGTAAGTGTATGAGACCAAATCTGAACCCAAGAAGATAAGTCTTCCTGACTCCAGGCCTGGCATTCTATCCACTATGCCACGCAGCTGCCCAGAGTTCTCATTCAATAATAAAAACAATATGTAACACAAGTACAATTATTTTTAAGAGAACCCAAGAGAATGAATTTCCACAATGCTTACTTAATACTTTTATGTAAATCCCACTACATACCCCTTTAACTAGCAATAAATAAATAAATAAAACATTCTAAAGAAACTTCTCTCCAAAGATATAACATCATCATCTTTGAGACCAAGATCTGAAAGAAACTTCAGTCGTCTAATCCAATGACCTCCTGGCACAGGTGAAGAAACTGAGGACTAGGGAGTTGCCTAAGGTCACACAGGTGTCGGTATCAGAGATAACATTTGAACCCAGCTCCCCACTTAATTCTATATTTTCACTATGATTTGGAAGTAACCCAGAGTCCATCAAAGCTATGTCAGTGTCAAAGAAAGTTCTGGCAGGTCCTTCCAAGCTGGAAAGAATTAAAGTGTAGACATGGGGACAGACTATATGTTCTTTATCCAGGAGCCAGCCAAGCTAAATTCAAAAAAGTTCATAAACAGGCAGGCTGCAGTTGATAAATTTTTTTGTTACAATAACTCTCAAAGACCACCTACTTAGGTACAGTGGGGTTGCAAACTGTCAGTGGAAAAAGTATCCACACCAATGAAATTATATATATCCCTGAAATTCTAAAGCGGTGGTTTTCAAACTTTTTGGTCTCAGGTCCCCTTACACACTTAAAAATTGAGGGCCCCAAAGAGCTTTTGTTTATGTCAGTCATATCTATCAATTTTTACCATACAGAAATGAAAACTGATAAATTTTTAAAATATTGATTCATAAATCATTTAAAATAATAAACTCATTAGATTAACATAAATAATAGAGTATTTAAAATTTTATATTTTCCAACAACAAAAAACTGAAGAGGAATTTTGCCTTACATAATTTGTAAATCTCTTTCAAGTATGGCTTAACGGAAGACAGCTGAATTCTCCTATCTGTTTCTGCATTCAATTTGTTGTGATATGCTGTTTTGCTTAGAAAATATGAAGAAAATATTAGGTATTTATGTTACCTAATACATGATATAGTGTATTATATGTATGCATATATGAATATGTACACACACATAACCTTTTAAGTCACAACAGCACATTACTGACTCCCATTCAGTTTGATCTTTGCTCTGACCACCTACCTCCTTTCTTGCTTTATTTGCAAAAATTTAGATTTTTTTTTTAATTTTTTGAGTACAGCATAGAATGCACTTGGGAGTTAGGAAAGACAAGTTCTAATTCTTTCCCTGAAACCAGATTATAAGAAAAGGTAAATCCTTTCAGCTTTCAGCCTCAGTTCCTTCATCTTCCCGATAGGGATAATAATACCTAGAGAAAGTACCAGGTCTTTCACCTATACTTCCTTCCACATTGCTGTCACTTCCAATTTTCCCCTCCCTTGCCCCCTCTCCACCACACACCCATTCTTTATAATAAAGAAATACAGTACAAACCAAGAGCAAAAACACTGGCTGTATCTAAGAATGAATGCTTCATTCTGCTCCTCTTTTCTACTGAGAGAGGCAAGACTTGTTTTCCCAGCACCCTCTGAATTCAACATTGTTGAGTATTTGGTCAATACAGTTTAAAATTTTTAACCTTTCTTCTGGCAGGCCCCATTACTAGCTTGGATTAGTTGGATCCATGAAACTAAATTGATAGGTTTTCTATGAGTAGTTATGTTGGATATTAATGGAAAAGTAAAATTCACATTAGGCCCAGGGCTTGCTACTGGAAAGATAGACAGACAGACAGATAGACAGATAGATAGATATAGATAAATAGATAGATGGATAGATGGACGGATGGATGGACGGATGGATGGACGGATGGATGGGTGGATGGGTGGATGGGTGGATGGGTGGATGGGTGGATGGGTGGATGGGTGGATGGATGGATGGATGGATGGATGGATGGATGGATGGATGGATGGATGGACGGGTGGACGGGTGGACGGATGGACGGATGGACGGATGGACAGATGGACGGGTGGGTGGATGGGTGGATGGGTGGATGGATGGATGGATGGATGGATGGA